>NW_020172676.1:2728820-2957667 GCF_003031525.2 Neophocaena asiaeorientalis asiaeorientalis
TTTTTTTTTTTTTTTTTTTTTGCTGATTTATATCCTCTGGGGGAAAATCAGCTCGTTTCCTCCAGAGAGAGCTCTGATTTCGTCACCAGCGTATCAAAATAAGTTCTTGGTTTTAAGCTTTCATCTGGAACGTTAGCCGATTCCACTGTGTACACCTGTCCCATTTCAGTTATGTTTCCTAAAGGGCAAATTTCTTGTAAAGGCTGCATGTAGATGTGCAGTTCCAGTTACTGTCAGTCATATTTGTAGTGAAACTGAATTTTTTTCTAAAAGTAGAAGGATGATTTCACATAATGATAAGCCACTGGTAATTTCTTTAATTTCTACTAGTAGAAGTAGAAAGAAAATGAATGCTGCCCTTTAAGGAATTTACTATTAAAAGAACTGATATTAGAAAGAGAAACACATTTTTTTCTTCTGAACCAATCATGGGTTGTCTTTCCAGGTTGGTGTGGTTAATGATTTGTTTGTAAGGTCAAGGATGGTTTCAGAAAAGTCACACCCTACTTAACTCTTCTTAAAAATTATTGATGATTTAGTTTTTATGAGTTGCAAGTGGAAAAGTAAGATGATTTTAAAGTAGCCTTTAATACGAGCACATAAGTATAGCTAAGCATTTTACTTTCATTGTGAATGTTGTACTTTGGCAGTTAAGCCATTTTATTTCTGCTCAGTGTTCTCTTGAGAGATTTTTTTTGTTTTTTTGGGTTTTTTTTTTGCGGTACGCGGGCCTCTCACTGTTGTGGCCTCTCCCGTTGCAAGGCACAGGCTCCGGACGCGCAGGCTCAGTGGCCATGGCCCACGGGCCCAGCCACTCCGCGGCATGTGGGATCTTCCCAGATCGGGGCACGAACCCGTGTCCCCAGCCTCGGCAGGTGGACTCTCAAACACTGCGCCACCAGGGAAGCCCTTGAGAGATGTTTTAGTCCTCTTTTTTTTTTTATTATTGTTAGAGTAATCTCTGAAACTGTTGGTAGCAAAATATTTTCACTAGTCTGAACGGAACTTTTAAAAATTGCTATTTTTTGCCAAGTCCTTTTCCACTATGTGTCTCTCCTCAAATAGCCACTCTGAGGAAACTACCTGCTTCCATTTTTTTTTTTTTCCTTCCTGTTTTGGGAACTAGAATTAGAACCTGTAACTTCTCTACCAATTTTCTTTGCCTGAAGTTTATCTTTCTTTTTGTAATATAACCTTTAATGATTTGTGAGATTTATTTACCAAAATTCTTGAGGGCTATATGCTCACCTTCATAACCTTATGATTTTTGGAAGTGATATTTTGTTAATATTTTTCATATTGCTATTTTGTTAATGGATCTATGATGAAGCCAGAGATTTGTGGCTTTTTTGTGTGTAGGGATTTTGTGTGGGCTTGAAAATTTCCATATGGAGCTTCTATATTTGGGGGAAAATCACTCCCGTTAGGTTCCCAATGCCATTCAAGTTTACTGTTACATGTGTTAGATTTATGTATTTCCATGTCTGTCTGTCTTCCCCTCTTGTCTGGTCTCAGGCTTCACTTTTTATATTTGTTACCAGTACCTGTACAATGCTGGGACACAGTAAGACCCAAGAAATATTGTTGAATGAGTAAATGAATAATTGAATGGCTGAGTGGATACACCCAAAGAAGTACTACTCAGAACTGTAAAGAAAGCCACTATGCAAGCAGAAGGGTCTTTCTTCCTTTCTTTTTAAATTCATTGCCTTTCCATTGTTATATATTACTTTTGAGAAGGATGATAATACAATTAGCAAACTGGGATGGGTTTGAGAGATAAAGGGGGTGCTGTAAATAATTATGCCAGGGCACTCACTGGCTATAAACTGAGACATATGGTCACTCAACTTTTGAAGGACATTCTTCTTTATTTTCCTGTGATGGTATCTATCACCTTGCCTGAGAAAATTTGACACACTTGCTAGTTAATGTTTGCAGACTTTTCTGTTTGTAGAAACTTCATTTGCAGTCAGATGTTGGGTGTCTTTTGCTTAGTCACCCATGGCTTCCCTGTCCAGAGGCCTATGGGTAGCTCTTGACCAGGCTTAATTTTTCCTATTTTCATTGCTTACAGGATTATGTCACAGAACTTTCTGCTTGTTTCAGCTGCTTATAGCTGGAAGCGTTATGTACTCTAGCCTTTGCTCTGTTTACTTCCCTTTGTTTTTTTTGCTTTTAATTAATTTTTATTGGAGTATAGTTGCTTTACATTGTTGTGTTAGTTTTACTTCCTTTGTTTTTTTTGCTTTTAATTAATTTTTATTGGAGTATAGTTGCTTTACATTGTTGTGTTAGTTTTACTTCCTTTTGTTTTTTATGCAGTATTTAGTCCATCTTGTAAGAATTTCACATGAGCTCTTTTCCCTTTGGCTGTTTTTGAGAGAAGATCCATTGATACTTTGCCAAAGCTTCATGTTCAAAACATTGGCCAAAATCAATTGCAAGTGCTAGAGATTTATAGATTTTAAAGTATCTTAAAAGTGTTATTTGGAGGGTATATATTTTGGGGACTTTTGAATTACAGTCTTTTAGTTCTTTCTAATGGGAGATGAGAATAAAATCCTTATTATAATTTTTACTACGTTCCTTTATAGGAAGTCTCTTAAAGAAGCTATATTCTTATACTAGTTTCTGACCTCGTTCCTTTTATTTTAAAATTTTTTCTCTTTTTCACCATCTCTATCATCATCATCCTCTTAGCACCTGTGCATGGATAACGTGCAATTACACACCAAACAGTAAGCTGAGTCAGAAATGAGTAAAAAATGGAACAGAGTTCCTACACCTTGGTTTCGCCCTGTGTTGCTCCTTTGGACTCTGTATTTCTGTTTTTGGCTTGGCACTGGCATAATAGGGATAATTAGTTACCACACTTTGTTTACTATGAAATTACAACCATTTCCTAGACTTCCACATCAGCTGTAGTGCAAGAGTTGGATAATTACTTTAAAGCTCCTCTGCTTTCAAATCCAGAATGAAGTTTTAGGTTGATTTTCCTTTTAGTATTGAAAAAATATTGGAAAAGATATTTTTCCAATGCATTTAAAAGCTTGAAAAGAAGGACATATCACCAGAAACATGGTGCAAATTATATGATAGTTTGAGATTTTAGACTGCTTTATAAAACTATTGTTTATTTAAATTTTTTTCTAATGTTCCTTTTTCTGGGTTTTCAGTCTAGATTTCTAAAAGTCTAAATGAAATCTATCTCACTTTGCCATAGATGTAGCCCTGAAAAATCAAGTGGAGATACGTTTCTGTATCTGGCATCCAACCATATAACCAGCAAATATTGGCTGATACATTTTTTCCTGGCTTAGAATTTTTGATTTAAAAAAATCTTATAAGGTCTGAGGAGAAAGGGTCTATGATTTAGAATGGTTTTGTATAAGACTCTCCTGTATGTGCCTTAGAATTTCGACATTTTTCACGCTGGAAATAACCCTAGAGTTAGTAATTAAAACTACCTTCCTCCAGCCGTTTCACAAATGGGGCAATAGAGCTTTTAAATAAAATAACCCTCCACACATTTAAGATAGGATCCCACTTACAAAAATTAATATACATTTTTCAGGAACATGATTATTGTGTAGAAAGCTACACACTTGGGCTTATCACTACACAGAGCCATGTGTGTGTAAAGTGATGTCAGTGGGCTTTGGAAACAGACAAATTGGGGTTTGGAGTTTTGCTCTGACTTTCAAATAGTATTACTTGATTAAATACTTTAAAACGGGGGTAATATTTTCCTGATGGGACTATATAGTTGTTAAGATTAAATGATATAAATTGCATATAGGTTTTGGCTTGTAGAAGGTGCTAAAACTAAAAAAAAAAAGGTTTTAAAAATTTCCCTTCCCCATTAAAAATCCATTTACTTGAATAAGAAATCAATTTGAACTTTATAACATTAGGATTGGGGAGATTCTTTGGGGGTAATTGTGTTAAATAAAAATTATTGTTAGGTAACAATTTTTGTTACACTGTAATTCATTTTATGTTAAAACCAGAGGCTTCATTGGTGGAACAGACTTAATTATCTAGGTTTCTTGGTTACCCAATTTGAAAATAGTTTGTGACAAAAAATGAAAGGAAAGGTGTCGAAACTAAATCTAAAGAAGTTTCAAAGGTCGATAATCATGGTGGTTTCTCAGAATGATAGTTCTGGGTGTGTTAGCTCCTTCCAGGGTCCCAAGTGGAGGAAGCACATACCTTTATTAATTCAGTAATAATCCATTTCCTTTGGATAAAACTTTTATGTGCTGGTTAGAAAAATAATGAATAACAAATCTTTTTGGGAATGAGTTGAACTGTTGCCACTTCAGGCTTTGTGCACTTACATAGGTAAAATGAATCTATTCAACTCATTTGAGCCACCATCTGCCCCCAACAAGTTAAGCACAACAGAAAACCCACCAACCAAAGAAACCTTTACAGGTGGAAGAAACTTTGAGTTTTCTTGGTCTTAAGAAATTAACCCAGTTAATTGGGGAGGTACAAGATAAAGATAGATTTTCTTATACATTTGTCCCCAAGTAAGAGGTGAAAGGCACAGAAGAGATGTTAGAAACCGTAAGCAATGTAATAACTATAAAGAAGTGTTTTTGAGTTGTTCTCTTTTAAAAAAATGTTTTTCCATGAGCCTTTCAATCATTTGTCTCAGAGCAGTCTTAGGGAGGATTGTTGCTATTTTATGGCTAAAAAGAGTAGACATCAAAAATTAATTGCATAATAATAACATCACACATTCGTAAAGGGGTTTGCAGCATGCAAAACACGTTCACCTACTTCTCATTTGATCCACATAACAACTTTATGAGGGAGGAAGGATGGAATTGTCCTCATTTTAAAAATTGCTACTTATGCCAGGTCAAGAGGCAGAGTTCTTAGCAAGGCAAGGTCTAGGACCTTTTCTTTTGACCCCAGTCTCAGCATTATATTTTCCATAGGATACTGCGAATCTTTTGAACACATGAATAGGATTTGGATGATGGAACCAACATTTAAACCCCTAAGTTTTCTTGGCTCTTCATTTAGCCCTGGTAGCTACTATTAGTCTCCAGGTAGAGGTTAAGCAACAGAACACAGAGAAACAAGCATGATAAAATGTTTGAGGTTGCATTTAGCTGAACAAACTCAAAACTACTTTAATTAATTAATATTGTATCCTATGTAACCTGTACCTGGTGTTAGTATCTCCTGCTTCATCATGCTTTGCGGTTAGAATTGACATAATTGCTTTATAAGTTGTGTTACTTGTTAAATTAAAGGTTTATTTTTATATTTCATGTTTAGTATCTGGAGTAGAGCAGAAAAATTATTATGCCTGTGTTCCCTTGGGACTCATTGGAAATTGTACAGTGACATCTTCTGGGATTTAGGCTGGTGAGTTATATTTTGCTTTTTCTGTTTGTTAACCAGTTGTATGAACATAATACTATAATGTGTTTTAAGTACTATATAAACCAGATGAATATGAAATGTCAGTATATTATTATAAATATATATAGTATAATTATGAAATTTTTAATAGTGAGAACTGAAATTATTATTACTGAATGCTAACATTATTATAATTGAAATGTTTGACTTTCTGAGTAGATTTTCCTTTTTTTATTCTTGTAAGATAAAGGAGGTCTTATGGAATAATATTTTGAAATATAGTGAAGAGGTAGTTGCTCTAATTTCAGGGAAATTTTAGTAAAAATGTTAATCTCCAAAGATTGGTGAAGTAATTTGCAGAAGGTTTGGTTGTGTATTATACATATATAATGGCAAACAGGTAACTGAAAGGAATATCATTTTCACTTAGTCGTTTCTCAGTTTACTGCAAGTGTGACGTTCCTTTTATCACACCATGAATTTAAACTGTTAAAAATAGGCAATGCTGTTGTTGTCTTTTTTCAGTGTGTCTGTGTACCTGGCTGACACAGTTGTCCATGTGGCTCCAAGTCTTTGAAGGGGAAAAAATTTAATAATGACCTTTTTAGCATTTAAAAAATTATATTAGTGTGAGTTCGTGCTTTGGTATGTTATTCTACTTGCTCAATATCTTTGTAGGTCCTGGCTTTGAACCACGTAGAGTGGTTATAATCTTTTGAAAAAGCCGTTTCATAGTAATCTCCAAATTAGCAGTCAGCAGTAGAATGATTCAAAAGAATGATGGGGGGAGAAACAAACAATGTTGTTTCATTTAATAGATATAACCTGTCAAATTTATGGAATGTAATTTAGGACACTGAAGAATGGAAGCATAACTAAAGTTTTCACTTTTGAGGAAAAGAGCAAGAAGTTTGAGAACTATAGGTACAAAGTACTTTCAGAGGCTATTAAATAAGGAATGATGTGGCTGGGTCATTAACTCATTCAATTGAAGTAAAGCACAAAACAAGGAACAATGAGTAGAAGCTACAGAAATGTGTGTGTATCTCTCTCTCCATACAGTATACATATATGTGTACATATGTACATATGCATAGTTATAGATGTACTTATATATGTAAATGAAAAGACATTCTAGCAGAGCTGCAAAAAGGGAAATGAGCCAACTTGAGAGGTGGTGAGTTACCTGTCATTGAAGGTGTTCAGACATAGACTGGACAACTGTTAGATTCCTTTGGATTCTGGGATTAAACAGTATAAGAAGGATTTTTTTTTTTTTGGCCACTCTGCATGGTATGTGGGATCGTAGTTCCCTGACCAGGGATTGAACCTGTGCTCCCTGCACTGGAAGCATGGAGTCTTAACCACTGGACTGCCAAGGAAGTCCACAGAAGGATTTTAAAGAATTTTAAAATTTGGAGGACCATCAAAAACTTGGTGTGACATGCTTATTTATTTTATTTTATTTTTTGGGGGGGTACGTGGGCCTCTCACTGTTGTGGCCTCTCCTGTTGCGGAGCACAGGCTCCGGACGCGCAGGCTCAGTGGCCATGGCCCACGGGCCCAGCCGCTCCACGGCATGTGGGATCTTCCCGGACCGGGGCACGAACCCGCGTCCCCTGCATCGGCAGGTGGACTCTCAACCACTGCGCCACCAGGGAAGCCCGACAGGCTTATTTTTAAAGTCAGGTTTATTGAAGTATAATTTATATACAGTAAAATTCACCCTTTTAAGGTGTATAGTTTGATGACTTTTGACAAATGTAGCCATTTGTGTAGTGTCAATGTATAGAATATTTTCATCCCCCCCACAAAATTCCCTTGTGCCCCTTTGTAGTATGCCCTCTCCTCCCAGCCTCAGCCCTTGGCAGCCATCGATTGATTTCTGTCCCAGCAGTTTTGCCTTTTCCAGAATGTCATATAAATGGAATCACAGAGTATATAACATTTTCTGTCTGCTTCTTTCACTTAGTGTAATCCTGGTTTGTTCCTTTTCATTGCTGAGTGGTATTCCATTTTATACATGAACCACAGTCTCTTTGTCCGTTACCCTGTTGGTGGATGTTTGGATTGTTTCCAGGTTTTTTTGTGGTTATGAATGAAACTGTCATAAACATTCATGTTCAGGTCTTTGTGTGAACATATATTTTCATGTTTCTTAGGTAAATACCTACAGGTAAGGTGGGTGGGTTGTTTAATAAGCATTAATTTAACTTTATAAGAAATTGCCCAACTGTGATCCAAAGTGGCTGTACCTGACAGAGGCTCCTAAGAAGCTAAAATAACTGTAACTATACCAAAGTATGTGCAGATGGAGAAGCCCAATTCTCACTCAGTGCATAAATTTATTTATATTTTATATCCAGTTTTAACAAGTTTGGTTAGCAGATGTTTTTTAAGCACAGCAGTGGATTAGAAACAGTAAATTAGAAGGCCTTAGGGATAGGTTGCTAGCAGTTGGAAACAGCCAAAAATGATATTCACTAATGTGACTATAATTACTGATTAAGGAAAAGAAGGCAGGAACTTACAGGAGTGAAATTCTTCTATCTGTTAAGTTCTGTGTCTATAAGACAAGTTCCCAATATGTCTGCATATTAGAAGCACTTGCGGTATGTTTTAAACATGTCAGAGCCCAGGCTACGCCCCAGATGATTTAAATCACAGATCTGGAATAGAGCACAGACATCAGTATTTATTGAAGGTCCTTGGATGTGTCAGTGTGTAGACAGCTTTGGGAACCATGTGCTAGAGGCATAGCATGATGACATTGAAGGAGAACTGGACTTGAAACCAGGAGACCTGGAACTGCACACCTGGCCCTGGGTAGGCCCTTGCCTTCACGGCTTACATGTCCTCTTCTCTGTAATCGGAGGTTCCGGGAAAGTGAACTCCTAGATGACTCTGGCACTAAAACTAGATAGATCTAGATATCACTGGACTGATAATGGTCATGCTTAGGAAGGACTCCATTTCCCAAGGAATGACTCTGTTCTGAATGGTTCGTTTCAGGTACCTCTTGAAAAAGATTTTGTTCACATGATATTTTTGTTCTGTATATTTAGACAGTTACATTACATCTGTTTTGTCTTAAATTTTGTTGCTATGTGTTGCTAAAAACAGTTCAAGCATACTGGAGCAGTTTTTTGATTACTGAGGGTGACTTTTTTTGATAAGCCTGATTAAAAAAAAAACACTCCCAGAATGCAGTACTTCTCAAAATAATTCTTTGTATAGTAGTTGTGAAACTTATCAGCTATTTTCAGAGCTGGTCTAAGGAGCTGAGGCATCTAGGTTATATTTTCAAAATGTTGCTCCTGGTGCCAAATGTATAGGAAGTTTGGCCTCTTGGAGGGTGTTCAGAGCTGAGTAGATTCCATGGTCACATTCTTTTGAATGTGCTGGTCTTGATGCATCAGGTTCCCCTACATGTGTGTTGTGGTTTGGACTTTTTGCTTTAGTTTCAGCTAAACTTCACAATTGCATGCTGTACCCAGTGTTTTTAAAATGTACACTGTGTACATTTTCCTGGTAAATATTGAAGTGTTTCCTTGTTTAGCGTTGTCTAGTTTTGAGTCCTCATATATTTCAAAGAAACAGAGTGGTGCCTGTGAACATTGCCAGGTCTTCCGTATGCTGTATAAATATACTTGAGTGCCACTGTTGCTGATTGGATTGTGAGGGAATTTGATATTGAAGACCCTTAGGTGTCATTTAAAAAAATTACAGTTGTTTCTGGTACTTGTTTATGAAACTCAGTTATAAAAGCAGTGTTCAACTGCAAGTTGACTTTTTTATGCTTGTTGCATTTTCTGTTCTAGACTCTATTCCACAGAATATTGCTGCTTCTGGTATCATATTTTCTGTTTCCAGTTTTTATTTTTGCTTTAAACTGCATATGAAAGGCATTAATGGAAACAGTAAGGGTCTCTGTTGTTGGTCTCCAATTTGTAGTGCTCTGTGGTGCAGAAGTTAGCAGTGGGCCTGATTTCTCGGTTCACATTTATTCTTAAGGATGCAGTGGGTGTGGTGCCTGTTGCACATATACCTGCAATATTTACAGAGAGTGCTTTGTAATTGTTTATCTTGGCAGTATGTTTTTTTGATACAAGTTTTAATTTAGAATATAAAACAAAATGCTTAGTCATGAATATTGTTAAAAATAACAAACCCATAAGCAGAGTTTTCATGGTAAAATACAAAGAATATACTGCTAACACAGGCTACATCCAATGTAGTCACGATAGCCGAGTTCCCTGATGAATGCCTTTAATAAGAAATTTTGCAGTGAAAATGATTGGACATTCATATATGCTGACTTTGAGACCTTTCAGTCTTTATTGTCTTTCACGTCACCCCCATTTTTTTAGAGAGTACTTCCCCCTCTTCAGATGGGACAGTACCTATACTACTGCTGCCCATTAAAAAGATAAGTAAACGTTGATTGTGTCACTGCTCTCAGGATCTTGCTCCAATATTTAAATCCACTCAGGAAATTTTCGGCAATTTAATAGCAGAAAAAGTTTTGTTTTCGGTCACATTGAGGAGTGGAAGGTTATGCTGCTTAGTCAGCACTCTACCCAGCTAAAAATAAAATATTTACTTGCCAATCAGCTAGCCTCCACATAGCTTTCTTAGTGCCACCCAGTAGATGTTCTTTAGAAAGGCAAAATATAAGTAAAAAGGATCATTTTTTAAAATCTGTGCAATTTGCTGAGTCCTGTTTGCACCATTCATATTCCTACTTGAGTGTCAAGATCTGAAGATGTTCTTGTATATAGGACAGTATGCTACAGAGGCCATGAAAGCACCTCAAAGAACTGTTAGTTTTGAGAATATGCAATCGTTTGGAGCAGGAGTACTGATGTTTTATAACTAAAAACTGCAGTTTTTCCAGCCCTTAGAATTACTCATCAGAGGTTCAGCAGGTAGCAGCTGTTATGTATGTAATATCTAAAATGAGCTTTTTCATGTTCCAGTACAGCAGGACTCTCATTCAGAAGTGTTACATAGAGTATTGATCCTTAGTTCCTAGGTTAAAAATTTTTGTTAGAGGATATTAGAAATGCTTATATTTTTAACTTTCTGGTTAAGTAGTGTTTTCTACAGGGAGTGTGTTGTTTACATTAGTAAAGTGTAGTAGGTTTCTTACATATGATAAGTTTTCTTAAAGTATGGTAGGCTGCTTGGTTGACATTTCCAGAGTTCTTAAACTACATTTTCTGCTGAACAATCTAGGTTAAATCATTGTCTATCAGGTTAGATGTCTGAAGAGCCTGTTGGATAGTTTTGCCCAAGCCAGGTGATATTTTTTATGGTGTTTTGGCTGCTGGAAACTTAACCAGTCATAGTGTCTTTTTCTTGTCACACCAAATCTTGGCCTTTATACATTGTCTCACTCACTTTCTTCACTTTTCTAATTTTCTAGGTACTTATTTTTAAGCTGGTATATAATTTCTTTTTCTCTCAAACCTTTGTATCCTGCCATTCATTATCCTCAACCCCTAGAGATTCTAAGTATTCCTCTTGGTCTGCCTTGATGGAGCAGGATTGACTTAGTGAGGGAGCAAACTTCTGATGATTGCATTGACCAGAGAAGCCTGTGCCCACGCTTCTTTACTGTGACTTTGCACAGTTAGCTCGCTTAGCAATTTTTATACTAAGGGGCAAATAAGATGACTTCCAGCTTCGCCTCTTTTTGAATTATCGCCCAATTCAGAATGGGTGAAGTGTGAATTCATGAATTTTAGGAAGTTTATAATATACCAGGGAATGCAGTAAGGTGACTGCTGGAAATCCATGGACTGTCATGGACTGCCAGATTTGGAAGAAACCTAGACTGGTTTGTCACTTAATGTGGACTGATGGCTTGAGTGTCACCACCTAGGTAACTCCCCTTGGGTGGTCCCCATCTCCTCCACAGCCCTGATTATTTAGGTTTCACTGACCCTCCTCTCCTTCTCTTTCAGAATGAAGTATCAGAGAAACACTTCCCGCCTGTAGCTGCCTATCAGGTTAGGTATGTTGGAGGCCTTGGATCTGTCCTCTTGTGCTCTTTCTGGACTGCAGAATTAGTGGGAAAGGAAGGATTAATTTGTCATTTGGCTTAGAGTAAACATTGTTTGTTCAGCATAAAATCTGATGAGGTTTCATATGGCCCTCTAAAGTTTATTAGATGAGAAATCTTCAGGTTTTTGCATGCATATCAAAGTATGCATGGTAGTCACCTCCTATTCCCATCCTCTCAACAGAGAAATAAATTATACAATTAAATATAAATTTATTTTTACATTAATAAAATAGAATAAAACCTATTAATTTAAAGCTAGAAGTGTTGAGGGACGAAGGTATTTTGGTTAAATTAAAATTGGAAATAGTCTAAGATTTAGAGTAAAAAGTAAGTAATAAGCAAAACTATATGGATCCCTTTGACATTTACTTTATCTCAGGAATCATTCTTTTTTTTTTTTTTTGCGGTACGTGGGCCTCTCACTGTTGTGGCCTCTCCCGTTGCGGAGCACAGGCTTCGGGCGTGCAGGCTCAGCGGCCATGGCTCACGGGCCCAGCTGCTCCGCGGCATGTGGGATCCTCCTGGACCGGGGCACGAACCCGCATCCCCTGCATTGGCAGGTGGACTCTCAACCACTGCGCCACCAGGGAAGCCCTCAGGAATCATTCTTGATATTAGTTTTCCGTTGTACTAGAGATGTATGGACCATAGTGAGGACAGGATGGCATCTGGTAACTTCTTCATAGTCTTGGTTTATTTATTTTCTAATGAAGGAAAAGAAAATACAGCATGCAAATGAAGGAATAAGGTTGGGACTTTTTTTTTTAGCTTTCTGATTGCTTACATTTTGAATGAATACCCAAATTTTAGAAAATGATTCAATTAGGAAAAGATTATTTGTTTTACAAAGGGACTTGTGAGAGTTATTTAATATAATAGCCTAATTCAGTAAATATTTAATCTTAAAATCACATTATTTTTTGACATGTTATTAGTTGACATCGTTTTCATTAGTGATCTGAGACATTTAAAGCTGTGCTACCTACTTCTAATTGAAGATCAAGTAGAGGTAAAGTTTATCAGAAGTGACATTGTCACTCAGTTTCCCTTGGATTTTATTTTCCAAAATTCCATCTGCAAGTTCCTAGGAACCTGGCCATTGTCTGTGGTACTTCTGGTTGCTGGGGTTTTCCAAATATGTAATGTGATCATTGTGATGAATAATATTAGTATTCGTTGTGAATTGTTCTGCCATTTACCAAACTATTCAAAAGTGCACTGTCTTAGGTGTTGCAGAATAAAATAACTGTTAAATCTGTGGTATATTTTAGGATTAAATAGTCAAATAACATTTGATTTTTATATATGTTTAATATTAAAAATGGCCTGATTTACTGGATTTAGGATTAACTTTTAAACTACAAAATGGTTTTCTTTAAATAATTGATTGGAGATATGGAATAAAGAACATTTACAAGGTTTGTGGGAACCTTCCCTTAAGACTCCTCCATACCTTAAATTTTTTTTTAGCTCTAAATTGGATTCTTTGGAGAAATTGATCAGCTTTTATCTTTTATTGTATGCCCCTTAAACACAGTTGAAGAGTTAATTTTTTTTTAATTTTTAAAGTTTTTTTTTTTACATCTTTATTGGAGTTTAATTGCTTTACAATGGTGTGTCAGTTTCTGCTTTATAACAAAGTGAATCAGTTCTACATATACATATGTTCCCATATCTCTTCCCTCTTGTGTCTCCCTCCCTCCCTTCCATGGCAGTCTCTATATCTTCTTTGAAAAAATGTCTATTTAGGTCTTCTGCCCATTTTTGGATTGGGTTGTTTGTTTTTTCATTATTGAGCTGCATGAGCTGCTTATAAATTTTGGAGATTAATCCTTTGTCAGTTGCTTCATTTGCAAATATTTTCTCCCATTCTGAGTGTTGTCTTTTGGTCTTGTTTATGGCTTCCTTTGCTGTGCTGAAGAGTTAATTTTAAAGTTAATTTTTATGTTGGAAATATTTTGTGGATTCTTGTGAAATTGTGGATGATTATTTTTATTTGCTTCATTATGTTGAGCTCTGTATTGGATTTGCTTAATAATCGCACCAAGGAATAAACTTTGTGTGATTGAAAGGAGCGCTGCATTTAGAGAAGTATTGCTGTTGTTTTCTGTTAACGCTTCTCCATATGAACCTTTCAGTAGTCCTTCAGACTTTAATTTAACCTGCCTTTGAGCTCTTGAAGGCGGAGAAGTAGTAGTCATTTCATGCTTGCTGTGGAACATTTAATAGGCATAGATAAAAATCTGTCAGATGTACATTGGTTGTTTTTCCGGCCGGTGTTACTTCTTGCTCCCTGAGCCTTCTCAAACCACCCAGCTTGGCCCGAGGCTCTGATCGTTACACTCTTCTAATCTGAGTCTGTCTGCTTTTAGGAGTGTGCAGACTGGTGCCTAAAATGGAAGTAGATGTTAATGGAGAGTCCAGAAGTACCCTGACCACCCTGCCCTTGCCCGTGGCCGAGGTGAGCTCCCCGGGAAAGGCAGAGGTGGAGAAGCCCCGCTGTTCCAGCACTCCGTGCTCGCCGATGCGCCGGACTGTGTCAGGCTACCAGATCCTCCACATGGACTCTAACTATTTGGTTGGCTTCACGACTGGTGAGGAACTCCTGAAGTTAGCCCAGAAGTGCACAGGAGGTGAAGAGAGTAAGGGAGAAGCTGTGCCTTCCTTGCGCTCCAAACAGCTGGATGCAGGACTTGCCCGTTCCTCTCGTTTGTATAAAACCAGAAGTAGGTACTACCAGCCGTATGAGATTCCAGCTGTCAATGGCAGGAGGCGAAGGCGGATGCCCAGCTCAGGAGACAAGTGCACTAAATCTTTACCTTATGAACCTTATAAGGCCCTCCATGGGCCTCTGCCTCTCTGTCTTCTTAAAGGTAAGAGGGCTCACTCCAAATCTCTGGACTACCTCAATCTAGATAAAATGAACATCAAGGAGCCAGCTGACACAGAAGTGCTACAGTACCAGCTTCAACACCTGACCCTCAGAGGGGACCGTGTGTTTGCTAGGAATAATACATGAGTGACTTGCAGAGGATGTAAACCAGTTTAGGTCAGCCTACACTTGGCTAGAAAATTCCACTGTTGTACTCTGTACAGGACTCTTTACATTATAGATGGTTAAATCAGCTAAGTGTTCCTGGAACATAAAAATTGGATCAAATTTTGAATACAGGAATGAAATCACAGGTACTTGAGGTGAAATCATTCTAGAGCACGCAACTGCAAGGAAAACAGAATGTTGACCATTAGTTTGTATCGCTTTTTAGCTGGGAAAAAAAGGCTTTGGTACAGTAATATCGTCTTTAAAATTCTGATACTCAAATTGGAAATGTTATCTGCTTGGTTGTTGCTGACTTGGTATGATTCATTAGAAATTTATATCTTAAGTACTCAAGTACTTCTTTAATCTCTGTACTTTACTATAAAATATATGTAATGATTTGTTTTATGAAATTTAGAACTTGAAGATTGCTAAATTGGACCACGTTTTATTTTTAAATATTGAGTTTAAATATTTTATAACTGGTTTTGCACTGAAAAAAATTAACATTTCAAATTGACAAGAGAATAATCTTTCTTCACTTGCTTCAATAATATTATTGAGCAGTGAATTTTTTATTTCCGCATGGAAAGTTATTGATCTCTATGGCTGTAAAATATTTCTTTATAGCGTTATTAAAGTGTGTCTTAATAAAATTAAATTTGGGATACAAAGTATTTATTTTACAATGGGTGGGGGGAAACTTTACAGGAAAGTTTCCAATATGAAGTTTTCATAAGTTGAAAAAGTTTCCTTAGTGCTTATTTTCTAATTTAAAATTCATCTGGAACTTTAAAATGGAAAGGATTCTTTAAATTGTGGATTATAGGCATAATACTGATTGCATCTGAATGTTCTGTAAGTGGATGGAACTCTAATAGAGGAGCTCATGATTTCTACTCTCAAATGCTTAAACTAAGTATGAAGTGATACCATTCAGCATGGCATCGGGTCATTTCAGTTTTAGTTCTGTGCAGCACAGGCACTCATTGAAATTCCACTTTCTAGGATTAGTGCAGGAGCCTAAAGTGCTTCTACAGTTTTAATGGGTTAATCCTGGATTACTTAACAATTTATGTCAATTGCACTGGTTTAATTTGTTGCTAAAGAAATAATGCCCTGGCTTTAGTAACAAATACAGCTCAACTATTCTTGAACATATTTTGAAAAAAAAAAAATGTATGTAATGTACCTTTTGTAAAAGTTTCTATTTCTTTTTTTCTTTTCTGACTCTTGAAGGTGCAATTTATTACTGAATTGGCATTTCTGGCAGCATAGACCTCCTTATTTTAAATTTTATTTTGGGGGCTGTGAGTTTCTAAGGTGTTAGCAATCTTGCTTATAAAATAAGAACACCTTTTAATTAAATGAGTGGGTCATTCCTGGTGCAGTTGTGACTTTTCTTTGGCCAGAATGAATGACAAACTAGAGCAGAATAAGTATTAGAAAACCCTAGGAACTCTTAATCAACGTTGATTATACTTCCACTGAGGCAAATCACGTGAAAGAGCCTCAGGGAAGTTGGCCCATATCTTACTGAGTTGATCAGGTTTCTTGGTGGGCTGGAAATTTTCAGCTATTTTACATTTTAAAGTAAATTGCACCTTTGTAACATATTGTATTGACGAATGATCACTAAGATTAACTGTATCTATACAGTCATTAGTTTGACAAGAAATAGAATCCTGTCAGATGCCAAAGAGTTGGGATTTTTACGTTTAATGATTAAACACCATTATTTATTGATGACTTACCCTGTGGAACTGTATTATTTCTAACTATGAAATAAAAGGGTGATATAAACACACATTGTTGTGTTGTGCTTGAACGAGGTCCATCATCAACAGGCCAGTTACTGTTCAAGGATTCACCGAAGCAGTTATTTTTAGATTCCATTTTTGTTAAAGAAAATAAAATAATAATTTTGCATTTGGTGCTCGTTCACATTTCAGGGTGAAGGATGTATTCATGGCAGTGGTATGTGTTGAGTCACACAACTGTGTGACTGTGAGATCTGTCTCTGCCCATGCGCCTACATAATTTCTTAAGCTAAATAAAAATATGTAGCTACTCCATTTTGTTTTTAAAGACAGGTGTGAAACTCTGCAGCAAAAGGGGGGGGGGTGTTAAAAGTTTGAGATATATTTTCTATTATGTGATTAGTAAACATATATAATTTAAAGTTTGGTTTCCTAGAAAGAAAGTTTCTAAACTCAGTGGTTTTCAGAATGTGTTGGCAGAGCCCCTTCACTAGCTCAGTCTTGCTTTCCCTACACTTGGTGCTTATGCTCCAGTAGTAGGTAGTGGTATCCTATCAAGAAAAAAGGTTAGGGAGGATCTCTAAGCTGGGGGGAAAAAAAAAATCACATTTTCTTTAGCCTTTTAATATGGTTTCTATTTTTAAATTCTTTGTCCCTCCATTTTCATTCAATTTGATATTCTGTACTAAACAGGGCGTACATTTGGCCGTCATATACCTGCTGATATTATCTTAAAATACATTGCAGTATCATATAACTTTAATTCTTTTTTTTTTTTTTGTGGCAAAAATCGGCTCAGCTGATGCATTAAAGTAGCAGTAGAGTTCAGTCCTTGCCTCAGTCTCAGGTGAGCTTCTTTTGCTTCTCGACTTTTGCTGCATTCGTACTTCTGGTTCCAGGGCTCCCGGCGTCGGCAGTCAGGGAAGAAAAGACTCTATGGGGATGGATTAAAATGTAAACCTGTTCAGATCCCCATGTCTTCCTGCCTCTGGCTCAGCTAGGCTACTGTTGAGACCCATTGAGTCCTCTCCATTGCCCCTTGTGCCCTTTAATGCCCAAGTGTGGCTTGCTGTGTCTTTTCCTTCCCTGAGATGTTTATTTAAATGATTTCAATATTTGAGGTGTGGGAGCTTTTAGAAGATTCTAAGTGAACTTTTAAAGGCAAATTGGCCTTTCACTGAAGAAAATATTACTTGAGATCTTGGGGAAAGCAACCTATGTTTACTAATTTTCTCATTCTTACATACTTTTGTCTTGGAAGGGCTTTTATTCCATTATAGCCGTTAAAATTTTTTTAAGGAACTTTGAAATGACTGTGGCCTAAGTGGTTTATTCTCAGTCATGGAAGGGAGGAGAGAAGTCTGTCAAGCATAAATGGCGTAAATGCTCTAGAAGAGTTGGAGTGGAGAGAGAGCAAGGATGTACGTCACTGTAATGCAGAGAGGACAGCAAGTATTAAGTAGAATTGCCTTTTTACACAATGGAATTGGATTAGGGTAATGGAAATTGATGAGGAAGATTGCCTTGGAAATATAATAAATATGATTATAAAGCTAGAAGTGGAAGTTGTCAGCCCTTAAGGATGCACCTTCTACTTTGTAGTGTGCTTTAGAATTATGAAATGGTTCTTGTGATACATTACATTAGAAAAGAATTCAGGATTTTTCTGGCTGATGAGAACACTACTAGAAAGAAATCAAAATAAGAATGGGTTTGATATGTTATTTTGAGTTTGCTGGGCTCACAGGTCACTTCTTTAGTTGGGGGGAAAATGTTGAATTTGTATTCTTGCCACGGTAAAATGACTTTGTGTAGGTTTTGTTAAATTATTTCAGAGGAAAGATCTGAAACCAGATCTCCTAAATGTTGTCACCCCGATCTTGGGGTTGTCTTTGATGTACAGATTTATCGGAGAACACAGGATGAGAAAAGGGAACTCTTTAAACAGAAGAACGCAACATCTACTGGAATGAAAGAGTTGCTGCACAGACAGTGGAATCCTTAAGTGATCCTGGCTGGGGTTGCTTCTGGAATAAAGAGCTTCGATGCTTTTGCTTTTGTGAAAAAGTTTAGCGGCACTTTAAAAGTTGCTACCGAATGCTCTCGAGAAAGGGTTCTTACTGTGTGCCGGTGCAAAGAGGGAGGGGAACACTGGGTCCATGATGTTGACCTTTAAGTCTAATTCACTAGGAAGAGTATTCTTCACCAAACTTTTACGTAAAAGGCTTATACGTGGAAATATATATTTGGAAGACCTTGAACCCTCTGTGCCTGGTCTAATGCTTCAGTTAGGGAAAGGAACTTAGGCAGTAAGAAGTACTTGAACTTAATGAAATTCAGATTTTGGCTCAGGGTTTAGAGTTGAGGTGGCAAATACTGAGCATGCATACCACCATGCTCCTTACCTATGCATGTGGCAGACATCACTAATCCATTATTAGTATCAGTGTACATTCTCTCTCTGAGTCCATATGTGACCTTATTATCTTTCTTAACCCAGCACTTTAGGCAGCTGCTAGTGAATTGATCAACATTACAGTGAAGATAAGACCTGTTTGCCCACCACACCCTCTGCAATGGGTTATAGTGTGAATTTAAAAATGGTCTGAACGTTTTTGAGGAGGCCATTCTGGGCCCAGTCTTCTAACCAGAGAACAGAGGAGAATTCAGAAGGTGCCTACTGAGAATATGCAGGCATTCTGGGGACAAAAGAGATTAAGATGGATTTCACCTTCAAGGACATGCCTGTTATTGGGAGAGGTAGGGCAAGGTAGCATAAGATGTATGCCAAGTGAGTGTTTTGTAGAATAAATATTAATTTAAGAGAGGAGCTTAAATCCTACGGGACTGAAGTCTGAGAACTTATTCATTTTTCTGTCAGTAGCTTGGCCTATATACTGAATGTGCTCACTTAACATTGCTGTCTGTGTAGAAAGTGAAAAAAAGTGACTTGATGGGGAAGTTTGGGGAGATGAAAAATATGGGGAAGGCAAAATCTTAAAATAATTGAATCTGAGAAGGGTCAAGGCATGCCAGTAACGTTCAGTGGTTACCTCCACCTTTCTTCTAGGTGGCCCGCTAAGATGGACTGACACACTTTCTAGAAGAGAAGAGTTAAGGTGGTGGGGTAGTTAAAGAACTGAAATATTGGAGTTGGGGACAGGGCAGGTGAGACCTATGAGAGCATAAATGGATATTTTAGTGATTTGTTTTCTCTTGCATTGCCCTTTATCCTGGGGTTGTGGGGGGGGCGGTGACTGAGAGGTTTGCTTTAATTATTTAGGGTCTGAAGTACATTTAAAAATGTGTATTCTTGATGTAGTTTGTATAAGAAATGAAACTACTATATGGTAAGTGTTTTGCTCAAGAAGTTTCCTAATACAGATTGTTTTTGAAATGACCACCTAGAACCCTGCATTTGTTGGTAGATTTCTGTATTTTACTTTCTAATGTTTATAAAGTTTGAGTTTTGTTATTCTTATGTTTCACATATATGTTTAGTGACATGCTCATCTAATGAGAAATTGATGCAGTTACGGGGGAAATGTTTAAGGGATTAGGTATTTATAGGAGTGAATACTGTTTTCTGGCAGGCCACATAAGGTAATCCACTCATAGTTCAGAAAGATATTCTCTAAACGTGACAGACTGACTCTCTTTTTTTAAGGGCAAGAGCACACATTACATTTGGTATAACATTGCCTAACTACTTTTGTGTTCACCAGAAATTCATTTCTTAAACACTTGCTAGATCAAGCCTTCAAAGTAAATAGGTGGGATTGTGTATTTTTCCTCCAGATTTTCTTTAAAATTTTCCTTTTTTTTTTTTTTTTTTTTTTTGAGGAACCTTTTGACTAGAATAGAGATACCAGAGAATAAACAGTTGAAAACATGACTTTCCCCACTGGGCCGGGTTACTCTGTTTAGAAATTATAGGAAATGCTGCCGATGATAATGGTTCCTAATTTGTGAATAGAAAAGTTGTAAGAGCTATCTCATTTGTGTTAGGCTAGACTTGTGGTGTGACTAGTAATGGGAGAGGGTTCCTTTGTATATTGACAGCCAGGTATAGTGATCTTATAAGGCTATAAAGAGAATGTTCAAAGAACTATGATGGATTTTATATAAGGTGTATAAAAGCAAACAAATCCTTGTTTGAAATAGAACCATTGAGACGAATCTATTATAACTTATCTGTAGGAATTAGTGCTCCTTCAGATTCATGATTCAACCTTTATTTCTTCATCCACCAAATATTTGTTGTCATGTATTATGTGCCAGGCACAGTAATAAGTGATGGGAATACAAGGTGAGTAAACACAGAAGCCATAGTCAAGAACAAATAGTTGCATTTTAAAATGAATGGTTCTAATTAAATACAGATTTAAGATTTTTTTGAGCACACAGATGAGAAAGTTCCTAATTCTAGCTTACGTGTGGGGAAAGCTTCACTAGGGAAACAATGCTTGGGTGTGGAGAGTGAAGAGAAATCTGCCAGGTGGGTAGGAAAGGTGAGGACTTCCCAGGCAGAAGAGAATGCCTGAATGGACAGCAGTCATATATCTTTTTAAAAATCTCCAGCAAAGGAAATCATGCTGAATCACAACTGTAGTTTAACCCATGTTTTCTGGTGAAGAACTTAGCAGTGAAATTTCAAATCATGGTTCTTAAACTGGCAAACAACATTTTACAGTTAGCATTTCTCCTAATTCAACCGATTTTTTACTGTGAAGTAGCTTCTCCAGGCTCATGGACCCTCTCATCTTTTTTTGACTTTGGCAGCCCGGAGGCTTCATAGATATTAGCTGCATCTGTGCCTGGACGAGGAATAAGCATTTTGGTACCAAGTAGCCAGTTTCAGGCCCTGTTTGGGAACATAGCTGGAAACTCTGTGTCCTGAGTGGAAGTCCAAGATGCTCCTACTGCACAATCAGCCTGGTAAGAAGAGTGGGTAGGGAATCTAGCTGGCTTTCTCTCTCCTGCTCTGATTCTTCAGCGCAAAACAGAATGAATGCCCTGCTCTGCAAGCTCCAGAACTTATCCTTAATAAATTCTCTTTTAAGGGAATTCCCTGTCAGCCCAGTGGTTAGGACTCTGCACTTTCATTGTTGAGGGTGCAGGTTCAATCCCTGATCAAGGAACTAAGATCCCACAAGCTGCGTGGCCAAAAATAAATAAATAAAAACAAATTTTAAAAAATTGTCTTTTAAGATTAAAGGATGTTGTTTTGGGAAACAATACTCACAGCTCTAAGGTTTTGGGCAACTGCATCAGTAGAAACGTACCTGCTGTAACCACTCCCAGAAATCTCTCCTGCAGGTGTCTTTCTAGGACTTAAAAGTACTGTTTGCTGAAGGAGAGGGGAAGAGAAGCAGGTGGAAATGTCTGGGAGTGGTTATTTTTTTTAACCTAAAGAATTTTTAATAGTTAACAGCTTATTTCTCAGTTCCCCTCTCTTTGCTTTAAGGAGCTAGCTGTAAACAAAGAAAATACTAAACAGTTAAAATGCTTGGCCCTTCACATAATGTCCTGTAATTGGTGATCATCTTGATTTTGTGGTTTTAAAGATACCCACCCTGGCTCTACCACTTATTTGCAGGATGTGGTTGATCATGAACCTTAATTTCATTTTTTTAAATAAAATTGGAAGAATAATTTTTACTTTATAGTTCTTGTGAGAATTAGATATAATACATGTAATATAAAATGCCTGTCACATAGTAGTTGCTGAGAAAAGGGCAGCCATCGGCAGTAATAAAAAGTCTTTGAAACCCTGATTTGCCATATCTTCATTCACCCCACAACTGCTTTAAAAAGGTTCTGTATAGTGATATAAAAGCACTACATTTAAATTCAAGGTTTTTGGATAAAATATTGCAAAATCTCAAACGTGTGTGTGAGTGTAAGTTATGGGTGAATATATGTTGCCCCTCACATGTAATTAATAAAGTAAATTTGTGTTTTCTGAACTGTGAACATCCCAAGCAGTGCAAACATGATCCACCTGGGTGAGGGAAGAAAATATTAGACTGCTTTTAAAATATTTTTAATTTTATCCTTAAAACCTTTTTATTTGTTGTATACCTTATGTATGTGGTTTGCCAGTATAATAGTAAATGCATGAAATAGATGAATAAGTATACATTATATTGGAAATATCAACTCAGTTTTTTTTTAACTTTTTTTTTTAACTTATGACCATGAGTTTGAAAATCGCTGAATAGCCACATCCATTATATCCTGAAAATTCTTCTTGTTGAGGTCAAAATATTTTCTTAGAATTTTATCTTATTAAATGTTTGAACATAGCCTTGAGATTTAGGAAGATTAAAAAATAAGGACCATTTAAAAATATTTGTGGACAGTTTTATTTTGATTCTTATTCTACATTTTTTTGCTAGTAATTTTCTATCCAGTGCAGTAAGTTCCTCAATTTCTTGGATTTGCTTTCTAGTTCCTAATTTGAGGTCTTGATACAATTTGGGAAAGAAAAGATAGTAGAAGAGAACCCACCTGTCTTGATAGGTTTCTGAAGTTTGTGAACCTTTTCTTGTGCACATGTTATATTTTTGGTTAGGGACTTCTGAACCATGTGGTGAAATATTCGCTGAACATCCTACTTTCAGAATCCATTATTAGTGCCTCGAGTGAGATCGTGTTCTTGGTGATGGCTGTTTAGTCATGTCTTTTAAGAGCATGATACTGCTTTGCCCTGCAGAACTTGCGACTTCTCATCCCACAGTTCTTTCAGGCAGCCATCTCTGATAATTTGAAGAGCTTCCTTTAAAGAAGATTGGCAGAATTCCTAATCTCATTCTTTGGCGTGTGACACCCTTACAGAATATGTCTCCCCAGTGGTCGATTTCTCTTCTGCTGACAGCTAAATTATTCATATGATTAGTGTCCTATCTTATCCTGAAAAAAAAAAAAAAGGGTAGAGTCAGAGACTGTATTCTGATACACTTTGTTGTCAGGAACTTTGGCAACAATGACAGAAAGTGTCTGGAAGGTGACTTCTTCCTCCCACTCGTCTCCCTCTCCAACTCCTTGCCCTCTTTCCCCTGTTGCTGCTGCAACTTCTAAGAGCCAGAGTTGACCCCCACCCTCTCTACGCCCAGGCTGCTCCAGCTCAAGGCACGGAGTTAGGTGTGGTCCATAGCACTTCCTCCAGGTAACCTACACTATTCTCTCCATCTTTACCACCGTCCTGCTGTCATCAAACTATACAGTGTAACGTACCCCAGAAACAACTACAGTCGTCACCTCCTCAGCCACGGTTTCCCTTCCCACATTTTCAGTTACCCGAGGTCAACTGAGGTCCGAAAATACTATTTTTATTATTATTTTTATTGGAGTAAAATTGCTTTACGATGTTGTGTTAGTTTCTGCTGTACAATGAAGTGAATCAGCTATACGTATACATATATCCCCATATCCCCTCCCTCTTGCGTCTCCCTCCCACCCTCCCTATCCCACCCATCTAGGTCGTCACAGAGCACTGAGCTGAGCTCCCTGTGCTATACAGCAGGTTCCCACTAGCTATCTGTTTTACACATGGTAGTGTATTTATCTCAAACCTAGTCTCCCAAGTTCATCCCACCCTCCCCTCCCCACTGTGTCCTCATGTCCATTCTTTATGTCTACGCCTCTGTTCCTGCTTTACAAATAGGTTCATCTGTACCATTTTTCTAGATTCCACATATATGCGTTAATATATGATATTTGTTTTTCTCTTTCTGGCTTACTTCACTCTGTATGACAGACTCTAGGTCCATCCACATCTCTACCAATGACCCAATGTCGTTCCTTTTTATGGCCAAGTAATATTCCATTGTTTATATGTGCTACATCTTCTTTATCCATTCATCTGTCGATGGACATTTAGGTTGCTTCCATGTCCTGGCTATTGTAAATAGTGCTGCAATGAACATTGGGGTACATGTGTCCTTTTGAATTATGGTTTTCTTAGGGTATATGCCCAGTAGTGGGATTGCTGGGTCATATGGTAGTTCTATTTTTAGTTTTTTAAGGAACCTCCATACTGTTCTCCATAGTGGCTGTAACAATTTACATTCCCACCAACAGTGCAAGAGGGTTCCCTTTTCTCCACACCCTCTCCAGCATTTATTGTTTGTAGACTTTTTGATGATGGCCATGTTTACTGGTGTGAGGTTATATGAGATCCAAAAATATTAAATGGAAAATTCCAGAAATAATTCATATGTTTAAGATTGCACAGCTATTCTGAGTAGCGTGATGAAATCTCATGCTGTCTAGATCTGACGTACCCGTTAGTCGCTCAGCCGCCATCTTGGTTACTGGCTCGACTGTGGACGTATCACTGTGTTCAGGTAATTTATTTTACTTCATAATGGTCCCAAAGTGGAAAAGTAGCAGTGCTGGCAATTCAGATATACCAAAGAGAGGCCATAAAGTGCTTCCTTTAAGTGAAGAGGTGAAAGTTCTCAATAAAGAAAAAAAATCATATGCTCAGGTTGCTAAGGTCTACGGCAAGAATGAATCTTCTATCCGTGAAATTGTAAGAAGGAGAAAGAAACTTGCTGGTTTTGCTGTCACACCTCACACTGCAAAAGTTATGGTCACAGTTGCGTGATAAGTGCTTAGTTAAGATGGAAAGGCATTAAATTTGTACAATAAGATATTTTGAGAGGGAGACCCCATTCACATAACTTTTGTTACGTATATTGTTATAATTGTTCTGTTTTATTATTAGTTGTTATTGGTAATCTCTTTTTATGCCTAGTTTGTAAATTAAACTTTATCATAGGTATGTATGTGTAGGAAAAAATATAGTACATATAGGGTCCAGTACTATCGAAGTTTTCAGGCATCCACTGGTGATCTTGAAACGTATGCTGCAGATAAGTGGGACTACTGTATTTGCTACAGTTAACTTTGCTACAGTTAGCTACAGCCCAGTTAACTTCCTGTAAAGCATACATGTTACTTTTACTTAATAAGAAAGGAGATCCATTTTCATTGTTTCTTTACTCTCCTTATAATGAAGAAAATATTTGCGTGTACCATAACCTGCATATTTACATCTCTCCATTAGACTTGTTTGGCTGTCATCCCAATGCCTGTTCCTGTTTCTAGTGTGTATTTCTGTTTTTAGGGTTGTTTTAGTTTGCCTACGGTAAGCTGAGAAACCAGAGGGGAAATTTTCAGTTATTTCTGCTGGAGTTTTCCTGAGTTGCTAACAATGCCCTTATTTGTCATCTAGCCACTGTGCAAACTGACTTTGACGAGGACTGTTGAGACTTCAGCTTGTCTTAATTTTTCGTATAGAAGTATATTAGCCATCTTTGGATGTTTTTTCCAAAAATCTCTTATGGCTGGTGCAGCTTACTTTTTCATACTTTCTGACGTAAAAGCAAATTTGTCTTTTTTACGCACAACTGTAGAATTGTTCATTCTGTGGCAAAGACTCAAAATGATATCAAGTTTTACCTTTGAGGCTTGGTGATATATCTGAAAAATGGACAAACTGGCAAAAAATTTAAAAATAAAATTTTATTTGGCTGCAAATGGAAAAGGCAAAATAGCCTGTTTAGCTTAAATCTGCATTCACTATTCCTCTGTAGCTGCTAGTTTTAATAAAAAACAGCTGAAGCAATGGAAAATTGGGGTGGAGGAGGGCTCTGTTGAGTGTGTGATTGGACCTTTTAGAAATTACAGAGATTCTCAAAACATTTTGTACCTAAAGGCTTTTAGTATTCCATTCATACAAATTTAGACACACAATCAGAGTTTATAACAACCCTCTGTGCAGTTGGTTCTTCCATCAAAACTTTGTGCTAACACGCCTCTTTATGTGGGCTGTTTAATGAATAACTTCCCATTCACAGTCTGCATTCAGTGTACCTGGGAAGTCTTGTTGCCCCTTCTCAATATTTGCCTCATACTTGCCATGCCTCATACTCATTCTGTCAGTGTTTTGTTTTGAAGTCAGTCACTGTTACAGGGTTAGTATATTTATTTCCTCTGACCATTTCCTAGATTGAGTGTTTAGGTTTATGTAAGTTATATATTGAGAATCTACTGTGTGCACACAATGCCTTGACTTTGAACCAAATTAGGTAGTAGGTGGCTCTTAAGGATAACAGTTAATGTTCAGAATATGAATTTTCTTTTAGTTAAATATTCCATTCTCTTTTCTTTGTGTACATATAACCAACGGTATCATGGAGTTGGGTTGTCATGATAGTTTTATCATCAGTTTGACAACTTGATAATAGTCATATACTATTATTGATGTACTAGTCAAGAAACTTTGAAATTATTTTTCTAAAAAGAGATAAAGAATCTTTGCAAGTAAATAATTTCACTCAATGTTTGAAGAAGTATGTGAATATAAGGCCTCAGGATGTTCAAGTTGGCCTATATGTGAGGGTTTCCGAATAATTGCTCTAGATTTGTTCAAACCCTTATGACATTGATAGTGTCAGAAATGAAAGGAGCAATGCAAACAGTATGGAAACTGAGAAAAAAATCTAAGTTGGTTCAGTTACACTCACCTCCCCCCTGTTTTTTAATTATCACCTGGTTTATATTTAAAAATAACTTTTCAATTGCAGACTTCCAAGTTTATCCCAATGTTCTCAGTGCCCTGGGCTATATGTGGATGCACAGTGTATGTTAACAGTACTTTGTAACTATCCTGGGAGTTTTAAAATGTCTTGTTATTTCTGTGAAGTCACAAAAAACGTGACTGCTGAAATATGCAAGAATTAGAGCAAGGTGATAGAATCTGGAACGCCTTATAAAAGCCTGACCTTACACTTCAATTTATTTAACTCTCACACAAGCTTTTCTTCTCTAAAGTTTGATTGAGCTGTAGTTGGTTTTTGTTGATTAGGATAATTATGCTGGAATGACTTTAAAATCTCTTTGCATGCACTGTTTAGCTTGGGCACTTCTTGTAATCGGTTGGAGAGGGATCAGAGTGTCCTACCCAGAATTCCCAGGGTAGGGCGGTCCAAGGAAACCTCCCGGGAAAGAGCAAGGTGTATTTGGGGAAGCAGTTATCTTTGTTCTGCATGCAGTTCATCTATACAGTGCTGTTAAGGTTGGTCATCTCATTGAAAGCTGTACAACTGTAAGGAGCCAGGTCAATCTGAAACCAAACAGCAGAATATGCAATGGAAAGAACGTGGGCCTTGAAATCAGACAGAACTGGGATTTGTATTCTGGGCTTGAACCCTGGCTCTCACACTTGAAGCTCTATGACCTTGAGCTATCTTTGGGACTCAGTTTTTAAAAATTTATTGTGCAGGATGTAAGCCAGGTAATCACTTAGCACAGTGTATGGTGCAATAGTTACTAATTTTTTTTCCAACTTATGATAAAAAAACAGACATCTATTCGGCTTTGGAATGTAATTAAGGATGTTTGCATCATTCATTTTTATTGACTTTTATTGATTTTCTTTTTTTTTATAATTAAAGTAATGCCATGGCATGTCACAGACCATGAAAACTCAGTTTAAGAACAGTTTGGGGTGGCTTCCCTGGTGGCGCAGTGGTTAAGAACCCACCTGCCAATGCAGGGGACCCGGGTTCCAGCCCTTGTCCGGGAATATATCTCACATGCCTCTGAGCAGCTAAGCCCATGCACCACAACTACTGAGTTTGCGCTGTAGAGCCCACGAGCCACCACTGCTGAAGCCTGTGCACCTAGAGCCCATGCTTTGCAACAAGAGAAGCCACCGCAATGAGAAGTCCTCGCACCACAACAAAGAGTAGCCCCCAATCGCCACAACTAGAGAAAGCCCGCGCGCAGCAATGAAGACCCAACACAGCCAAAAATAAATAAATAAAATAAATTTAAAAAGAACAGTTTGGTGCATTTTCTTCTGTTATGAAGAAGTTATCCTATCAAGATGTCTTTTATATTTGATATTGTGCAATAGAAGTGCTATGGCTGATGTCAAATCTGAATCAAATTCCCAGGAAGAGTGTCAAGCAGTTGTGCATTTGCTCGTAGCTGATTGCTGAAATGATTTTTTATCATTTGTATGCTTCATTTTAATGGTGAAGGCAATTCTTAAAAATAATCAAACCTGTTTATTAAGATGAAACAGTCTCTAGCCCACTAATTTAAATTTCTTTAAGAACAAACAAAAAAACCCTGCCCTTCCATGACTAAACCACAAAGCATCTTTTATACAGATTGCAAAATTAATGGAATTACATAATTTATAGATAAACTTTTTTTTTTTGCGGTACGCAGGCCTGTCACTGTTGTGGCCTCTCCCGTCGTGGAGCATAGGCCCCGGACGCGCAGGCTCAGCGGCCATGGCTCATGGGCCCAGCCACTCCGCGGCATGTGGGATCTTCCCGGACCGGGGAACGAACCCGTGTCCCCTGCATCAGCAGGCAGACTCTCAACCACTGCGCCACCAGGGAAGCCCTAGATAAACTTTTAAAAGGCATTTCTAAATTGCTTCCAAGCTTAGACTTATGGGTTAGTTATGATGGGTTACACTTCTTAAATATTTTCTTAATGTTTTCTGATATGTAGTGATAATTAAATGCATGTTCTCTTGGAATCAGTTATCATAGTGTGGCTAAACAGATTAAATTGAAAATTTATTTAGAGGCTAAGTGTTGAGGTAGAAATAAATGTAGGCTTATCTTGGTTTCAAACAACATTACTTTTAAGTAAGGTGTAATAAAGCTTTAGTCCTGAGTCCTTTTTTTGGTTATTAAATCGGCTTCATTTTTAGTATAATTCTAGGGTAAGACTTTTTAACCTTTTCTCTCTTAGTCCTAAATCATTAAGTGAATGTTGTATAGGATCCTAAGAGATTGCAGTGTTTTGTAATTATATAAATCTATGAATTCACTTTTGGAAATATGAAAACAATTGCAAATTTAAAACTGGAGATCGTGGTAACTAGCTTTCCTAAGTTACTTCTTATTGACTCTTGTTGGGGTCGGGGATGTGTTTTCTGTGTGATTCCCTGAACAAGTTTTACTTAGAAACTTGATGTCACAGCAGATTTTTGAGTTTGCGCCCTGAAATTGCTTATTTTGAGAGTAGCAATTTTCTCCAGGGAATGTTTACTTGGGACTTCTTTCTTTTTTCCCTTGGTGGTACAAGGCAGGAACTTTCTAGACCAAAACAGAATTATTCTAATAAATATAACCTCATTTACAAACTTTAAAAAAATGTCCTGTTAGGTCTAGTTTGTCACAAGGAAAATAATTTTTCCTTTAACATACAAATGAGAGAGCAAAGTTAAATGTAGTAGATAATCTTAATGCAGTGAACATGCTGAGGGCCTATAAGTATGGCTGTTTTCCAATTTGAGTTCCCTAAATGGGAGCAGTAGGTGTAGAAGCCTGTGGTCAGCTGGAATGAATGAGAAAAAAACAGCAGTGACCTTTGCATCAGGGGAAAGACATCATTCTGCTTCTGGCTTTTCACAGCTTACGTTTGTGTTTTTAATGTATGACTGAACTTGAAAGTTCATCTCTAATCTTGATCCACAGGGAAATGGCAGAAATCCTAACCAGCCAAATGATGCAAATTTAAATTTCCTGTGGAGGAAAGGTCAGTAACATTGTGTTCGCTGGGGACAGTCTCAGCACAGCAAGCAATCCTTCTGATTAAAATTCCTGTTGAGAGCTAGTGATTTGTCTGATTGAAAAACTAAATAGGTCCTTAATCACCTAGATAAGATGACATCACCGGGGCATCATAAACTGTTCAGCAGATGAATAACCCCTCTCAAATATCAACTTCATTTTAAAACTGAAAAACAAAAACATGAGGCTGCATTTAACAGCAACTATTTATAGTTCTGTGATGTAAGGCCTCCAGTTTCTTTTAATTCCCATTGTTCTCTAAAAATAAAGACCCATTTAACCGAGGAGGAATGACAAGTGATCTTGTGATGGATTTGAGTTATTGTTCAATGTGTAAGACTAGGGAGAGTACCGCGATAGCGTGTCAGCACTGCTGGAAACCTCTGGTGTGCTGTGGCGCCCGCTGCCTTGCCCGCTATAGATACCTGTTTGTACACTGGTACTGTCGGGAAAATGACACTCTTGTGGTTGGTTTCTGCTTTTCCAATGGAAACATAGCCCTTTTTTAAGATGAGCACACAACCTGCATATCTAGTTGGTAACAAGTGACCAACCTAATGAATTAGGTCAGTATGGAGAAGATTCAGTTCCCCTCCCCCATCCTTAATGTTCCTGTTTTAAATTTTTTTAATTAATTAATTATTTAAATTTATTTATTTATTTTTTATTTTTGGCTGCGTTGGGTCTTTGTTGCTGCGCACAGGCTTCCTCTAGTTGCGGCAAGTCAGCAGGGGGCTACTTTTCATTGTGGTGCGTGGGCTTCTCATTGCAATGACTTCTCGTTGCAAAGAGGCATGTGGACTTCAGTAGTTGTGGCACACAGGCTCAGTATTTGTGGCTCATGGGCTCTAGAGTGCAGACTCAGGAGTTGTGGTGCATGGGCTTAGTTGCGCCGTGTCATGTGGGATCTTAGTTCCCCAACCAGGGATCGAACCCACGCCCCCTGCATTGGCAGGTGGATTCTTAACCACTGCACCACCAGGGAAGTCCCAAAGTTCCTGTTTTTTAAGTATAGGAGTTTTGTATCTGAATTACCTACATCTAACTAGCACCTTCCTATGAAGTTTCAAGGTAGCCATTATCCTGAATTTAAAATAACCTTGGATGCGCCATTTTACCTAGAGGCCAACAAAAGATGTTACATCCTTGTTAATGTTTCCAATATAGGTTTTTTGACAGTCACTACTTATAGTTTACTTCTTTCTTTTCTTTTCTCTTTTCTTTTTTATTGGAGTATAGTTGATTTATAATATTGTGTTAGTTTCAGGTATGTAGCATAGTTATTCATTGTTTTTTGCAGAATATATTCCATTATAGGTTATTACAAGATATTGGGTATAATTCCCTGTGCTATCCAGTAAATCCTTGTTACTTATCTATTTATGTATCTATATACAAAACAAAAACAGACTCACAGACATAGAAAACAAACTTATATGGTTACCAAAGGGGAGAGGGAATAGGGGAGGGACAAATCAGGGATATGGGAATAAGAGATACGCACTACTTTATTTCTTTAAATAAAGAATTTCTCAATTTTTGTGTGTACTGTGGTGTCTGTTGTTTTTCCTTCTTATAAAACAGAAGAAAGTAATAAAAAAAAGTTAAGAAAAGACACACATGCAGATTAGATGCATTTCCAGACTCAGTTTGAAATCACATAAGGTGGTCATGTCTTCCCTTGCTCCGAGGTATACAAGGAGCTCCTGAGGACAGCTAGACACTGTGTCTGCTTTCAGAAAGGCCCTGGGAGTCCTTGTTTGAGGCTTCTCATCTTGTCAGTGCTGAAGGGCTGAAGGCTGAAGGAGAATGCAGGGATTTCCTCACAATTGGAATACCCTGACATTTTGTCTTTAATCTCTTTTTCAATGTGAACTCTGTCAGATGATCTGAGAAGACACTCAATTACAGTCTGAATTGCTATCCAGTGTCTAAAACTGCTCAAGAAAAGGGCTTTCTTTTTAGGAATAAGATAGTATATGTGTGTTCTGAGCTTTTAGCTTTTCATATGAAATTATAATAAATTGTGCATGAAGCTGAAACACTGAGGATGATGCCGTCTTATTAAGTTGAATTTACTGGGTGATTAATTCTGATGACTCTGAAATATCGCTCATTCTAAAGTAGGCACACTGGTGCCAGGAAAGTCCTTGATGTGTTTGGCATGGAACTGTGACATTTAGCTATTAGAAACTGGAGTGAAATATCTTGAGTAGAGCTGAAGTGGTGAGGGCTAAGTACTCGAATGGTCTCACTTCTAATGCATTTGGGTAGTTCTCCATATGCCTAATAATAAATTGACAATTTTGTAGATTTCCTAAGTGGTAAATATACAGTCTTTATTCAAATGGATTTAGAAGGCTTACTGGTCAGATAATTACGTTTGGGATATATTTTTAAATATCTAAATTGCACATTTCAGTTATTAGAATACAACCATATATTGTGTGTGAAAATGAACTTAAAATCAGAAAGATAACTGAAATGTATGACAAAGGGAGAAACCATTAATGCTTAGTAGGTTTTAAAAAACAAAATATTTTCAAATATTTTTTTATTTTGAAGTGGACACATATTGTAGAAAGCAATGAACAAATGAAGACAAATTCACAGACTGAAAGCTTGATAAAAGTTTCTCTGGACAAATAAAATGATAATAAAAATGGAAAAAGAAAACCCCTTTAAACATGTTTGCCAAGCCCAATGGGCAGTTTTGCAGTACTAAGTACTGATAAGGCTGGTGAACCCTGAGAAGGTGCATAGGGCTTTTTCTCATCATTCATATAAAATTAGCTACAGATGATTTTGTCTTGAGTGATAATCACAGCCTCAGTTTTAACCCCAAGTTCCATAATATCCACTTTCAAAGGCCTTGATATTGTGAAATTATTTCAATTTAGTACTAGATGTTTTTTCGTTAGTGAGTCTTCACATTTGAGAGAGAGAGAGAGAGATGAAAAAAATCAAAACTGCTTTATCTGCTTGGTGGTCATAAGCACTTTGCATCATGATTTGCTTTGCTGACACTAGGGAGGGTTGTGTGTGGGTTACAGACCATGGCACACAGTCTCTCCCTCATATGCTACTCAGACTACATAGGGGTCACACAAGGACAGCAGGGATGTGCAAGAGTGGATTCTTTTCAAGAAGGCTCCAGATGGCATTTTACTTATTTATTTAGAGTTGATTTGGAGATACATCCAGTTTTGATATATCAGACATAGATATAAATAAGCAAAACATAATGATCTGGACCTGTCTTTAGTAATTTGTAAGTTATCCTATTTTTCTATCATGCTTTATAATTTTCTACAATTTATTCTGGAAGAGTCTAGAAAAATCACATCTCTTATACATAACATAAAAAATACCCAACATTATTAATCGAATATGTTATTAGGCTGAATTTACCACGCACATAGGGGAACTAAAAATTTAAATGTTTAATAGTAAGCTTAAAAATATTTACCAAGGTCAGTATTTTTTTTTTTTTTTTTTTTTTCTAGGTCAGTATTTTAAAAGCACTGACTCTTAGTTTCCCAAGGCAATAGAAATAAAAGCAAAAGTAAACAACTGGGACCTAATCAAACTTACAAGCTTTTGCACAGCAAAAGAAACCATAAACAAAATGAAAAGACAACCTATGGACTGGGAGAAAATATTTGCAAATTAAAACTAAAAATAGAACTACCATATGCCCCAGCAATCCCAGTACTGGGCATATACCCTGAGAAAACCATAATTCAAAAATAGTCATGCACCGCAGTGTTCACTGCAGCACTATTTACAATAGCCAGGACATGGAAGCAACCTAAGTGTCCATCGACAGATGAATGGATAAAGAAGATGTGGCACATACATACAATGGAATATTACTCAGCCATAAAAAGAAACGAAATTGAGTTATTTGTAGTGAGGTGGATGGACCTAGAGTCTGTCATACAGAGTGAAGTAAGTCAGAAAGAGAAAAACAAATACCGTATGCTAACACATATATATGGAATCTAAAAAAACAAACACAAAAATGGTCATGAAGAATCTACGGGCAGGACAGGAATAAAGATGCAGACGTAGAGAATGGACTTGAGGAAACGAGGAGGAGGAAGGGTAAGCTGGGACGAAGTGAGAGAGTGGCATGGACATATATACACTACCAAATGTAAAATACATAGTGGGAAGCAGCTGCATAGCACAGGGAGATCAACTTGGTGCTTTGTGACCACCTAGAGGGGTGGGATAGGGAGGCTGGGAGGGAGATGCAAGAGGGAGGAGATATGGGGATATATGTATAGGTATAGCTGATTCACTTTGTTTTACAGCAGAAACTAACCCACCATCATAAAGCAATCATACTCCAATAAAGATGTTAAAAATAAATAATAAAGTTTCCCTCAAAAACAACAAAAAATGTCTACAAATAAGTGCTGGAGAGGGCGTGAAGAAAAAGGAACCCTTCCACACTGTTGGTGGGAATGTAAATTGTGCAGCCACTATGGAAAAAAGTATGGACATTCCTTAGAAAACTAAAAATAGAGTTACCATATTATCCAGCAATCCCACTCCTGGGCATATATCTGGAGAAAACACTAATTTGAAAGCATACATGCACACCGATGATCATAACAACATTATTTACGAAAGCCAGTATATGGAAGCAACCTAAATGTCCACTGACAGATGAATGGATAAAGAAGATGTGGTGTATATATATGTAAATATATATACAATGGAATACTACTCAGCTGTAAAAAAGAATTAATTAATGCTATTTGCAGTAACGTGGATGGACCTAGAGATTATCATACCAAGTGAAGTAAGTCGGAAAGAGAAAGACAAATACCATATGATAATACTTATATGTGGAATCTAAAATATGATACAAATGAACATTTTTACAAAACAGAAACAGCCTCACAGACATGGAAAAGAGACTTATGGCTACCAAAGGGGAAAGGGGGTTGGGGAGGGATAAATTAGGAGTTTGGGATTAGCAGATCCAAACTATTAAATACTATATATAAAATAAACAACAAGGTCCTACTGTATAGCACAGGGAACTATATTCAATATCCTCTAGTAAACCATAATGGAAAAGAATATGAAAAAGAATATGTATATATATCTGAATCACTTCACTGTACACCAGAAACTAACACAACATTGTAAATCAACTATAGTTCAATTAAAAAATAAAAAATAAATAAATAAAAGCACTGACCCTTTATATCAGGGATACCCTCCCTTTTAGGTATCAGGGATATCTAAAACTGCAAAACCGCTTCCAACTGTCCCAGTACACTTTCTTTGCTTTATTTTTTTCTCTCAGTTTTTTTGTATATCTAACATATTAAATATCTAACTTATTCTGTTTATTTTCTATTTCTATCAGAATGTAAACTCCATGAAGGTAGGGATTCGTCTGTTTTGCTCAGTGCTATATCTCCATTGCCTAGAACAGAGCCTGGTGCACCACATAAACATTTGTTGAATAAATAAATTAATTAAATTTAAAAGATACAATATTCATTCATCAGACATTTATTAAGCAGACACTGTGTGATTCTGCCTCATATAAGTAAGTACCTATCTTGGTTTGTGAGTGTATCCATTTACCCAACACTTTATTAAATGTGCAATTCCAAGCACCCTCTTGGAATCATGTACCTGGCCAAATTAGACCATGCTTTCTGTCACTTGACAATTTTGAGAGGCTGTTACGGTGTTGGGGGCACATGCCTGAACTTAAAAGCTGGATCCACCACTTAACTAACTATGTCATTTTGAGCATGTTGTTTAGCCTTTTTTGTACCTCAGAGTGTGCATCTGAAAAGTTGGGCTGTGGTGAGGATGAAATGAGATAATACAAGTAAAGTGCCTAGAATAGTGCCTGGCACATAGTATGTGCTCGTTGGTGTTTGTGTTGGTGTGTGATCTACCTAGATCAAAACAATTTCTATACCTAGCTTGTTTTTTGCATTTGTATGTATTCAGAAATAATGTCTAATATTTTTCTCACACTGGAAGCAAGTGGCAGATTGAATAGAAAATATATTCAATGCACTAGCACGTTTTTTCAGATATTCGACATTTGTTTGGTTTTTAAAATTAAGTACTGTGTCATTCACACTCTCCAATATTTTTGCCTCATTGGGGTAGGAAAAATAATGATGATTAAACATTATCTAATTATCTTAGCCCAGTGTTGCTTTCACTCTCTGAGTGAGCCAGGGATTATGTACACTATGTTTCAGAAACATAAAGCATAGAAGGATAACTGAAAACTAAAGGATAGAAGTTTGTGAATTCAAGAAAAATTCAGGGGCACAGTTTTCAAGTGCATCATCCCCTGGGGATAGGTAGTCTGGCATGGTGCTACTGGGGGATAGAAAGTAGGACAAGAAACCAGAGGCTCTGAGGACTCCAAGTTGTGATGGAATCTCCATTGTACTCTGGCTTTCTGGTAATGGGATCTTGAACCAGTCCCCTGACTTTTTAGAGAAGAAGAAAAGTGTGATGAGTGAGTGCTGTGTAGACAGAGACCTCAGTTTGAATCCCACTGATCTCAGAGAGACAGCAGTGAGTGGTCCTGAAGAGAGATCCTAGTTCCCTGCCCAGGAATTGAACCTGGGTAGCCTGGATAAAAAGCAGGAATCCTAGTCACTAGACCACCAGGGGCTGGAGGCTAGAAGCAAAGTGGCCCTGGCTCTTTCCCCCATTTGAAAGCAAGAATGTTTCAAGGAGGCAAAAACTGTAAAAACAGGTACAAAGATTATTATTAAAGACTCAGCACAACGTATGGGAGAGCACACAGAGAAACAGTTTAAGACTGAAGCTAGGCAGAGATACACACCCGGAGAGGAGCGTGGGCGTCCTGAATGAGGAGCGCAGGAAAGAGGTGATTTAAATCACTTACATAGGACAGTCCTTCCGGGTCTTTGTTTACTTTGGCCAATTGTTTGTTTCTTTTTTCCCACATGTGACCTGTTCTAGGATCCTCTCCAACATGCGTGTGCAAATTTTTGCTAAGATGGATCCCACTGCAGAGGCCTGTGGGGGCATGTCCACACTTATTATGGGGTGGCGCCCCCTCCCTTTTTGACCCCCAGGGAGCCTTTCTGCGCATGGGCAGACAGGCAGGTTTTCCTTGACCTCAGGAGTGGTCATCTTATCTCTTTACTTGAGCAGAGCTCAGCTTCTGCCACTAGCTGTGTCTTGGAGTGTCTGGGTGAGGACACAGCTTCAGTTTTACTCCACTTGACAGACACCAGCTGTCCAGCCCAGGGGCCCATCTATCTCCTACCTCAACACTGCTAATTAATTACTTGAGGATTTGGGGCCAACTTGCTGAGTCTCTCTTGTCTTAATTTTCTCATCTGTATATTGGCCATAAAAGAATCTCTCTCACAGCACTGGTGAGACAAGACATAAATTAAGTCACTCTGTACTGTGCTTGGTACATGAAAAACGCACAGTACATTGTTGTCGCTATAATGATGGGTAATACCAGCATCTACCTTAAAAGATTTAGGGGCTAAATGAGATATCAGAAGCACCGAGCACATAGTACATGTTTTTAAAATGTTCTTACCTACTTCCTTTTTTGGCTTTCCTCAAAATGGGTGTAATTCTCATCCTTCCCTGGAGAGTAATTCCACCTTCTGCTCCCTTTTCTCCTCTCCAGCAGCTTCTCCTCACACAGCCTCCGTTGAGTGATGCTCGCACAGTGCATCTGCCCACGTGTCTTGCTTCATGTTCACGAAATGCGAAATTCAGAGGAGGATGGCAAAATGGGCCATTTAGCGAATGCTAATCTTTTTGAGCTTTTCCACTGAAAATATACCCATCTACATCCCTCTCTTCTTCTCAAAGATGATCATATCTCCTCAGTACTTAAATCACAGAATCCTAATGCTAAATAGAATGGCAGAAAACTGGGCCTGAGGGCCAGTGTAGTCCAGAGATATTTTGCTTCACTGTCCAGGGTTGGCTTATGTGGTGTTTTTAAAATTTTGAATTAGTCAATAATATTTTTAAAAGTCAGACATTTCAAATTAAAACAAAGACATACAGACTCACATATATTTCTGGCTACTCTGGCAAAGTGGGATGATCTGACAACCCTAAGCCCAGATTCTCCTAGGAGACAATGGTCTAGAGTAGAACAGCAGCTGCCCTTTACTTTAAGTGTCCTATGGTTAGACCGAGTCCCCCACCACTGTCTTCCTTTATTCCTTTATTTATCTACATAGCTTCTGCTCACATAATAGTCCAGTTATCTCCATGCACAGATATGGGACCTGAAGCCAATCTAGGCTTAGGGCTACTTACAGATTGAAAAGTGAGTTAGTAACTGAATGAAGATGAGAATTCTAGCTTTTGGATTCTTGGATCCCTGTTCTTCTTAATCATCTTAGTTAAATTCATGGAAGATCATTACTCAGCTGAGGACAGGTTTTTAATTTTTTTATGACTACTTTTCAAACATCTTGACCCATTCTCTCCCTTGGTTAGAATATGACCAAGTCTCAATGAATTCACTTCAGTCCCATTTCCTTCATTCTGTCTTACAGCTCCCAGCCATTACCCCCTGCACTTGTTTCCAAGTTGTAAGGCACTGGCCTTGCTTGTAGATAATGTTCAGTGAATGTTAGGTGACTCTACTTGATACCGTTCATCCAGAGATGGCAAACTCAGATGCTCATCGGAGCCAGGCACTTAACTGTGTGTAACAGACTGGGGTGTCCTGGAGACAATCAACCCTGAAGAAAGAGCACAGCCATTCCTCAGCTCTAGTTGTCAGCTGCCATGAGGGATTCCTGATGCTGTCGTATCTTCTGATGCTTTTATTTTTAAGGAGAAGCCCCAAATCTTTATATGAGATCTTCTTGCTTTAAATTTGGCTGTTAATTCACATTTCTAAATAAAACTGTTTTGTCTGAAGAGAACAAAACCTCAACAATCTGTGACCCCTGCCGAGGAGAACTCCAAGTGAAAAAATGAACAGCTGACCAATACAACTCCTCCTGCTAGAGGGGCAGAAAGAGCACAAGCTTTGGTTTTAGGCAAACTTGGATTTGAATCTCAGTTCTCCTATTACTCATATGTGATAGTGCCCAAATTACTTCATCTCTGAGTTTCAAAACCCTCATCTGAAGCATGCCTTTAATAATACCTTAGGGTGTTGATGTGAGGACCAAAGTGAGAATGTAGGTACAATGCTTGGCACAGAATAGGTACTGCGAAGATCTCAACTCCATTTTTTTCTCTATTGCTACCCTCTTGGTTTTTGTAGGATGGTGCATTTGAATTTACATCTATGTACTTGTTTCTTTGTTTCTATCTCAGAGTACCGTGAAAGTGGTGAGTTGAAAACTGCTCCTACTATTTTGGCTCCATCATATCCAGGACTGAAAATGATTCTTTAGAAAGAGATAAGCTGTATTAACAGTTACTTGGTACAACTAAAAGACATTTCAAACAAGCTGTTGTTAATGGTGTTAAAACAGGTATCAGCAATTAAATACATTCAAATATGGTATTACAAGCGAACAATTCACTGAGAGAAAATAAATATGCTATGTTCCCAAGTAATATTTCAGTTAAAACAGCACATACATATCAGAACAACCCAGAAATGCTGACAAATTTAGATGTTCCACTTTATTTTTAGACATAGTTCAATACTCATGGCAAAAAGACTTACAGCTTTTTTTTTTTTCTGGAAAAATTAAGATATTCCCTATTGGATTTTTATGAACTTTGAGAGAATTCTAAATGCCTTTTTGAGTAATGAACGCTCTAAATGGAGGAATGACAAAAGAGGTGCCCACCTCCTGTGTTGCTGTCACCTCTGGCAGCTGTGGGTAAGGCTGGGGGAGGAAGTGAAATGAAGTAACTATAAACAGAATTATGGGATTAAAGCCTTTACCTATCAACTCTGTTATCATCCAATTAGAAATTCTTTGATTGTAACAATCCTTTGGCTAATGACAAAGAAAAGAATGGAGTCAGAGGTCACCAAACCAAACTTACCCCATACTGAGATGGTGCCATTGGTAGTGAATCTTCTCCCTATACATTTCCCTGTTCTTACTTCCCTCTCTCTCTCTCTCTCTCTCTCTCTCTCTCTTTCTCTCTTATCTGATGATATAGAACGGCTTTCCTTCTCTTTGCCCTTAGATTTGCCCTTAACAAAGGAGGGGTGATTCTAGATACATCTTTTTTTTTTTTTTTTTTAAATGCATGGCAAGTTTTAAGTTCCCTAGGTATTTCTAAATTTAGGGGAAATGTTCCCATGGAAAAGATAAAATATATTTGATAAAAATCTTTTTATATATTTTCCTATAATTTCTCTCATAGCTTAGAAGTGGTCTAAGAGTTTTGTGATGTACCCGTTGCTAGGGAAACTTGCTTTTTAGTGAGCAGCAATTTTCCAAAGCAGATGCATTTCCTCTCTTACTAATGAGTGTGTAAATGGTACCTCTATTGCTTTTTGCCTCCATATTTTGGAAACAACTTGAACTGTTTGCTTAGGACAGCAGACATCTGCTTTATAAAATTGAAGCAGATAGACTCCTAGAATGTCTTATTTATATGCAACTTGTGCTGCATATTTCCTAAGCATATTTGCTGTTTTGCACTTTCTTGTTAGAAGACATTTTACACCTGTTAATAGCAGACATAATTGCTTGGATTAAAAAAATGTCCTCTCTAAAAGGTTTAACTATGTTTGGTCACATTGTGTATTTAATTCCCACCAATCTAACGGTAGAGAGGGGAACTTTTCCTGGTTTGGGCTGGGAAGCAGGCTGGAAGTCGTGCTGCATAATAGCAAACCGAATATTGTTATGCAAAGTTGAGTGGGAGCAAGGCTATTTCAGAGGCAATAACGTTTCCTTCCAGTTCACTGATCCACTAATTTCTATTCACTTTAAACTGCTCTTGTATTTTTCAGAGAAAAAAGCTATTTTCTACCATTTGCGCTGTTCTAATCTTTTTGGCTTTGAACAGAATCTGCCTGGATAACAAGGAGGAATGGTCACTCTGCTGCTTTTATGGACAGCTGGTAATGGGTCCAAACACATGCAAATAAGGAGTATAGATATTTCCATAAAAGGTGGAGCCACATGCCCTCTAATTATGCGCTCTGATTTTAGGTGGGGGAGAAAGATAGATTTAAGGAATTAAAAAAGGAAAAGGCCAGAAGAAGAGGGCAGCAGCTTGAATAATTTAAAGGATTATCTGAGCAAAAGACAATGTACTTGCATTTTTTTTTAGTAGCTCCCTCCCTGAAAGAGTCCTTGAAAAGTTTCTAAATTTGGTGGCTTTTTATAGTACCGCTGAAATGAAAGAGTATTATTCTGCTGATTTGTTTAAGTTTGTAAGAATTTCTCTTCTGATATGCTTATACAAGATTATACATGACTTTTTCTTTTTGTTAAATCATTAACTAATTTTTTTCTTGGAGGTTTTGTACCTCTTGACAATCTTCCTTAAAGGGGTTAAAGCTGTATTAACATTGGGCACATTATGTGAATAGCTTTAGATTTCCATTAATTCAACTTGAAGTTTTTTTTTTTTGAGTAAATAATACACCTCTTAACATAGTTTAAAGCTGAATTGGCTTTCTGGTTGTGGCATGTGTAAGGGAGAATGGAAAGGAATTTGTTATTTTTCTAATATATCTTTACAAGAATTATCAAGAGGATTCTAATGTACACAGAACGAGAGGCAAATTTTCCAAGTTATCTTTTTTTAATAGTCCTTTTTTAATGAAAATGCAAAAACCCAAGGATGCCTTATTTAGATACCATCTGAAATGTGCCCTCCAAAATGTGATTTGAATTCACATCAGAGAAAGCTCTTAACAGGCCAACTTTTGACAGCTAACTTCTTCTTTGTACCAAGTGTATAGCAATTATGGAAGCAGATCAATTTTATGCCAGAATACTGTGTTGTAATTTGGGTCAGTGCCACAGAGTACAAAGAGCACCAACTGAGGGATCATAGGACCCCAGCTATGCCAACAAGCAGCTGTGTGACCTCAGGCAAAGCCCTTCACTCAACAGAGAGACTGTTTCCTCATCTATTAGATGCAGATAGCAATGCTTTCCTTACTTATCTCAAGGAATTACAGGAGGGTTCTAATAAGGTAACAAATTTAGTAGCATCCTCATCTTTTCTATTTAGAATTATTTATTAGAATATTATATATTTAGCCTACTTATATGTTTATCTCCCCCACTACATTGTACATTCTTCTAATGCCATTTTTTTTTTTTTTTTTTTTGCATTATGAGGGCCTCTCACTGTTGTGGCCTCTCCCGTTGTGGAGCACAGGCTCCGGACGCGCAGGCTCAGTGGCCACGGCTCACAGGCCCAGCCGCTCTGCGGCATGTGGGATCTTCCCGGACCGGGGCACAAACCCGTGTCCCCTGCATCGGCAGGCAGACTCTCAACCACTGCGCCACCAGGGAAGCCCCCTAATGCCTAATTTTCCTTTATATCTCAGTTACTGTAGGATCACATTACATGTTTATGGAATGAACTATTGCTTTTAAAAAGTAAAGCACCACATAAATACAGGTGTTGGGTGTGATTTTGCATTAGTATTGACAACAAGAGTCAGTTTAAAGATGAAAATTCCTCTGTGAGGTAGTCATTTAACTCCGAGGGCATTGTGTCCTGAATTGATGGGATCCACCTTTTTCTCTGAGTTCAGTGCTATGACCAAGGCCATCATCTACTAAGCCCTGGCTTCCTCAGGAACAAATTCCATAAAACAACTGGTCTCTTTAGTTTATATTTCCTGTCTCATATTGAATGAAGTGCATTCCATGTTGGAATTACATGTTACAAGGAATACAGATAATCCAAATAAAAAATGATTATCAAGCTGTAGACCTTCTAAATAAGGTCCCCAAATACATCCACAAAATCACTGTATTTACAGGACACTTTGCACAAACATGGACCCCAACAAGTTACTTCGAATTGTAATAGAGGCTTCCTCTGTGGATTTGATGAGGTTATTGCCCCATTTGCCATTCCTGTATTGAGAATATGAATTACCTGCTTCTAGGGAGTTGTGAGAATTTTTTCCCTGAAGTTAGATGTCAGAATATAGTTTCTATTCTTTACAGGCTTTTTTTATTTTTATTTTTCCTTTAAAACTAAACTCTAGACTTTATTTGGATTTTACCAGTTTTCCCATTGATGTTGTCTTTCTGTGTCAGGATTCAGTACAGGGAACCACATTGTATTTCATCATCCTCTCTCCCTAGTCTCTCCTGGTCTTGGACTGTTTCTCAATCTTTACTTTTTCCCCCCACAAGACCTTGACAGTCTTGAGGAATACTGGACAGATATCCTATAGAATATCTCAAATGTAGATTTGTCTGGTTTTCTTTTTTCATGGCTATACTACGGTTACAGGTTTCTGGAAAGAATATCTTAGAGGCAAAATGCCCTTTTTGTTATATCGTATCAGGGGAACACGATATTCACATGCCACTGCTGGGGGTGTTAATCTTCATCGCGTGGTCAAGGTCATGATATCTGCCAGGCTCATCCACTGTAAAGGTACTATTTTTCCTTTGCCTGGTCTATTCTTCAGAAAGGAGTCTCGAAGTCCAGGCAACACTCAAGGGGATGAGGTGGGAATTAAATTTCACTTCTTGAAGTGGGTGTGTATCTGCATGTACTACTTGGAATTCTGTAAGGAAGATTTGTCTTTTCTACCTATTTATTTATTCAATAATTTATTTATATCAGTGTGAATTCATGTATATTTATGTTATACAATGGGTTATAATCCAATACTGCTTTATTTTGTTGCTCAAAATGTTCCAACTTTCACAGTTGGGAACTCTTTCAGGTGGCTTTTTGTGTCCTTTTGACATAACATCAACTTTTGTTGTTGTGTGTGTGTTTTTTTTGTTTGTTTGCTTTTTGTTTTTTTAGCGCTTTCTTATTTTCTGGGAACACAAGATGCTCTTTCTCAGATTCAGCTAATAGGCACTTTTAAAATTTTTTATCAAGACAGTTTTTTAAGAGCAGTTTTAGGTTCACAGCAAAAATGAAGGGAAGGTAGATTTCCCATGTATTCCCTGCTCCAACAGATGCATAGCCTCCCTCATTAACATTTCCCCATCAGAGTGGTACATTTGTTACAAATGATGAGCATACATTGGCAATCATAATCACCCAAAGCCCTTAGTTTACATTAGGGTTCATTCTTGGTGGTGTACATTCTACAGGTTTGGACAAATGTATAGGTACATATATCTATCATTATGGATTCAGAGTATTTTCACTGTCTTAAAAATCCTCTGTGCCCTGCCTATTCATTCCTCCCCCCTTAAACCCTGGCAACCACTGATCTTTTTACTGTCTTCCTAGTCTTGGCTTTTCCAGAATGTCAAATAGTTGGATTCATACAGTATGTAATGTAGCCTTTTCAGATTGACTTCTTTCACTTGGTAATGTGCATTTAAAGTTTTTTCATGGCTTTTCATGGCTTGATAGCTCATTTCTTTTTAGTGTTGAATAATATTCCATTATACAGGTATACCACAGTTTATTTACACATTCTACTACTGAAGAATATCTTTGTTGCTTCCAAGTTTTGGAAATCATGAATAAAGCTGCTATAAACATCTTTTTGTGCATTTTTGTGTGGACATAAGTTTTCAACTCCTTTGGGTTAAATACTAAGGACCAGGATTGCTGGATCATATGGAGTTTTGTAAGAAACTGCCAAACTACCTTTCAAAGTGGCTGCATCATTTTTCATTTCCATCAGGAATGAGAGTTCCTCTTGCTCTACATCCTCACCAGCATTTGGTTTGTCAGTGTTCTGGATTTGGACCATTCTAATAGGTGTGTAGTGGGATCTTATTGTTTTAATTTGCCTTTCCTTGATGACATTTGCTATGGAGCATCTTTTCATATGCTTATTTGCCATCTGTTTACCTTCTTTGTTGAGGTATCTGTTTATGTCTTTGGCCCATTTTTTAATTGGGTTGTTCTGTTTCTTGTTGTTGAGTTTTGAGAGTTCTTATCTATTTTGGATAACAGTCCTTTATCAGATGTATGTTTTGCAAATATTTCCTCCCAGTCTGTGGCTTGACTTATTCTCTTGACATTGCTTTTTACAGAACATAAGTTTTTAATTTTAATAAAGCCCAGCTTATTGATTATTTCCTTCATGAATTGTTCCTTTGGTGTTGTATCTAAAAAGTTATTGCTATACCCAAACTCATCTAGGTTTTCTCCTACGTTATTTTCTAGGAGTTTTATAGTTTTGAGTTTTACGAAATGTGATTAATTTTGAGTTAATTTTTGTGAAGGGCTGATAGCCACTCTTAAGAGAGCTATATTTTTACTTATGTTAAAAAGTCTTTTATAACCAGTATGAACATGTAATAGCATACAATGACATTCCTGAGTATCACGGATCCTAGCAATCATGGTGTCAGTTTATTATTTTTTAGCTAATTATTTTTTTAGTTGGAATAGGTACTTAATTGATATTATGGGCTGAATTGTGTCCTCCCCCAAGTTCATATGTTGAAATCCTAACTCCCAGTACCTAGAAGTGACTGTGATAGGACTTTTAAAGAAGTAATAAAGGTTAAGTGACAGCATTAGAGTGGGCCCTTTTTTAGTCAGCTTGGGCTGCTTATTTCTGGGAAGTGCAAAATCAAGGTGCCAGTAGATCTGGCTCCTGGTGAGAGCTCTCTTCCTGGCCTACAGACCGCCATCTTCTCAGTATATCCTCACATGGTCATAAGAGAAAGAAAGAGCTTTGGTCTCTTCTTCTTCTTCTTCTTATAAGGACATGAATCCCATCCTGAGCTGGGCTCTGGCCCTGGGAATCTGACCTATCTCAACCTGAACATCAACCTGAAAAGACTCAGCCTTTTTTTTTTTAAATTGGGATATAGTTGCTTTACAATGTTGTGTTAGTTTCTGCTGTCAGCTTTTATTGTACAAGCTTCTCTTAAATTTTACTTAAACAAGAGGTTCTACCTAGAAATAATTTGAAAACCATTGTTTGACAACATGATTTTTATGTTAGGCAACATGATACATTTTCATCCTTTATATGGATACTTTCCACATACAACTGATTCCATTCCTAGGAGTGAAATAGTTGGGTTAAAGGGTATATTAGTTATAATGCTGCATAATAAATCAGCCCAAAACTTAGAGACATAAAATGAAAATAACCCTTTATTATTAGATCAGGGATTCAGGAGTGGCTAGGCAGGGTCTTTTCTGAGGCTGCAGTCAGATGTTGGCTGGGCTGCAGTCATCTAACAGCTTGACCAAGGCTGGAGAATCCACTGCATGGTGGCTCATGCACATGGCTGGTAAACTGGTGCTTGCTGTGGGTGGGAAGGCTTTGTTCTCCTCCAGTGAGCCTCTCAACAGCACTGCCTGAGTGTCCTCATATGTGGCAGCTGACTTCCACAGAACAGAACATTCCAGAAAGCAAGACAGACGTTGGAATGCCTTTCATGACCTCATAAAGAAAATCACATACTGTTAGTTCTGCCATTTTCTATTGGTCACTGTGGTAAGCAGAACAATGGCCCCTCAAAGATGTCCTAAAACAATGGAACTTGTGAATATATTATCTTTTATCACCAAAGGGAATTTGAAAATATTACTAAGTTAGGATTTTGAGACAGGTAGATTATCCTGGATTATCCAGGTGGGTCCAATGTAACCACAAGGGTCCCGATAAGTAAAACAGGGAGTCAGGAGAATTATAGGCAGAGGAGGAGATGTGACTACAGAAGCAGATGTTGGAGTGATAATGATTGCTATCTGGAAGGAGGCCACAAGCCAAGAAATGCAGGCAGCCTGTAGAAGATGAAAAAAGCAAGGAAACAGATTCTCCTTTAGAGCCTCCATAGACGTGCACCCCTGTCAGCACCTTGATATTAGCCCATTGTGACCCATTTTGAACTTCTGATCCCCAGAAGTCTAAGATAATAACTTTGTGTTGTGTTAAGCCACTCAATTTGTAATAATTTATTACAGCAGCCATAGGATGCTAACGCAGGCTCATACCCACTTCCTGGAGGCAGGGAACTACACGAAGGGTTGAATACAGGCAGCAAGGACTATTTGGAGCCATTTAGATGCCACAAAGGGTATGCCTACTTTTAAGGCTTTGATATCTATATTGTCAAACTGCCCCCTAAAAATCTTTACAACTAGAAATTTGGATAACTACAGACTCAGCGAGATCAAGGAAGGTGTCTTTCAAATGACCAATATTTTCAGCTCATGTATCTTCTTGTGGAGGAGAATATAAAGGGGAAGTGGGTTCTTTAATTGTCTAGGTGTCTTTCCTTCTGACACAGTGGGAGACCAGGTAGCAAATAGGAGGCCTATAGCCAGGGACCTATCTCTGTGCTTCTTGAGGTCATTTTTTTCCCACCACACTTTATTCTGACCCCCTTCAATAAAAGTAAATTCCAGATGCAATTCCATAAATGTATTTTCACCTAACAGAATTTAAGAATCATTTCAGACTTTAAAGCCAAGAGAATCCTAAATATAGCTGAATTTTTTTGTTTCCTGTAAGTGTTCTGAGATTTGTCTCTCAACCAGGTGAACATTTTCATACTGTTCCAAATAGAGGTGTTTGAAATAAAGACACATGTGTTTAAGAGGAAACAAGTGATTTCCATGGCAGCTAAGGCGAGCTTATTCTTTGCAGAAGGCAAAGTCTCCGCTGGGGAAAATTTTAAAATGCATACCTCTGACTCCCTGTTGATCATGTCTAATATCTGAATGTATTTTCATGATGCTGACCTTACAATCTTGGGCCACAGCGAGCGAGGAAAAACTTATTTTTCCTACAGAGTATGTACTGCCTATCAGAGAAATGCTGAGCAGGGGTCTTTCTCATTTTGGAAGGTTTTTTTTTTTTTTTCCTGGAAGATATAAAATGCTTTAAAAATTAATTAAACCAAAAAAAATAGATATGCCAGTAAGCAGATGCTATTCCAGCAAGGAAGTCCAGATCCCTCATGTGCTTTCCCAGGTTTTCCCCACTAAACTCACAGAATCTCTCAAAGGGGATTTAAAGACCACTTAGTTCCCCTTATCTTATAAATGAGGGATCTGAGACCTAGAGGCTTGATCTGCCGTGAGGACTCAGGTTATGTGAGTACTAGACACAGTACTAGACTGAAAAAGGATATACTTTATCGTTCAAACGGCTTTGGGGTTTCTCTTTGCTTTTTATATTTTCCCTCTTCCCTTGTAATCTGACAGGAACTCTAAGCTGAGTTACAGGAAAACGTAACTGAAGCTCGTTTAAGCCAACAGTGTGTTTATTGAGTAATGCAACTTTAAAAATCCACAGGTAGGTTTGACTCCCATGAGGTCTGACTCAGGTACTTAAGTGCTTTCTCCAGGACCTGATTTTTCCCTCCATCTCTTGTTCTATTTCCTCTGCATCAGACGCATTTTCAAATACACTCTGTCTTTGCAGTGACATTAGCCTCTCATTCTCCAGGTTCAGATCCAGTAGGAGAAAGTACTTGCCTCTCTCCTGGCTTCCCAGCAAGTTCCCAGCATTGCATTGTTTTTGATTGGGTCCTGTGCTCATCACTAAACCAATTTTGTCGACCAGGAGGTTGCATTGTTTTGTTTTGTCAGACCTGATCCATGTGCCATACCCCTGGAGCTGGGGGTGGTAGCCAGTACTTTTTGAATCATAGGAACTGAGAGTTGGGGAAAAGTTGGGGTACTGTTACCAAAAGAAGGGGAATAGATGCTGGCTGGCCCCCAAGTTGCAAGTGATTTTCTGTATTCCCTTTTAAAATTTCTTCTTTACATTTAATTTATCAAGCACCTACCATGTACCAGGTATATAGTTGGGACAAAATTGACAATATCTCTGACATACGAAGTTTTTAATCCTAGGGAGGGATTGGGTGTGTGTAGAAACAATCATCAAAATAAGTGATCCCACAAATAGGTTAAGTAAAAAAAAACTAACAGAGGTTAGTGCTTATATATTAGAGGTATGTGCTAGAATATTTACAGATAAAATATTTACAGATAAAATGACATGATGTCTGGCATATTTTCTTCAAAGTTGTCTGGGTTTGTGGGGGAGGTTGGGGTTGTAGATGAAATGAAATTGAGTAGATAATTGATGAAGCTCGTTGATGGGTGTGTGTGGATCTCTACTTCTGGGTATGTTTGAAATGTTCTGTAATAAAAAGTTTAAGAAAGCAGTCCTACAGACACACATGCTATTAAATAAGTTCCATGAAGGAGAAAAAAAAAAAAATATATATATGTATGTATGTATGTATGTATATATAGTACAGGAGGACCCAACCAAGTGTCAGTGGTCAGGAAAGCATTTCCAAGGAAGTGAAATGTTTGTTACAATCTGAAGTATGACTAGTTAGTATTGAGATATTAGGTGGACAGTACATAACACCCCCTCCTGCTTGAGTTTGAAAACAAATGAGAGAAAGACAAAGGAGTCAGACAGATGGAAATCAGAATGTCAGCTTATTACTGATACAGTTTCGGATATGGCTTACATATGTAGTCAGGTAAGCCTGCTGATGCACCTCTGAACTGAGTTTGTGCTTGAAGACTGAAGGCGAGATTGCAGACCAGAATACAGCCTCATGAAACCTGGAATAGAGAGTAAGACAAGGGTAGGACTGGGTGTACTTATTCCCTTCTCACAAACACTGCAGGTGGCAGTCCTTGTCCTAGGATGGAGGAATGAGTCAGAGCGGGACCAAAGGCCATAAATGTCACGATGGGAGTTCCTCACAAACAGACGTATGAGGAGTGGGGTGATAAATTGTTCCCTCTTAAGAAGTAGTAGTAAACTAGGTTAAAGGGTTGGTGGGTGGGTCAAGAATAGGGAGGTGTTTTCCGGGCAGGTGGAGCAGCCCGTGGGAGGGCCTAGGTATGCCTAGCACTGTATGTGCCAAGTGCTGGGTGTGTATATAGGAATGAACAGGGTTTGGTCCCACCCCCAAGTCATCTGTGGTTTATATGGGAGATAAATACAGAAAGATACCACCACAATGAACAAGACAAACTTAAATACTGCTAAAGAGGGCTAAGTGCAATACAGGTTGATACTACTGAGGAAGTCAAGCTGAATTCTCAGCATGTACTAGCAGAGGAGAGGAAGACGGAGGGGAAAGGAAGAAGAGGAAGATTAGGAAAGGCTTCCTGGAGGGGCATTTATCTGGTCCTTAAGGGTGGGTGGAATTCCCATCAGGATAGGGTGAAGAGCAGGGCACCCTGGGGAGCAGGAACTACTGGTGCTTCTCCTGGCCTATTTTGTTCAGTGTTCTCACCTGTATAATTGTTTCCACATTGTTCCAGCCTTTGAGTGAGGGAAGCCTCCTCCCATCACCTCCCTAAGGTTCTGTGACGCCCTAGAGCACAGACCCTACCTTCTGTGCTCTTGCCCTCTGTTCTCTTACTGTCCCACACAAAGTGATCCTACCCTCAGGCTTCCTGATACTGCTGCTTTTATGGCTTATGTGGGAGGGAGGCTCTAAGCAAGCCAGGATGCAAGTTCACAATTATGATAACTCAGTGGTTTGAGGTCCAGATTGCAGAGAATCAGAATTTTTCTCAGTGGAATGTAATACACTTAGGTGAGTGGCAGAGGAGTTCTCATTGTACGCTATGCCTGTCACATGGAATGACATTGTCATCCTTTTTTTCTTCCCCCTACTTTCTAAAGCTTTTAAAGAAACAAGCTTGAGAGAGTGCCTCTTTAGAAGTGGGAGGAGTAGGGGGAAAGTCTCCTTCTCAGGAGCACAAGTGACAAGTCTTTATCTGATGCCTTATGCATAAATAGTGGGATTCCCACTTAAGACTCTTTTATTCTTAAGTAAAACAATAGATTGAAAGCGTGTCTATTCTCAAAGATTCATCAAAGAACTATCTATATTTAATACTTTTAGATGTTTTTCTTGCCCTAAAATAATTTATATATAGTGAAAGCACAGGTGAGGTCTTGCCACACTGAATACTTTTGAACTCTTTTAGCATTTACAGCCCCAGTTTACAAGCAGGCAGTTTCTGTTTTTGTTTTTGTTTTTGTTTTTTGCGGTACGCGGGCCTCTCACTGTTGTGGCCTCTCCCGTTGCGGAGCACAGGCTCCAGACACGTAGGCTCAGCGGCCATGGCTCACGGGCCCAGTCGCTCCGCGGCATGTGGGATCTTCCCGGACCGGGACATGAACCCGTGTCCCCTGCATCGGCAGGGGGCTCTCAACCACTGCGCCATCAGGGAAGCCCCAAGCAGGCAGTTTTAAGGGAATCATATCTACTAGGGAAAAGAAGAGGCAACCTTTTATCAGAATGCCAGAAGGGTTTATCGACAGGCTATTGTCGACCATAGGAGACAATTTGGAACAGCTTTCCAGGTCTCCTGTTACAACCTTTCAGGCTTTAGCTACTCAGCAAATTTTAAAAAGGCACCTTTCCTCTGGGTGCAGGCAGCCCCAGGCCAGCTTGGTAGGCTTGGCAGGCTGAGTACCCGCTGAATTTCAGTGCCTACTTTGTGCCTCGGCCCAGGGCCTTTCTTCAGTGATTCACCTACGGACTTATGGCTGTGCTCAGCAGCAGGCTAAGGAGCTATTAGCTCCTGTGGTCTGGGTTTTGCTGAACTTCCTATTTTTGCCAAAATTACATCCTCTTAAACTTGAGGGTTGTGATGGTTAATTTTATTTGTTAACTTGACTGGATCATGGGGTGCCCAGATATTTGGCTAAGCATTATTTTTAGGTGTGTTTGTGATGGTGTTTCTAGATGAGATTAGCATTTGAATCAGTAGATAGAATAAAGCAGCTTTTCCTCCCCCAGATGTAGCTGGGTATTATCCAATCCCTAGAGGGCCTGATTAGAACAAAAAGATGGAGGAAGGGAGAATTCTCTCAATCTCAATTTCCCTCTCTCTTTCTTTCTTTCTCTCTCCTTCCCTCTCACCCTCCCTCCCTCTTTGCCTCCCTCTCTTCCTGACTGCTTGAGCTGGGACATTGACCTTCTCCTGCTCTCAGGCTGGGACTGACACCGATGGGGCTCCTGGTTCTCAGGCCTTTAGACTTGGACTGGAACTACCCCCCCCCCCAGGCTCTCCTGTGATTCCAGCTTGCAGATGGCAGATCATGGGACTTCTCAGCCTCCATAATCACATCAGTCAATTCCTTATTTTTTACACACACACACACACACTTACTGGTTCTATTTCTCTGGAGAACCCTTACTAATACAAGAGTCAATAACGAATAAAATTGTTTGATTTCTCACAAATACATTAAGAAGTTTTCTTCACCAAAAGATGTTCATTCTCATTAGAATCACTTTTTTTTCTGTCTGATTTTCCACATCACTTCTCCTTTTTAGACCACAACGTTGCAATCTTCTCATCCCTTTTGTTGCAGGCTACATTTCCACAGTGTACCTCAGTGCTTTGAAGGCTCTTCTGGAAATTCCAGTTTATTCATATCTATCCTTGTAGAGGTGTTCTCTAGAGAAGGGTCAAGGAGTAGAATTTTTTATTTAGTCGCTTTAAAAATGGGTCATATCTTTAAAACTGTTAACTCAAGAGTTTCTGCACATTTTAAATTAAGTGATTTTGAGACTATTAAAGAAAGAATACAGATTTCATAAAAACTTTATATATTTAATATATTCACCCATTTATTGAGTGCCAGGTACTACCTAGGTGCTTTGGAGAAAAGAGAAGATTAAATTGTTGTCCATGTAATCAACAGATCTTACAGTTTAGTGACAATAGTTAGATAAAAATAAACATTTTGAAATAAGATACAGTGGGTCTAATAAGCAAGTTCCAAGTGCTACAGCAGTTCAGATAAAAGAGAGCTGTTTTCTGGTTAGTAGGACTTGGGAAAGCTTAATGGAAGTGACTTTTGAACTAAGGTTGAATAATGAATTGGATGACAGTGGGCTGGGGAGAGAATTACAGACCAGCGGTGTGGCAAAGCACAGACAGTGTGGGGGTGGGGGGTGGGGGGATGGTATGTGGTCTGATTTAACTGAAACATAGGGTATTAAGAGAAGTTATTTACAGAGTACCTACTATATGCATGCATTGTTTCTAATCTACAAATGCTCTAAGACAGGAATCGTTATTCCCTTAACAGATGAAAAGATCTTCATCTCAGAGAAGTTAAGTAATGTCCATAGTTATTTAGTTGTAAGTGGTGATGTTGGGAGTCAAGTGCAGCTCTACCTGACTCAAAAGCCTGTGTTCTTTCTGCTCTACTACTACTGTCCTTAACTTGTGTACGTGGAGGAGAAAATACGGAATGATACATCATTCATGTAGTAGGTTGTTTAGGGTAAGAGAGAGGAAGCATAGGCAAGGAAAAGAATATGCTATGATTGAAAAGGACTTGTTGATAGGATATTTTTCTGGTGAAGGCATGCTCATATCTAGATGACACAATAGAAATGATGATGATGACAATATGTAGCTGTCATTTACTGAATGCTAAAAACAGGCCAAAAATTACATCATCAGTGATGCTCACAACTACAGGTAGCACAGTCATGTGATTTGTTACCTGATATAGTAGAAAGAGCAGAGGTGTAGAGCCCAAAAGAACTTGGTTCAAATCCTGCTTTTATTCTTTTCTAGTTATTGAACTCAAGGCAGATTATTTAACATTTATGAACTTCAATATCCTCATCTGTAAAATGGGTATATATGCATATGTCATGGAGTTGTGAATGTTAGAAAAAAATTTAAAAACCTATAATGCATTTTATAACAACAAAAGCAGAAGAATTAGGTAATAAAAATAAAATTCTGCTATAAAAGCAAGGGTATCTCTGAGCATGTCTAAATGAAAAACATGGTAATTGTATGACAAAAATATGAATAGTCATAGTACCAAAATTTAACCTACCTTAATAAAGGCAGTTCTTTCCTTTACAAAAAGAATTGTGTACCAGAATAGGCAACTGAGGATATGACTATGAATTTAAATATATTCTGAGAACTGAGAGGATTTATATTAGTGTATATAACAGTAAAATACACCTAAAAGTTATTGTTGTAAAACCTCATGAAAAATACAACTCATTCTTACTATGGTGAAATATGCTTTTATAGCCATAGTATTAATGCAGTTCTGGCTAGATTTTTTAAATGACAGTTTTTAATTCTTTTTGAGAAGAAATTCAGTACATCAAAAGTAGGTCATGCTGTGCATAGATTTCTTTTCCTAGCTTGATGTGTGCTTACATAGTAGACTGAGAATTGAATCTTCTCAGAATGAAAAATGGCTGATTCTGACTTTTATACCAAGCATCGGAAATATTATAAACATATTATTGAAAGTGTTGCTGCAATTGTCTTGAATGTAATATTCTTGCAAAAAACACTTGTCTAGAAGGCTTTGTTTTTGTTAATAGACTCTTCTAATTGAGACTCTTGTGTGGAAACCTCCCAAAAAGGAATCCTATAATTGGAGAAGGCAAGGAGAGAGTATACAGCATTCCAGATAATTTCACCTTCCTGAAGCCTTAGCCCTTAATGTTTTATTTAATCTCTTACCCTATCCCAGGATACTGGACCTTGATTAATTTATCCAGAGAAATGTTTGGAGCAACTTTTAAGCATATACAATTAGCAGAGTCTTTAGGATATATTTATGTTCATTTTGTAAAGTGTCAAATTTTCCTGGAACATATTGTGAAGAACCCTATTGAACTACCAGTAGTGTTACCAGATTTGTAAAGCAGAAAAATAATCCCCAAACTGGGAAAATATTTTCTCAAATACTGAAAAGTGTTCTTTTCAGGACACTAGGGCACAGAGCTGAAAAATAAGTCCATCCTGAAAAATATTTTGTCAGTCTTGCCCTGGAGTAAACTATGCACAAGGTATAGTTTTAAAAGTTTCAGTAAATGCTTGCAATGAACTGATTAGTCTATCCCTGACTTGCGATCTAAATCTGAGTAATTTGTTTTAACATAGAAATATGTAAATGCTGCAATACAGTTCATTGTTCTTGCATTCTTAGTACCCAGGTATTCCCAAGGCTTAACAAAATTTATACATCATAACTCCAGAATTTACCCTATTTTAGGAATTTGTCCTGTGTAAGTAGCCATAAATTTAAATGCATAAAATGTACAAAAATCGTTGCTGTAACATTATTTATAACAATAAAGCTATCGGAAAAATCCTAATAATAGCATAGTGCTTATATACATTAGGGTAGACACATAAGTTGGAATAATATGTAGCCATTAAAATGGAGTTTTTGAAAAATAGTTAACAACTTTAGAAAGTTCTTGGGATTTGATGTAAAGATTATAATTAAAATTATATATGTAGTATCTATATAAAAATATCAAAATATGTTTGCATTAAAATTATTGGAAGGAAATACATCAAAATATAACTGCTTATTTTTAGGCAATGGGATTTTGAGTGATTTGTTTTCCTCCTTGTTTATTAATTAATTAATGTAACAAGTCTTCATTAAAACCTAACATGTGATAGGCACTATATTAGAGAGCTGTTCATTCAATAGTGAGCAAAAATAAAATAGCCTTTGCTATCATTATGCTTCTAATATATTGGAGAAGACATTAATATTAAAAAGTCACACAAATAAATGTAAAATTACAACTGTGATAAGTGCTAAGAAGGGCACCGTAAAAGCATACAATAGGGAACCTAGCATAATTTGGGGTTTAGTTCACTGAAGAACTGACAAATGTACGAAAACCTGACTTGTGGGTAGGAGATTTTAGCAGGTGCATGGGGTAGGAGGATTAGGAGAGCATTCTTTCACAGAGGAACAGCATTGTAGAATCCCTGTAGTAAGATGGAGCATTTGAAGAAATGAGAGGAGGCCGAGTATGGTAGTGCATAGGGGTTAGGGAGCATAATATAAGATTTGTGTTTTTAAAATTTCATTCTCTTGTGCAGTACAGAAAAGAGATTAGAAGGAGGAGAAGCAGAATCAGGGAACCTAACTGGGGGATTATAGCAGCAGTATAGCTAAGTGATGATGGTACATTGGATTAAGGAGATGAAGGTGGACACAGCATCAAATGGATTGAATCAAAATATATTTAGGAGGTAACAATGAAATGGACTTGATGATGGATTATATATGGAGGTGAAGGATCGGGGAAAAGTGAAGAAGACTCCTAGGTTTCTAGTTTGAGCAACTGTTTGGAAGGTGGTGCCAGTTATTAAGGTAAGTATTTGGGAAGAGAATTAGACTTGAGAGGGAGATTATGTTTTTGGTTTAAGGCATGTTAATTGCCTTTGAAGCATCCAAGTGGATATACTAGCAGGCAGTTGATATATGGGTTTAAACTCAGAAAAGTCTGAATTCATTCACTGTCTTATCTCTAGTGACTAGAATATTGTATGCATTTAATAAATATTTATAGAATGAATGAATGAATGGGGTGGAGAAATAAATTCACTGGAGTCATTGGCTTATGATTGATAACTGAATCCTACTGGATAAAATTCCTAAGAGCAGAAGATAGAATGAGGAGAAAAGATGACATAGAAAAAAACCATAGAAAATCCTCCATTTAATGACTCTGAAGAAGGGGGAAAAACAGAGAGAAACAGAGAGATTGCAAGAAAACTAGATGAGATGCTGTCTTGAAAACCAGGAGGGAGAGGTCAACCATGTCAAAACTGCTGATAAGTTGTGTATGGTGAGGACAAAAATGCCCTTTGGGTTTAGATAGTGAATGCCTTTGGTTAACTTAGCAAGAGCTATTTTGATAAAGAGAGTGGGAAGTAAGGGGATAAGGAATATATCTTATATACAGGGTGATGTGGGGATAAAGGGAGGTGATTGATTGATTGATTGCCAGGGATTTGACTTTGGTTAAGTCCCACTGGGAAAGATGAATTCAGATTGTGTGTGTGTATGTGTCTGTGTGTGCATGTGTGTGATTTGAAAATATAAGAAAGGTAAGAAATAATGTATAAAGTTTTTGTGAAGGTCAGAGTAGATGAAACTACTAGATGAAACGATCTATCTATACTACCATGGTCCTGAATGAATATTTTTGAGGATAATAAATAAAAGCCGAGGAAGAGAGTTAGTTCTCAGAGAGGAGATGGGCAGTATCTTTTTTCTTACAGGTGTAATGGGAAGGGTTTAGAAGTAAGCTGACATACTGAGCAAGATGATCTTTGTTTCCTCTGTGAAATAAAAGGACACATCATGTCCTTCACGTAAAGAGGATAATTTAGAGTGGGAATGTTGGAGGCTTGAGAAAAATGAGGGCACTTTATGTAGTCATTTTAGAAAGTGAGCATGAGGTTCTGAGAACTACCGTAGGCAGGCAGGTAGAAGGTGGTCAGGTAGAGCTCATTTGAAGTTGATACTATGAATTCATAGTGATGTTAGTCTGCCCTGATGGTGGACTTTCTCCAGCAGTGCTCAGCCACTCAGGGCAGGAATGGAGAAAGAAAACATGCAGAGGTGGGATTTTGCCACACCACTGAGATATAAAGACAGAGGAGCAAGAGAGTTTAGAATACTGACAGGAATTTTCCTGTAATGATGGACCAAGTAACTTAAGCTGAAAGGGGGAGGCTCCTAATGTGCTCTTGATGTATTGACAGTAAACAGAGGGTTCAGTGGACATGTGTTTCCAGAAAGGTTGAAGATTGACCGTAATTTGGAGTAGTTGAATAAGCAATCTCCAAATGTAGAAGTTTTTGTCAAAAAATGGAATTCTCGAATAAGTGACTTCAGATAAGAAGTAGTTATAGGTGACAAGAAAGTCTTTTCTATAGGTGCGAAGGTCTTTTCTGTCTCTATAATATGTATGTCTTGCTTTTGTAATCACAAAATAGGTGTAAAACAAAAGACATCCTCATTTTTCTTTTAATTGCCATCAATATTTTAAACTGCTAAAGGAATGAAAGGAAGTCTAGAGCAAAAGGAGTAAATAGTGAATAAAAAATCTTGGGTGATTAGAAAGTTTAAGTGGAATTAAACCAACAGTAAACATCTTCTTAGTTTCTGAAATCCATTCGAGATTTTATATCCCATTCCCCAGGACAGCTGTCTCTAGGAACCCACTTCCAGCCTGAGTGTTTTGTTAGCTTAGGAACAAGGAGCTGTTCTCCCAGGCTGGCTCACAGTGGCTGCCTCTGAAAGAAAAAAGGACATGATCTGTTCTTGTTGGCATAGTTAGGGGAAAAAAAGAAGATGCATTATAGTTTTCAAAATATTTTTGAGGATAATATTCAAATGGAGGAAATTTCTTAGCATCAAGTTATACCATATATGTGATATATTAGTATTAGGATCAGAGTTTCAAACTGAATCTTACTTCTAGTAGGGACTTAGAGATCATCTAGTTCAGCAAATTTATTTTCACATGAAGAAACTGAGATTTAAAGAATGATTGAATCAATATTCTAGCTTCGGAGGAGCTTCAAGATGGTGGAAGAGTAAGACGCGGAGATCACGTTCCTCCCCACAGATACATCAGAAATACATCTACACGTGGAACAACTCCTACAGAACACCTACTGAACGCTGGCAGAAGACCTCAGACCTCCCAAAAGACAAGAAAGTCCCCACGTACTTGGGTAGGGTAAAAGAGAAAAGAAAAGACAAAGAATAGGGACGGGACCTGCACCAGTGGGAGGGAGCTGTGAAGGAGGAAAGGTTTCCACACACTAGGAAGCCCCTTCGCGGGCGGAGACTGCAGGTGGCGGAGGGGGGAAGCTTCGGATTAACGGAGGAGACCGCAGCAACAGGGGTGCGGAGGGCAAAGCGGAGACATTCCCGCACAGAGGATCGGTGCTGACCAGCGCTCACCAGCCCGAGAGGCTTGTCTGCTCATCCGCCTGGGCGGGCGGGGGCTGGGAGTTGTGGCTCAGGCTTAGGTCAGAGCGCAGGGAGAGGACTGGGGTTGGCGGCGTGAACACAGCCTGAAGGGGGTTAGTCACCATGGCTGGCCGGGAGGGAGTCTGCGAAAAGGTCTGGAGCTACAGAAGAGACAAGAGACTTTCTCTTCCCTCTTTGTTTCCTGGTGCGTAAGGAGAGGGGATTAAGAGCGCCGCTTAAAGGAGCTCCAGAGACGGCACGAGCCGTGGCTAACAGCGCAGACCCCAGAGACGGGTATGAGACGCTAAGACTGCTGCTGCCACCACCAAGAAGACTGTGTGCAAGCACAGGTCACTATCCCCACCTCCTCTCCCGGGAGCCTGTGCAGCCCGCCATGGCCAGGGTCCCGTGATCCAGGGACAACTTCCCCGGGAGAACACACGGCGCGCCTCAGGCTGGTACAACGTCATGTTGGCCTCTGCTGCCACAGGCACGCCCTGCATCCGTACCCCTCCCCCACCGGCCTGAGTGAGCCAGAGCCCCCGAATCAGCTGCTCCTTTAACCCCGTCCTGTCTGAATGAAGAACAGACGTTCTCAGGTGACCTAGATGCAGAGGTGAGACCAAATCCAAAGCAGAACCCCAGGAAGTGTGCAAACAAAGAAGAAAAAGGAAAATTTCTCCCAGGAGCCTCAGAAGCAGCGGATTAAATCTCCACAATCAACTTGATGTACGCTGCATCTGTGGAATACCTGATTAGACAACAAACCATCCAAAATTGAGGAGGTGGAATTTGGGAGCCACGATATATATTTTTCCCCCTTTTTCTCTTTTTGTGAGTGTGTATGTGTATGTGTCTGTATGTGATTTTGTCTGTATAGCTTTGCTTTTACCATTTGTCCTAGGGTTCTGTCCTTTTTTTTTTTTTTTTAAGTAGAGTTTTTAGCACTTGTTATCATTGGTGGATTTGTTTTTTGGTTTCGTTGCTCTCTTCTTTCTTTTTTTTTAATTACTTAAAAAAATTTTTAATAATTATTTTTTATTTTAATAACTATTTTCTTTTATTTTACTACGAATCAGCTGCTCCTTTAACCCCGTCCTGTCTGAATGAAGAACAGACGTTCTCAGGTGACCTAGATGCAGAGGTGAGACCAAATCCAAAGCAGAACCCCAGGAAGTGTGCAAACAAAGAAGAAAAAGGAAAATTTCTCCCAGGAGCCTCAGAAGCAGCGGATTAAATCTCCACAATCAACTTGATGTACGCTGCATCTGTGGAATACCTGATTAGACAACAAACCATCCAAAATTGAGGAGGTGGAATTTGGGAGCCACGATATATATTTTTCCCCCTTTTTCTCTTTTTGTGAGTGTGTATGTGTATGTGTCTGTATGTGATTTTGTCTGTATAGCTTTGCTTTTACCATTTGTCCTAGGGTTCTGTCCTTTTTTTTTTTTTTTTAAGTAGAGTTTTTAGCACTTGTTATCATTGGTGGATTTGTTTTTTGGTTTCGTTGCTCTCTTCTTTCTTTTTTTTTAATTACTTAAAAAAATTTTTAATAATTATTTTTTATTTTAATAACTATTTTCTTTTATTTTACTTTATTTGATTTTACCTTCTTCTTTCTTTCTTTTTTCTCCCTTTTATTCTGAGCTGTGTGGATGACAGGCTCTTGGTGCTCCAGCCAGGCGTCAGGGATGCGCCTCTGAGGTGGGAGAGCCAACTTCAGGACACTGTTCCACAAGAGACCTCCCAGCTCCACGTAATATCAAATGGTGAAAATCTCCCAGAGTGCTCCATCTCAACACCAAGACCCAGCTCCACTCAAAGACCAGCAAGCTACAGTGCTGGATACCCTATGCCAAACAACTAGCAAGACAGGAACACAAACCTATCCATTAGCAGAGAGGCTGCCTAAAATCATAATAAGGCCACAGACACCCCAAAACACACCACCAGAAATGGATCTGCCCACCAGAAAGACAAGTTTCAGCCTCATCCACCAGAACACAGGCACTAGTCCCCTCCACCAGGAAGCCTACACAACCCACTGAACCAACCTTAGCCACTGGGGACAGACACCAAAAACAACGGGAAGTACGAACCTGCAGACTGCAAAAAGGAGACCTCGAACACAGTAAGTTAAGCAAAGTGAGAAGACACAGAAACACACAGCAGACGAAAGAGCAAAGCAAAAACCCACCAGACCTAACAAATGAAGAGGAAATAGGCAGTCTACCTGAAAAAGAATTCAGAATAATGATAGTAAAGATGATCTAAAACCTTGGAAATAGAATAGAGAAAATACAAAAAATGTTTAACAAGGACCTAGAAGAACTAAAGAGCAAACAAACAGTGATAAACAACACAATAAATGAAATTAAAAGTTCTCTAGAAGGGATCAATAGCAGAATAACGTAGGCAAAAGAACGGATAAGTGACCAGGATGATAAAATAGTGGAAACCACTACCTCAGAGCAGAATAAAGAAAAAAGAATGCAAAGAACAGCGGACAGTCTCAAAGACCTCTGGGACAACATTAAACACACCAATATTCGAATTATAGGGGTCCCAGAAGAAGAAGAGAAAAAGAAAGGGACCAAGAAAATCTTTGAGGAGATTATAGTTGAAAACTTCCCTAATATGGGAAGGAAATAGTTAATCAAGTCCAGGAAGCACAGAGAGTCCCATACAGGAAAAATCCAAGGAGGAACACACCAAAACACATATTAATCTAACTATCAAAAAATAAATACAAATCAAAAATATTAAAAGCAGCAAGGGAAAAACAACAAATAACACACAAGGGAATCCCCATAAGGTAAACAGCTGATCTTCCAGCAGAAACTCTGCAAGCCAGAAGGGAGTGGCAGGACATATTTAAAGTGATGAAAGGAGAAAAACCTACTACCAAGATTACTCTACCCAGCAAGAATCTCATTCAGATTTGACAGAGAAATTAAAACCTTTACAGACAAACAAAAGCTAAGAGAATTTAGCACCACCAAACCAGCTCTACAGCACATGCTAAAGTAACTTCTCTAGGCAGGAAACACAAGAGAAGGAAACAATCTACAATAACAAACCCAAAACAATTAAGAAAATGGTAATAGGAACATACATATTGATAATCACCTTAAATGTAACTGGATTAAATGCTCCAACCAAAAGACACAGACTGGCTGAATGGATACAAAAACAAGATCCATATATATGCTGTCTACAAGAGACCCACTTCAGAACTAGGGACACATACAGACTGAAAGTGAGGGGATGGAAAAAGGTATTCCATGAAAATGGAAATCAAAAGAAAGCTGGAGTAGCAATTCTCATATCAGATAAAATAGGCTTTAAAACAAAGACTATTACAAGAGACAAAGAAGGACACTACATAATGATCAAGGGATCGATCCAAGAAGAAGATATAACAATTGTAAATATTTATGCACCCAACATAGGAGCACCTCAATACATAAGGCAAATGTTAACAGCCATAAAAGGGGAAATCGCCAGTAACACAATCATAACAGGGGACTTTAAAACCCCACTTTCACCAATGGACAGATCATTCAAAATGAAAATAAATAAGGAAACAAAAGCTTGAAATGATACTTTAAACAAGATGGACTTAATTGATATTTATAGGACATTCCATCCAAAAACAACAGAATACACAGTCTTCTCAACTGCTCATGGAACATTCTCCAGGATAGATCATATCTTGGGTCAAAAATCAAGCTTTGGTAAATTTAAGAAAATTGAAATCGTATCAAGTATCTTTTCTGACCACAATGCTATGAGATTAGATATCAGTTACAGGAAAAAGTCTGTAAAAAATACAAACACATGGAGGCTAAACAATACACTACTTAATACCAAGAGATCACTGAAGAAATTAAAGAGGAAATCAAAAAATACCTAGAAACAAATGACAATGAAAACATGACAACCCAAAACCTATGGGATGCAGCAAAAACATTTCTATGAGGGAAGTTTATACCAATACAATCCTACGTTAAGAAACAAGAAACATCTCAAATAAACAACCTAACCTTACACACAAAGCAATTATAGAAAGAAGAACAAAAATACCCCAAAGTTAGCAGAAGAAAAGATATCATAAAGATCAGATCAGAAATAAATGAAAAAGAAATGAAGGAAATGATAGCAAAAATCATTAAAACTACAAGCTGGTTCTTTGAGAAGGAAAACAAAATTGATAAACCATTAACCAGACTCATCAAGAAAAAAAGGGAGAGGACTCAAATCAATAGAATTAGAAATGAAAAAGGAGACGTAACAACTGACACTGCAGAAATACAAAGGATCATGAGAGATTACTACAGGCAATTCTATGCCAATAAAATGGACAACCTGGAAGAAATGGATAAATTCTTAGAAATGCACAACCTTCTGAGATTGAACCAGGAAGAAATAGAAAATATAAACAGAAACAAAAACTAAAACAAAGGCTACCACTGGCATTTTTCACAGAACTAGAACAAAACATTTCACAATTTGTATGGAAACACAAAAGACCCCAAATAGGTAAAGCAATCTTGAGAAAGAAAAACAGCTCCCTGACATCGGACTATACTACAAAGCTACAGTAATCAAGACAGTATGGTATGGGTACGAAAACAGAAATATAGATTAATGGAACAGGACAGAAAGCCCAGAGATAAACCCACGCACATATGGTCACCCTATTTTTGATAAAGGAGGCAAGAATATACAATGAAGAAAAGACAGCCTGTTTAATAAGTGGTGCTGGGAGAACTGGACAGCTACATGTAAAAGAATGAAATTAGAACACTCCCTAACACCATATGCAAAAATAAACTCCAAATGGATTAAAGACCTAAATGTAAGGCAGACAGTCTAAAACTCTTAGAGGAAAACATAGGCAGAACACTCTATGACATAAATCACAACAAGATCCTTTTTGACCCACCTCCTAAAGAAATGGAAATAAAAATAAACAAATGGTACCTAATGAGACTTAAAAGCTTTTGCACAGCAAAGGAAACAAGACGAAAAAACAACCCTCAGAATGGGAGAAAATATTTGCAAATGAAGCAACTGACAAAGGATTAATCTCCGAAATTTACAAGCAGCTCATGCAGCTCAATATCAAAAAAACCAAACAACCCAATCCAAAAGTGGGCAGAAGACTTAAATAGACATTTCTCCAAAGAAGATATACAGCTTGCCAACAAACACATGAAAGAATGTTCAACATCATTAATCATTTGAGAAATGCAAATCAAAACTACAATGAGATATCATCTCACACCAGTCAGAATAGCTATCATCAAAAAATCTACAAACAATAAATGCTGGAGAGGGTGTGGAGAAAAGGGAACCCTCTTGCACTGTTGCTGGGAATGTAAATTAATACAGCCACTATGGAGAACAGTATGGAGGTTCCTTAAAAAACTAAAAATAGAACTACCATATGGTGCACCAATCCCACTACTGGGCATATACCCTGAGAAATCCATAATTCCAAATGAGTCATATACCAAAATGTTCACTGCAGCTCTATTTACAGCAGCCAGGACTTGGAAGCAACCTAAGTGTCCATCGACAGATGAATGGATAAAGAAGATGTGGCACATATATGCAATGGAATATTACTCAGTCATAAAAAGAAACGAAGTTGAGTTATTTGTAATGAGGTGATGGACCTAGAGTCTGTCATACAGAGTGAAGTAAGTCAGAAAGAGAAAAACAAATACCGTATGCTAACACATATATATGAAATCTAAAAAAACAAGAAGAAAATTGTCATGACGAACCTAGGGGTATGACATGAGTAAAGACCTACTAGAGAATGGATTGGGGATATGGGGAGTGGGAAGGGTAAGCTGGGACAAAGTGAGAGAGTGGCATGGACATATATACACTGCCAAATGTCAAACCAGTAGCTAGTGGGAAGCAGCCACATAGCACAGGGCGATAAGCTCGCTGCTTTGTGACCACGTTAGAGGGGTGGGATAGGGAGGGTGGGAGGGAGGGAGATGAAAAAGGGAAGAGATATGGGGATATATGTATAGCTGATTCACTTTGTTATAAAGCGGAAACTAACACACCATTGTAAAGCATTTATACTCCAATAAAAATGTTAAAAAATATATATATTCTTGCTTCTTTCCCCCACCATATCCTGGTGAGGGTGTGCAACTTGCTAAACAGAGAATCTAAACCTTTCCTGATAAAATGTAAAATCTTAGTTCCCATATTCAAAACTGAATGCCTTCTCTACTCTTGTGTTTTTGGTCTGGTGAGATTCTCAATTAATGGCATAACCTTAGAGCAGCATTTCCCAAACTGTGTTCCAACAAAAGTTAATAGATGTTCTATTAATGTTGTATGATATATTCTCCCTTGGACATGCACACCTCACATGAGCATTTTAAAAACCTATCATATGTCCTGAAGTGAATTACATTTTAAAACTTTACTTAACCTAGTCAAATTTACTATATATTTTTAAGGATTAGATTGTTTTGATGATAGAGCAGGAGCAAACTTCAGGGATTTATTTACAGGCATGCAATTGTATGGAGAAACCATCAAACATGCTTATTGAACTTGCGTACCCTTTTCCTCAGTGTTCTACCAAGGCCTTCCAGGGTGGATGCACTGGAGCACAGCAAGCAGCCTTGGAGAAATTTGGAAAGGATGGTAAGGCAACATTAAAGCATGCACTATCACAGCAAACAGAAGAGTCACAGTTAAAATGGCCACCTATGGGGATGACCTAAGGCTTCAACTAACGAAGATCATCTCCTAAAGCGACTAAAAATTACAGTCATTAGATTTTTATGGCTGGTCAAAGCATTGATTCTAAAAGGCCTCTTAAAAATGTAGTTATTTGAAATGGAAGGGACAATATATCAGAAGGGTAGGTTGATGTATGAACATGCAAAATGAGATTGCTAAATTGCAACATTTCTTTAACAATCATTTAATAAAATGTTTCAGTGAAGAATAGGCCATCCAAACAAAGAGTTTTGTGGGTATTTACCTTATTCAAGTAAAATGGAGAGAATTATAGAGGCTACATTTTTAAATTGGCTTTTAAAAAATCTTACATGCTATAAAATATACACTTCTAAAGTGTATGATTCAGTGGTTTTTAGTATATTAACAAAGTTATATAAGTATAACTAAAATCTGATTCCAGACATTCCCCTCACCCCCAGAAGAATCCTTATGCCCATTTGCAATCACTCCAAATCCCTCTACTCCCAGACTCTGGAAACCATTAGTCTTTCTCTTTCTATGAATTTGCCCATTCTGGACATTTCATAGAAATGGAATCATGTAATATGTGCCCTTATGTGTCTGGCTTCTTTCACTTAGCATAATGTTTTCAAGATTCATCCATGTTATAGCATGTATTAATAGTTCATTCCTCTTTATGGCTGAATAATATTCCATTGTATGGATACACCACATTTTCTTTATCCTTCATCAGCTGATGAACATTTGGATCATTTATATTTTTTGACAATTATGAATAATGTTGCTATAAACATTCCTGTATAAGTTTTTGTGTAGTCATATGTTCCACTTCTCTTGGGTATATACCTAGAAATGGAATTTCTGGATCAAATTGTAACCCTATGTTTAAATTTTTGACAAACTGCTTTCCAAAGTGGCTGTACCGTTTTGCTTTCACACTAACAGTGTAAGAGGGTCCCAATTTCCATGCAAACATTTTTTTTTGGTCTATCTTTTTGATTCTAGCCATCCTAGTGGGTAAGAAATGTTATCTTATTGTGGTTTTGATTTGCATTTCCCTAATGGCTAATGATGTTGAGCATTTTTACCTGTGCTTATTGGCTATATGTTTATCTTCTTTGAAGAAATGTCTGTTTAGGTTCTTTGCCCATTTTGAATTTGGGTTATATGTCTTTTTATTGCTGAGATATTCATATATTCTGTATACTAGTCCCTTATCAGATATGATTTACAAATATTATTGATATCTCCCATTCTGTGGATTGTCTTTTCACTTTCTTGATAGTGTCCTTTGAATCATAAATGCATTCATTAAAATTTTTCTCTTCCTTATAATTTTTTAATTGAAGTACAGTTTCAGTATAATATACATTATAGGTGTACAATATTGTGATTAACAATTTTTAAAGGTTATACTCCATTTATAGTTATTATAAAATATTGGCTATTTTCCCTGTGTTGTACAGTATATCCTTATAGCTTATTATTATTATTTTTTAATTAATTTATTTATTTTTGGTTGCTACTCTTCATTGCAGTGCGCAGGCCTCTCACTACGGTGGCTTCTGTTGTTGCGGAGCATGGGCTCTAGGCGCGCGGGCTTCAGTAGTTGTGGCATGCGGGCTCAATAGTTGTGGATTGCAGGCTCTAGAGCGCAGGCTCAGTAGCTGGGGCGCACGGGCTTAGTTGCTCCATGGCATGTGGGATCTTCCCAAACCGGGGCTCAAATCCATGTCCCCTGCATTGGCAGGCAGATTCTTAACCACTGTGTCACCAGGGAAGTCCCTCCTTGTAGCTTATTTTATATCTTATTTATAGTTTGTAGCTCTTACTCCTCTACCCCTTCATGCCCCTCCCTCCTTCCCTCTCCCCACTGATAACCACTAGTTTGTTCTCTATATTTGTGAGCCAAATGCATTCATTTTTATATCAGCTATCTTAGAATTGAAAACTTGGAGGCAGTGGCTAACAGTGAATGAAAATTTAACAGATACAAATAAAATAAATGTCCAAGAACATATTATTCTATGGGACTCTTTCATTTCTTTAAATTCAACTAGCTAGAATTATTTGCTAAATATTTTCCCATTCAAATTTTTGGAATGAAGGATTTGCCTTTTGAATAGAATTCTTAACTTCATTGTAAAGAACATGATGTTCTTGCCTTCATGCTTTCTCATAAAACTGGCTCTTTATTGTACCCTTTGCTTAATGAGTAGGAAGAGACCTTGGAGCAAGTTTATTTCATGGTGAGGCACAAAGATACAATAGATGAGTGATAGTGCAGCTCACATACCCAGTTTCCCAAACATTGCAGGTGAGAACTCAACTTTCCTGACTCTTCTTTCTCAACCATGTCTCAATGAGAATGGAACAAGTCGAGGATGAGCAAAATCTTAAAGCAACAAGAGGTTCCAAAAACAGTATCAGGGACTCACTTTCAGTTTGGAAAGTAATGTTCCCCTGGATACCTAGTGGGATATCTTTGTAATAATTATAATGATAGTGGCAAAATACTTGGTATTTTTTATGGAATGTGTCCTATACATACATTAATACAGTTAACCCTGTGAAGTAGATATTTTAAGTATCTCCACTCTCAGATGAGGAAACTAATTTTTAGAGGTTAAATAAATTGCCTTAGATTGCACAGCTACTTAATGGTCAAACCATGAAATCCCTTTCAAAGAGGGGTTTAAAAGGGAGAACCTTGGTTCTATACTGAAAATGCCAAAGGCAATCAACTTCTACTACAGGCCTCTGCTGATTATTTGATTTCTAAGGCAGCCTTCTTACCCTAAAAGTCTGGCCACCTATGACTCTGTTTCCATTGTCTGTTCAGGGTTGGGATGATGACGTGTGTGGATTTTGATGAGGAGGATAATAACAGCAACATCAGTAATAATAATAACTTCTTTGAGCATCTCCACTGGCCAGGTACATTCCCTTTGTCACCATAAATTTCTGCAACAGTATTCTAAGGTAAGGCGTTTATAACCAGTTTACCAATGAAGAAACTGAGGTGTACAGTGGGCTATGACTACTTTGGGGTTATGCAGTGGCAGAACTGAGAATGAAACTAGTTTTATTTGACTTTGAAATACTGGCCATCATTACTTGAAGATTTAGGACCTTTTTTGACCAATCTGTCACCATCTTTTAGTTATCAGGGGCTCCCTTAGATGGGCATCACACTGGATTTACATTGTATATGAGAACAGAGAAATGACATATAAATTTAGCAGAATGTAATTAACTTTACAGTCAGATTAAGCCAAGAGGAAAACAAGTCCCAGTAGTTACCTATTGGTTGCCTGGCAGTTTCTCCTCTTTGCACCAACTAATAGCCCTGATTGCCATATGGAGCCATGTGGATATGGGGAGGTGACACAGCTGGGGAGTATAAATCATGCTTGATCTAATCCAATCAGGAAACTGTTTTTCCGGAATGCAGTAACTGGCTCACAGGTGACCTGATCTTGTCCAATCAGAATGAACTTACGACTTTTCCTGGGGATGCTGGGAAAAATGCTCTTGTCTGGTGTGCGAGGGAACAGCCTCAAACTACTGCAGCCATTTTTGTTTACACAAGGAAGTCATCTGGAGAACTGGTAAGTAGAACTGAGGAACTGGGAGCTTTGTTGAGAATTGCACCTAGTCTCAATGCCATCATGAACTATCATGCTGGAAGCTCGGTCAGGCTCTAGGCCTTTGAGGCCTGTGAATCAATAAGTTCCCTTTATCTGTTCATACTTTTTTTTTTTTTTTTTTTTTTTTTTGGGATTTTTTTTTTTTTTTTTTTTTTTTTTTTTTTTTTTGCGGTACGCGGGCCTCTCACTGTTGTGGCTTCTCCCGCCGCGGAGCACAGGCTCTGGACGCGCAGGCTCAGCGGCCACGGCCCACAGGCCCAGCCGCTCTGCGGCACGCGGGACCCTCCCGGACCGGGGCACGAACTCGAGCCCCCTGCACCGGCAGGCGGACCCCCAACCACCGCGCCACCAGGGAAGGCCTGTTCATCCATTTTGAAATGGTTTCCTAATGCTTGCAACATGTCTATACTGATGCCATCTTCTTCTGATCCCACTTGCTGGCCCCAGGATTCATATTTCCTTTTGTTCATATGACATCTTGTCTTACTAGTCTGTATTTCATGTATCATCAGGGTTTTTTTTAACCTGTACTACGATAAGCTTCTTATTGCCTTGTCATGCACTCAAAGAATATTAGTTGCATTAAGAGGAAACATGCCACTTTCCAAATTATATTTCATATAAGTGATACGTGCTACCTGTTTAAGATTTTTAAAGGGTAGAGCAAATAAAATCAAGTTTAGAAGCAGAGGCGCTTGATGTCTACATAATTTTTCTTATTTAGTAGTAATAACCTATCTAGCTGAGTAGCAAAGAAATTCAATGCCTGTCAGTGATGTTTTTACTTGGCATTATTATTAAAACTCTCACATTGCCATTCAGTTAGCTACTCTGCAAAGCAGACTGTTGTACACTGAAAATGAGCAGTCAAGTGCAAAGAAAAGGTGTGGGTGAGTGTGTGTGTTGTTAATTTCACACTCACAAACAAAATCAATATTGTGATATAGTTAACCAATTTCTAACAAATAAGTGTATTTTGAAATATTCAACAAATTTAGCTCATCAGCCTATGTGCCTCTCAATTAAAGGTGTTAAATATTTTTATTATGAGGAACTCTTTATACTGGCAGAAATTTGAAGATCCCCACTCTCATAGTAATATGGTTTAGTAGCTATTATGCAAGAAGGTAATTTTGAATGATAGTGGACTGTATGTAAATCTAATAGAAAATTTAAATAATTTATAACAATCACAAATTTGAGGATATATGGCCCTTAAGGGGTGTATATGTAGGTAGGTACAGTTGGTTAGAAGTTGGGGAAAGTAGCTATTGAACTCAAATGTCCAGGGTGAAGAATAGCTGAGCCATAGCTTTCCAATTATCAATTTTGAATGGATTTATGAGAGAGATGACCCTGTAAGAGATTTGAGATTAATGGCAAAGAGTGGCTTAGTGGTTTTGAGAGAGAAGTTTGTTATAGGTCCTTGGTATTTCATTGAAAAAGGTTGAGTGGTGCTATTGAATGATGAATAGATTACAGTGTGTATAGATATGTCTGAGATAAGGTTGAGGTGACATGAGTCATCTGAGTGGGAAAAAAAATAAGACTATAAACTCCCTGACTCCATTTTCCTTTTCATTTCCTTGGCTGAGACATTATTAGTTACCTTTAATTCCCAAGTTGTTTTGGCTTCTATGATGTGGTTCTTTTGCACCATGATCCTATGAACTCTCGTATATGCTACTGTTTTCTAATTAACATTGGAAAATAAAGAAATCTCTAGATGTGAGAAGAGTTAGGAAACTCAGAAGATGATTGCATATCATCTGTGCTTTTTGAATGTTAAAGAGTGGAGGGAAAGAAAACTGTTTAATGGCATCATAAGAATTTGTTCTTTTGGAGCTAATCCAAAACAGTTTCAGGCATGGCTATGTAGAGATGTGATTTATAATTCAATTTAGAGGCTATATAACATACTAGTTTAAACTAGGCAATCTGAAGTAAGAGCAGTTCAGTCACTTCAGTCTCTCACTTCAGAGATACAGTCTCTGCCCCTTAAAAACTGTGTGACCTTGAACTTGCTACTCAACCTTTTTATGCCTCAATTTTGCAGCATGGAGTTGTTTGAGGATTCAATGAGATAATTTATATAAAACACTTGGAATAGTGTCTGGAACTTCGAAAGTTTCAACTAATGTTTTTTGTTTTTATGATTCTTTCTCATTAATGAGGTATTACCAGTGTTATTCTACATTGCAAAATATGTATGTCAGCTTTTTTATTTGCATAAAACTGTTCACTGGTTCATCAGCATTAATTCTCAATAAATCTAACCATTGACTGTTAATACACATTTAATCATTATTGTGAGTGGGTAAAAATATGACTTCAGACATTGACCTAGTGCATGAAGTAAATCTATTCATTTAAAGTTGTCAAACTTTCCTGACCAAATTTTTAGCTAGAATCATCAGAATTGGAACATATTCTTAGAAAAAGCATGGAATAGCAAGCTACCTTCCACATATCTCTAAACCCTGAACTTTCCAGCCATTATGCATTTTGACTCTGATGATCTCTGAAGACAGAAAAAAAATTAGCTGTTTTTCGCATGCTATTGAGAATGAAGTCATTACACCACAAGCAAAAACAATTACTCATAAATGAGTGACAACGTAGTGGCCTTACAAAATTAAGGAAATGATAACTTCTTTTTTAACTGTAGGTGAATTAGGATCAATATTCTTGGTCAAGCTTGAGATAATTTCCAAAGTATTGCAGTATAGAGAAGGCAAATATTGATTGAAACAAAGAACACAGCCTCAGAAAATCCTGCAGTGATTAATTTAAATGCTTTATATTTGAACAATGGAATAAGTATCATTGAAGTTAATTGGCAGTCAATACATTCTATGCAGTACAGCCCAATTGATTATGCACTCAACAACAAAATGTCTAATTGCATAAATGCACAGTATCCTTTATTAACATTAATGCCCTTTCCACCTATCTATTTGCACTATGTACAATGTGTAATATTGTATTAAACATTAATAAATTGTACTGATCGCATCAGTCATTAATTAATCATTAATCACTCTCATACAATAGAATTTTAATATTCTCATTGAACAGTTTGAAAAGCCCATATGTACAACTCACAATCATGTCACTCTGAAGTTGGGCAATGAATCTATTGTAGACGCTTTTACTGAAGTTCATAAAATTTAGGTGACTTTCTTTAAAGTCAAATAGAGTTTATCAGTGGCCAGAGATGACAACAGATTTCTGTGAAATTATGGCATCACAGAGTCACACATCCAATTCAACTACAATTCTCTTTTATGTCGAATCTTACCAGAGACATTGAGTTTTGAGAATTTTGGTGTAGGATGACCTAGAACTTGGCATAAGTATATGGTACAGATCATGTTTGGGTTAACAAGACCTTTGTAGTGGCTCTTGTTGATCACTTTCATTTGCCAAGTTGCTTGTTGGAGCATTTCTTGTACTGACCCAAGGATGGAGAAATAAACACACATTTATCTCTTGCAAAGGTTTATATAACCAACTCTAAATGTACAAATTGCAAAGAGCACAGAGTTAATTAAAATTCTCAGGTGATCCTTAGGTCTCATAAATGTTTTGGCTTATTTCTCTTCCAAATTTGTGCAAAGTTACAAAGGTAAAACAAAAGGGATTGACATATATCACTATGACCTTTCTCTCTACACATTGATGAGCAAGATAATAAGCAGTGAAACAGAAAGAGTAGGCAGCAGAAGGGAAAAAAAGGGTTCAAGGTCATCTGCTTGTACATTAGGTTTAGTATAATCATGAGTTGACTGCTTTTGGATAATCACTTTCCAAATTAGATGAGGGCAATGAGTCCAATTTTTATTTCTGAAAAAACTGAACACCCCCCTCATTCCCCATAATTCGCATAATACATGCCCTTCCAAAGTGGCCTGATTACCTTACACTGAATTGTTCCATTGGTAAAGAAGCTTTCGTTGCTTTTGGGCACAAAGGCAGACATGATGAGAGAATGTGGGCTGGTACTTATAAAATGCAGCTGTGCCTTGAGTACACACTGAGCAAAGAATACTAGAATAGACCCTCTTTCCTAAACTGACTTATACTTAGGAGACACCAGGCCAAACAAATAGGGAAAAGATAGAAGAAAAGGTTGCTATCAAATGTACTAAACATTTCTCTACAAAAGTCAATGTTAAAATCTGAGTTAGTGAAAATCAGAGGTGGAGATTCTGAAACGAAGAGAATAATAGAGAATAGAGATGATTTTGTTGATTTTCTTTTTCTTCACATTCTGTTCAACTTGTTTGTAAGGGCTGCATTTTTGTTATGGGTTTTTGTAATGTGTCTATTGCGAAGTGTGTGTGGGGGGGTAGTATTGTATGTGGGTGGTGTTGTTGTTATGTGTGTGTATGAGTAGTGGTTGATGATATGTGCATGTGTGGTGGTTGATAGTATGTATGCTTGTGTGTGAGAATGGTGATTAGTGTGCCTGTGTGGGAGGAGCTGTTGTTGTAGTTGTTGTGTGTATGTTTGGTGGGAAGGATGGGTTTAGCCTTTGTCCAGGAAGGCCACTGAATTAATATTTGGCCATTTGAACAAATGAAACTTTGGCATCCTTAGTTTATGGGGAAGCAGATTTCAATGCTGAGATGCTGGCTCTTTGTTCAAGTCTTTATTGCTCACCAGTGCCTGGGCCAGTGAGATTCTATAGCAAGTACTGAGGAAGTCCTGAGCCTCCTCCAAAAGCCCCCTGCTTGAACTCTGATTGTTAGGGAGCTTTCCACCCCCATCCACCAATTGAAAATCTTTTTAGTCTGCTTTAGGAGGAGACAGTGAATGAATGAGAATGGAGTAAGAGGGAGAGAAAGTGAGAGGGAGAGAAGACAGAGTTAGGGAGAGAACAAGAGAGCTGTCTCCACTACTATTGAGATTTGTGTGGCTCTGACATCCCTAGGACAATCTTGACTTTTTCCCTGTGGGGATTCTCCTTGACCATGGGAGTAGTCTGGGTTCCAGGGCTAACAGAATATCTCTGGAGGCACCTCTTGGATTATTTGCAACTTCTATAAATTAGCCTAGGACTAACTGACGTGGTGCTGGGTGGCGTCACAAACTTTCAAAGAACAACCTTTTAACGAACCTCATTGGAGACAAAATTAAACTTTTCAACCATTGACTAAAAAGCCCTGCAAAACTCAAACCCCTAATTCATACCAGACCACAATATCCCCCTTTGGACACATAATAATCTTCCTTCCTTAGATTATTATACAAACAAGTGGAAATGGGGAGGACATCCCTACTTTTTGTTATCTGGTATGTTTGCAAGGTGACTCTGCTTCAGTAATTGCAATAGCCAGAGAAGAATTATTGCTTCTTTGATTCTGTAATTGTGTTTTGTCCTCAGAGGTGTATCCCCAAAAAATCAATGTCAACTGGCTTTAGAGGTAATGTTTTTAATGGGCCTGCTGCTGCCAGGTTTCCCCGGGATGCTTAATCAATGTCTCTGCACCAGTGATAGAAGCACTGACTTCAGTAGCTTGGTTCTGAGCAGACCATCTCAGGGGCTCAAATGCTTACAGAGGCCAGACAGATACTATAAATGGGTGGAGCACTTAGGTATACTACAATAGGGAATATGGGGGGCTGTGTGAAACTGGGGAGTGTATCTCATACACAGGAGGCAGCTGCTACCTGTCCCAGTCAGTTGTTGCCCTGAGGGAATGAGACCTCTGTGATGTGGGAACATCTCTTACAGTTTCTCTCCATATCTATATAAGAAACAGACTAAATTGGGGTCACATACAGGTAAACCTGAATGGGTCACCCTGAAGAAAAGGATTAGGGAATCTTCTGATATTAAAATCTCTCAAGGAGGACCAAATTAGTTTCCTAGGGCTGCCATAACAAACTACCACAAACTGGGTAGCTTAACCTGCAGAAGTTAATTTTTTTTGCAGTCTGAAGACTGGAAGCCCAAGATCAAGGTGTTTGCAGTTGGGTTGCTTCTGAGGCGTCTCTCCTTAGCTTGCAGATGGCCAGCTTCTCACTGTGTCCTGACGTGGCCTTTTCTCTGTGCTCAAGCATCCCTGGAGCTCTAACTTCCATTTGTGTGTTCAAATTTCCTCTTCTTATAAGGATACCAGTCAGGTTGGATTAGGGCCAATCCTACTGATCTCATTTTAACTTAATCACCTCTTTAAAGGCCCTATCTTCAAATACTGTCACACTCGGAGGTACTGGGGGTTAGGACTTCAATTTAGAAATTTTGAGGGAACACAATTCGCCCATAGCAAAGCAGCACCCCACAGTCTGGGGTGTGCAGAGGCAGGCAGCTGGGGCATCTGCATCCCATTTTCCACATTCAGAGTAGTAGACAAGTATGTATTATAAACAAGGAGTGAACAACTCCAGCATCACATATGCAGTGACTTAATTAATGGTTTAAGCTTATTCCTAGACTAGAATCCCCAAAGAAACTTGTGATTAATACAGATTATAAAGGCTTGCTAGAGAGAGTGTGGAAATACTTGGCTCCTGCAACAGAATTAACTTTTTCATGATTGTAAGCTCTGTTCCATTCTGGAGATGGCATTGCCCTTAAACAGTTAGTAATCGGTACTTCAGTGCCTTCCGGCATTTGTTACCAAGTGCAGCTCCTATTCTCTAAAAGTATCTGTGGTGAGAAATGGTGGTTTATGCTCTCTGTCTGCATGTCGCCACAGTCTTAAAAGTAAATAAATGCTTAGCCTTCCAGATAAAGACTCCCACATTGATGATGAGAACAGTTGTACAGACTGATTTTTCCGGTAAGTCTAGATGAATTTACCTCCTGCGGAAAAAAAAAAGCAGAGTAGAAATTGAATATCCTAAGGATGTGCTTGAAACTCTTCACTTAAAAAAGAAGTGCATGTGCTTTTTGTTGGGTGGGATGAAAACCAATAATATTGGTCTGGTAATTTAAGAATTTGGCACTGAATGTTCTCTCTTCATATTTCTATAACTTCACTTGGTTACTGGATGAATCAAAATGCTGTGTAGGTACTGAAGCACTTTTGCAGCCCTATGGGTAGAACATCAAAATATGGTATCATATCTGGAGACCTAGAAATTAGAGTCTTTTGGAAAAGTCAGAGGTAACAGACATCTGGGATACTTGACCTAAGCTATCCTCATTAGTTTCTCCACTTAAAATTTTGGAATTGGGTCTCAGAGGATTTAGTTCATCCCTATTGGATGTCAGGGGATAGAAAAACAGGGTTTTCAGGGGGTAACATATTTGGGTCATGTGCATCCCAAGGCAGAGAAAGCCTGTCTGCTCAGAAGGAGAAGAAAAAAGGAGGCAAAGCAAGAGAAGAGGAATGGAAGTATCTCACTTCCAGGGCAATGGTGAATGTAATGACAGTTCCTAACTCCCTATTCCTTGTTTCCTTTCCCGGTGTGGATCAGGTGTATTTTCTGCCCTTTGGGTTCAATGAAATATCCATTTATCTTTCTATATCCCACATAAATAAAAACAGTAATTAATTGTGAAAATCATCATCATCCAATTCTGAATAACCATCCTAAATCTCAGTTTCTTTCTATGACTTTGCCTTTGTAGTCAATTGTGGTTTTTTCTTTCAGTTTATACTCTCTCCAATTTTTCAAGAAGCAAATATGATCATTTTTACCCCCTGGTTTCTATTACTAAGGATCAGATTTTTTATAGTTTAGAAGTTTTATTTCTGAAATAAAACTGGGAGCCAAGTATGCTAATTTTAATGCTGTGGTATTTAACACACTGATGGTCCATATTAGAGCCTCAATAAATACCTGTGGACTGGTTCATTTTGACTTCTTTTCTAAGTCCTTCATATGACTCAGAGCTTTGTGTTACTGGGTAATACAATGTGCCCTGGCTTCTAGGTGGGTATTGACCTGCTCTGTGCTGTGAAATGACTATGTTAGAATTGGTGCAACAAATCTATCAACTGCCTGAATTCAGATACTGTCAATATATTTCAAATTTCTTATCTTTTATCTGCTGTGGAGGATTGATAAATAATCCAGTCCAGAGAAATTTAGGACTAGATGAAGATTCATTTTCTTGGGTAAGATGTGGGATGATGTGCTGTTTAATTAATGGTATCGTTTGGATCTCTTGTGCGTCTCTAAAATCACCAAGTGTATAGTAAATTGGATAATCAGGAACAGGCCTAAAGTATACTGGCTATTGCTGTCCAGTGTAAAGCCCACGGGATTTTTAACACCAGAAATGTAGTCTGTCCTTTGGAAGAAAACACTCTCTGAGATTACTGTGATTTGGTAGTTTTGCCTTCAGCTCTAGAAGCTGCTGCCAGGTAATTAGTGGTACATCCTTAGGGCAGCCCCTGCATAGCTGCTACATGTGCTTTAGCCAAGAATCTAGCCTCCTTACTGCCTTTGTTTGTCCTTTTTACAAAAGGAAATTATAACCTTGTATTTATATAATTAAAAGTGGGGTATGCACAACAGTGTGAATGTGGTTAACACTACTGAACTGTACATTTAAAAATGGTTAAGATGGTAAATTTTATTTTATGCTTACCACAACTAAAAATAAGAAAAATTAAAGAGTGGTTTGTGATCTTATTTATGGTTTTCCAGAGGCCACAGGCAAGTGCCTACATAGGCTAAAATGGTCCCTTTGGTTTTAAATTTATATTAAATGTTTTCTTGAATTAACACTATCCAATCATTTACCTTAAATGTTAAATACTTTCAGGCATCTCATAAATACCCCTGCATTCCTCCTGTCTGCTTTCCTTCCATGAACATTTATTGAACATTCATGTATCTGGAATGAAAGGGATGAGAAGCAGGATTTGCTCTCTGCCTTCAAGGAGCTGCAGATTGCTTAAGATGACTGACAAGGAAAGACAAAAATTTGAAGACAGATGTGTGTTGTATATGATGTTTAGGAAATCCTGGAGGGGCATCCAGCCGCATCTGCAGTGGGGGTAGAGGGTGGCATGCAAGGCTTACCAGAGGAGGCAGAGTCTGAACCGAGTCAGGAAGAGTGGGTAGAGGGGAGCTCGATAAAGAATGGAGAGCAGGGCATTGTAGACAGAGGAACGACATCTAAGAAAGTAAGGAACATGCAGGCACATGAAATGCTGCAAGGAATTTTATATCTTTGGTGACTCATGTTTGTGTGAGAAGAGGTTGAGAAGTTGTTAGAGAAGGTGGGAAAGTGGCAAGAAATGAGGCCAGATATATAGACAGGGTCAGACCCTTGTGCACCATGCCCCAAAATTTAAGCCTCCCTTAAATGTTTGGGGTAGAACCAGAGAAGGAATTTGAATAGAAATGACATCAAGTTTGTGGTTTAGAAAAATCACCTTGACAGAGTTGTGGGAATGGATTAAAATGGAAGAAACTGGATGACCTTCCAGTAATTCAGGTGAGAAATAACAGTGGTATGAACTAAAGCTGTGGGGCTGGAAGAGAGGGGAGGAAGTTGAGCAGAAAAGAAGGTGACTGAATAGGAGAGGAGTGGGGAGGAAGAAGGAAGCGTCAAGAATGAATAGCTCTTTGAGTGATACACTGAAGATTTGTGCATTTCAGTATATGAAGTTCCTCAAAGTTACTTAAGTTCTTAATAACAGGCATGCTCAAGTGTTTAGGGGTGAAGTGTCTGATGTCTGTAAGCTACTTTGAAATAAGATGGACTGATGGAAGGCTAGATGGATTGATATGTGATAAAGCAACTACAGCAGAGGTATAGTAGAATCTATGTTTGTAAGTATTCACAGTATAGTTCTTTCAATTTTTTCTAGAAGACATAATTTTCAGAATAAAATATAGGGGGAAAAATGTTGCTCCTAAGTTACTTTATGCAGTGTAGAGAAGTTATAATATGCTTTACTATGTAAGAAAAATGCAATATAATTCAAGTTGCCAAGACCATACCCAATAACTGAAAGCCCCATCACATACACTACTTCTATAATATATAGCATTTCTACACTATGGCCATATTAATAAGCTAATGGATATTTTACTTCAGTCTGTTTTTTGTGTGTGTATGTGTGAGCCATATATTCCCCCGCACCCCAATAGCTAGTACAGTGGCAAGCAAATAGCCAGAAAAATCATGCATTGCTCTAGATATCAGTAGATAGCATTATAAAATATTGTTTACCCCGGGATATGTTATTCCCCTTAGAAACTAGTATAATTGACTTTGGGTACTGTGTGTGAAATGAGGGGAATAAAGTATATTTTTAAAAATATTTATTTATTTAGGCTGCCCTGGGTCTTAACTGCAGATGCAGGATCTTCGTTGTAGCAGGATCTTTTTTAGTTGCAGCACGCGGACTCAGTTGAGGCACACATGCAGGACCTAGTTCCCCAACCAGGGATTGAACCCAGGCCCTCTGCATTGGGAGCACGGAGTCTTACCCACTGGACCACCAAGGAAGTCCAGAGGGGAATAAAGTAGTTTTGAAAAACAAACACACAAACAAACAAAGAACTTCCTGATTCATTGTGTCACAAGGGCAATGATTGTTCCCATAAGCAAGGTAGAGAATCTGGGGAAAAGAGTGGATTTGGGGTAAGGGGGCACAGGCAGAGAGGATTATTTTAGGTTTGGAAATACTGAATCTGAGGTGTCGCTGACAGCTGGACATAATGGTTTTGGAACTCAGAGGAAAGCTCTGTGCTGAAGGGGAGGAATATAGCCAGATGGTCACATAGATGAGATCCTGGGAGGATGGGTAGAGTATAAGAAAAGATGACCAAGATTAGAATTCTGAGGAACATTCGAAGGGACAGAGAAGTTGAATTTTCCCAGGAGACTTGGAAGGCATATACAGTTAGGTAGGAGGAAAATGCAGGAGAAAGAGAGAGCATGGGGGGAGGGAAGAGGTAGAGGAGAGAGGAGAGGGGAGAAGGGGTGGAGAGGGGGAGAGAGAGAGAGAGAGAGAGAGAATGAGAATACACAGATCTGAGAGCAAAGAGCAAATCCGAGGAAGGAATGGCCAACAATGTCAAGTGGTTGCCTGAGGTCAAGGCTAAGGAGTAAACTACTGGGTATTGTGGTTCTAAATGATTAGAAACCATGGTGAGAGCAGTTCCATTGAAGAGGTGGATTCAGAAGCTGGATTATAGCACAATAAAGAGTTAAGGAGGTTAGAATTTGGATTCAGCAAGTGTAGATTGTTCTTTAAAGAAGTTTGGCTTTGATGGGTTGAGATAACTTACATACAGATAACATCACGACTCATTATGTCTAAAGGGGAAAATCCTTGGAAATAGATTAAACAAACAGAAGAGGGATTGGTAATAATTGAGGCCAAGTGCCTGACTGGCTGTGAGGGGAATGAACCCAGAGGCCAGGCGGAGAGTCTAGACCAGGATGTGGTAGGGAGACCTCCCTGTCCTTCCACTGAGATGAGGGAAAGGAGGCGATGGTGGTTGTGGATAAATTCCTTTTCTGGGTGGGGGACGAGGGCAAGCAGGAAGGTGAAGAAGCTCTAGTTACTGGCATTGATAGGGAGAGTGGTAGATCAGTACTTATGAAGATGGTTTGGAATTAACTATTATGGAATTGTGAGCAAGATAGAATAGAGACCTGGAAAGCAATGTCAGGCCATCAGAAGGCAAGGTTTGGTAGTTTTCTCCAGGGGCTCTTAGCTAATTAGATGTAAGAAGCGTCTCTCTGAACTGCTCATCAGCCCTCAGCTGCCTTCTGCTTTGGTTTTAAATCTCATCACAGAGTGTATCTGCAGATAATACTGTCTCTTTTGTAAAGGGCTAAACATCATCTACCTGTACAACTTACAACAAATAAACAACAAAAAATGAGATTAAACGTGTTTTCCCCCAAAACCTAATATGAAATATCGTTCTTTTTAATAATGTTGGAATCATAATTAGATTGACCCACATACCAACATGACCATGAAAGCTGGACATAGCCTAGTATTTATCTTATATTTTATAACTTGTCTTCTTGGGAAGGCGTCATATTCTGCTACTGCAAGCCTGAATGTTCTTTTATGGCAAGACAGAAGGTGCCAAGTCTAACCCTGTTCCCTAGATCTTACATATTCAGGTGGTAGGCAAGATTTCATAGCTTTAAATCAAGATCTCACTATTCACATTTTAGTTTTCCATGGACTAACTAGCAACCCAGTGTTCTTCTTTCTGGAAAAATTACCTCCAATCCTAATCTCTGCTTTCCCAAATATGGTTGCAGGGTAGAAATCAACTCAACGGTGGGGTCATCCTCTGGTGTGTAGCTTCCTGTGTGAATCCTAGAGGCTTCATTTTGACACCTTGCCTCTCATGTGGTTTTCATCTCAACCTGAGTTGTGTGGTTTTCATCTCAACCCACGTCCCCTGCATTGGCAGGCGGATTCTTAACCACTGCGCCACCAGGGAAGTCCCTGGGCTTTCAGCTGCAAATCCTTCTCAGGAAGTGAGGAACTTCCTAGCTTCTTCAGTGGCCATCTCCCTGGCTGCTCCTGGTGGCATCAGTGCTGCATCTTTCCTGAGTCACTGCACTCAAGTGACCGAACTCTTTGGAGTCTCAATTAAGTCTGGTTTCCCACAGAATAAGATTAGTAAATGCTTCAGAAACAGTTTGTGAAATATTGAGTCAATTCTGAATCTAAACTGAAAATAATTTCTTATTTCATCTTGATTTTGAAAATTTAATGCCATATAGATCTTCAGTTGAGGTCACTCATTTCATAAGTTCCAGTTCCCTGCCTTCTGCTTACTCAGAAGTGCCCCTCAGGGTCCCAGTCAGCACATATTTATCAAGAACCTACTCGAGCTTGTCACTGGTGATAAAGAGGTGGATAAATCACAGTACCTGTCATCAGAGGCACTCAAAGTTTGGTAAGAGACAGGCTAGTAGTTAATATATAGCAGCAACTCTCCAAATGTAGTGTGCAGAATAAACAATTGAAAGCCTAGATAAGGGAGATTTTTTTCTGTAGACTTGCCAAAGAATCTGCATTTTTAATAAGTGTGTAGGAGTGGGTGGTCTGGGGAATGGTGGAGGTGAGTCTGATACAGATGGTTTGAGAATCACACTTGGAAAAACACTGCAAGACAATAGTATAAGTGTTACAATAAAGGTATTTATCCTGGATGCTCTGGGAGCCAAGGAGGAGCTGACTGACTCCGCCAAGGGAAGTTGAGGGTAGAGAGGCTGAGGGAAGGAGGTTTTATTGGATTGCTACACTGTCTCCTTTCACATGATCTGTCAGATCTGTGAATCAAATAAATCTCCTTGTCTTTGGCCCTTTGTCTCTAAAACCTCTCCTAAAGTATTTTCTACTTGATTTATAGTGCGTACCCTTTTCTCTTATATGTTTTTATGTTTTCTTTTAACTAAACAAGTTACACCGTCTGCAACTTCATGGGTTTCATGTGTCTTTTTCCATTTCTAGACATGTTATAATTTAAGTAGCAGTTTCCTCCAGAGCTGAGTTTCCCATTCTTAGCTACTTATTTCTGAATTTCACTTACTGCATATGCTTTTTTTTTTCTTTTTTGCCTTTAGCAAACAAGCTCTTTTCCTTAACCCCAAACTGAAAATATAACCCTTACCTTACCCAGACATTGAATGTACTGTTTGCTTCTATCAGTTTAAAAGGAAGGTGTGGGCTATTGTTGTTGTTGTTGTTTTTAATGATGTAATCAGAATTTTTATTTATTTATTCTATTTATTTATTTTTGGCTGTGTTGGGTCTTCATGTCTGCATGCCGGCTTTCTCTAGTTGCGGTGAGCGGGGGCTACTCTTCCTTGTGGTGTGCACGCTTCTCATTGCAGGGGCTTCTCTTGTTGCGGAGCATGCTCTAGGCGTGTGGGCTTCAGTAGTTGTGGCTCGTGGGCTCTAGAGCGCAGGCTCAGTAGTTATGGCACACGGGCTTAGTTGCTCTTCGGCATGTTGGATCTTCCCTTACCAGGGCTTGAACCCATGTCCCCTGCATTGGCAGGTGGATTCTTAACCACTGCGCCACCAGGGAAGTCCCTAGGCTGTTGTCTTGTGAAGGTTATCACAGGATAACTTAGCATCATTACATTTGTGTTTATGAATTTACACTTGGATGAGAGAGTAAGAAATGTATCACAAGCAAATCTTTATGCAGTTAGTCTCAAGTCATTACTGAGAAATGAGAAAAAATATCAAGCTGTAGAATATTTTCCTTTTTTTATATCCAAGTATTATTTCCTTCATATTGAAATGTTGAACTATGGAAACAAGAGTTGTGTTTTATTGGCAAAGAGGAGGGATATGGAAAAGTTGTGACAATCATTTTTTGAAAGAAGCTCCTATGGACTGAATTGTGTTTCCCTAAATTCGTATGTTGAAGCTCTAACCCCCCATTGTGACTGTATTTGGAGAAAGGGCTTTTAGGAAGTAATTAAGGTTAAATGAGGTCACAAAGCGGGGTGTGTGTGGGGGTCCTAATATGATAGAATTGGTGGCCTTATAAGAAGAGGAAAAGAAAAATATTCTCTCCATGCGTATGCACTGAGGAGAGGCCATGTGAGTACGCAGTGACGAGGCTGAGGTCTGCAATCCAGGAAACAAACTCTCACTAGAACCCAGCCATGCTGACACCCTGATTTCAAACTTGTAGCTTCCAGATCTATGAGAAAATACATTTCTGTGGTTTAAGCCACCCAGTCTGTGGTATTTTGTTATGGTAGCCTGAGTTAATACAGAAGACACACTTGACAGCATGAAAGTCTGTGGTTCTGGGTTCTAGTTCTGATTCTACTACCCTTGGTTCTTGTGGCTCTAGAAATTTCATAAGATCTCAGTTTCCTCTTTGCAGAATGAAGGAGTAAAACTGACTCTTAAGATATTATTTGATTTTGAAATCTTTGATTCTAATTACATGAAATAAACTGCTTTGTGAAGATCATATAACATTGAGCCTGAAGCAGCTTTCAAGGCCTTTTTGCCTAACTCTCGTTTAGTGGAAGAGGAAATTCAGGCCCCAGTAGATTGTGACATGACTTTCCCAGTGTCACAGTGATACTCCTGGCAATGCCTGGAAGTGTAGTCTCCTGTTTGTTCCTCTTCCTTTTATACTACTGAGTGAGTTGTCAGCTATTAAATAGGAATAGGTTTTCCTTCATGGACCTATTTCATTGGGAAAATGTTAATAAGTTGGAAAATACTAAGGTTTTCAGAATGAACTTTTAAAAAATTGTTTTATGGTGATTTATCATGAAAATATTCTGTAAGTGTTTTAAAGTTATCTTTTATTGCATTTATGTATTTCTCTCTAAATGTTTATTAATTGATACTAATATGCATATATGGTAATATTTTATTTAAAATTTGTTTTTTCAAAATAACATGATATGGTAAATAATAAAATTATACAGATGCATTTATGATGGAAAGTAACAGTTTCTCAATCAAAATTCTCCATTCCCAATTATTCTCCACAAAGGCAAAATCATGCTGTTACTTTTCAGATTTCTTTTGAAGATTAGCTTGACAACGTTAGAGAATGTGCTTATTCCTGTACTCTTCCGTAAATCAATAAACCACATTCATAGACTTCCTATTAAGAAACTTGAGGTAATAACTCACTTACATTACTCTCCCATCCTCATCTCCCATGCTAAAATTTGATATTAATATTACTTTTAGTTTTTCTAAACCTTTGTAATTTTTAAATAATATCATAAGACATCTTTTGGCAGAATTTTTTGATTCCTTGTTTTGTAAAATGAGTAAGTCTAAGTAGTAGGACCCCTGCTTTTTTCTCACTTTTCCTTTCCTATTTCTACATCTTCCTATCAGCTACTCTTGCTTTTACATGGTCAAGGTTAACATTTACCTTCCATTCTGCAACCACAAATGTGTCATCTCTGCTTGTCCAGACCTTGATTCTACTGTGGAAAACCAATAAAATAATGTTTTAAAGAATGTTTGGGGACCCCAGATATTCTGTACAAATGGATTTTCTGCAAAAATGGAAATTTGCCACTTAGGCAATTTTGAATTAGAAATTACATTTATTTGAATTATGAGGGGAGGTAAATATCCCCTTTTTCTCTACTTTGCCTTTAAAAATGACTTAGCATAAATAAAATGCCAGAAAGGGTGCCATGAATATCATTTAAATAATTTTTTTAAACTGTGTTAATTTTTATAAAATTAGAATTTCTGGTTGGGTTCAAAAGGTCTGATTAGACACTGCATTAAATTGTACTTCTTTAGAAGTCTTGATAAACACTCTTTGATATACTGGTTTACTCACTGAAGTGAATTCAGTAAAATTCTATCTTTAATGTGTTCCTATCATGTGATGCTTAAAATTATTCTGTGTAACTAAGTCAGAACCTCACTAAATCATCCTTAGAGTCACACCAAAAAAGACTTCATTGTTGTTAAAAGTGTAATTATGTTAGTTGGTTTGGGATGAAGGGCATGTCTTAATGTTAATAATCTCCTATGTACTGATTTCTGTTATGTCCAGGGAAGATTGTAGGAGGTTTCAATGCACTTTGGATCAATTGTGTCTATATTTTTAATTATATTAACAACTCTAATACATTGCCTTTTTTTTGTAATCATGTTTCCAGTATAGTTGCTAGGGAGTTATTTGTACAGCAGGGACTACAAGTCTCTATGCCTTTCTGATGAAAGTATGTTCTTGAGCTTCCTTGCCTATATAGCATTTCATATCTTGCAGACATAAATCCCAGAGCTAAGCCTAGCTCGAATAGCTCTGTGTAGTTTCACTTCCCCAAGGGTAGTTATATCATTTCTGAGGTAAGAGGATCAATACAAAATAAGGTTCTCTAAGTAAGGGCTAAACCAATACCAAATATAGCATTGATGAAACATTTAGTGGCTTCCTGTTTGTCAAGTTCATCAAAGGTATGAAGCTGACTAAAACCAGGATTTGAGTTCTGCAGAAGACTACATGGTCACAAAATATCTGAGACAGTCTTTGTACTTGTAATTGTGCCTGGAGATTTCTATTTTTACCATAGATCATGATGGAATTCCCATTTAAGGCCCTTAACTTCTGATTAAATCACATATCTCATTATGATAAAATTTATTATGAACAAATGTCAATGTATTTCCATACTTTCTACTAGATTATGAACTGCTAGGGAGTATTCATTATGCTTTATCTTCTTTATATCCTCCAGAGTGTACTAGAGGATGCTTCTCATACATGAGATACTTGGCAAGAGCTAGTTTTCTGCCTGGCACTGTGCTAATTAATCAATTTAGATGCGATTTTTCTTGAATTCTCAGAACAACCCCATGAGGGAGGCACTCTTTAGCTCTCTTTCATGGATGAGTAACTTAAGGGAAAGAGAAGTTAAGTCACTTGACTAGAGGCAAACAGCTAGTTAAATATTAGAGCCAAAATTCATGTGTCACTGAACTCTTCCAAGATGTCTTATAGTTGGAATCATATAGTATGTAGCCTTTCGGATTGACTTGTTTCACTTAGTAATATGTGTTTAAGATTCCTCCATGTCTTTTCATGGCTAGATAGTTCATTTTTTTCTAGTGTCGAATAATATTCCATTGTCTGGATGTACTGCAGTTTATCCATTTACCTACTGAAAGCCATTTTGCTTGCTTCCAAGATTTGGCAATTATGAATTAAGATGCTATAAACATTCATGTGCAGGTTTTTGTGTGGATATAAGTTTTCAACACCTTTGGGTAAATATCAAAGAATACTATTGCTAGATTGTTTGGTAAGAGTATGTTTACTTTTGTAAGAAACCACCAAACTGCCTTCCAAATTGGCTGTGTTATTTTTCATCCCACCAGCAATGGATGTGAGTTCTCGTTGCTTCACATCCTCACCAGCATTTGGTGTCATCAGTGTTTCAGATTTGGGCCGTTCTAATAGGTATGTAGTAGTATCTCGTTGTTTTAATTTCTAGTTCCCTAATGACATATGATGCTGAACATCTTTTCACATGCTTGTTTGCCATCTGTATATCTTTTCTGGTGAAGTGTCTGTTCAGGTCTGTGGCACACTTTAAAATATGGTTGTTTGTTTTCTCACTATTGGGTTTTTTGAAATTGAAGTATAACTCTTATTGAGTTTTAAGAGTTCATTTTATATTTTGGATTACAATTCTTTATTATATATGTCTTTTGCAAATATTTTCTCCCAGTCTGTGGGTTTGTATTCTTTTACATTTGTATTCTTTTGACATTGTCTTTTGCAGAGCAGAAGTTTTTAATTTAGTCCAGTTTATCAATTATTTCTTTTATGAATTGTGCCCTTGGTGTTGTCTCTAAAAGGTCATCAACACATTCAAGGTCATCTAGGTTTTCTCTTGTGTTCTAGAAGTTTTATAATTTCACATTTTACATTTAGATCTGTGATTCATTTTGAGTTAATTTTTGTGAAGGATGTAAGGTCTGTGTCTAGATTCACTCAAGTTGTTCCAACACTATTTATTGAAAAGACTCTCTTTGCTCCATTGTATTGTTTTTGTGCCTTTGTCAAATATCAGTTTACTACAATTATGAGCATGTATTTTGGGGCTCTATATTTTGTTTCATTAATCTATTTGTCTATTCTTTTACCATTACCATACTATCTTTTTTTTTTAACATCTTTATTGGAGTATAATTGCTTTACAATGGTGTGTTAGTTTCTGCTGCATAACAAAGTGAATCAGCTGTACATAGACATATATCCCCATATCCCCTCCCTCTTGTATCTCCCTCCCAACCCTCCCTATCCCACCCCTCTAGGTGGTCACAAAGCACCAAGCTGATCTCCCTGTGCTATGCAGCTGCTTCCCACTAGCTATCTATTTTACATTTCATTACCATACTATCTTAATTACTGTAGCTTTTATAGTAAGTTGTCTTGAAGTCAGGTGGTGTCAGTCTTACAATATTGTAAGATGTTGTTCTTCTTCTTCAATATTGACCTGACTTTTCTGAGGCTTTTACCTTTCCATATACTCTTTAGAATCAGTTTGTCTATTTCCACAGAATAATTTGCTAGAATTTTGATTGGGATTGTGTTGAATCTACTAAGTTGGGAAGAACTCACATATTGACAATATTGAATCTTTCTATCCATGAATATAGTTCTTTGATGTCTTTCATCAGAGCTTTGTAGTTTTTTTCATGTAGATCTTGGCATATTTCGTTAGATATATGCCTAAATATTTCCTTTTTGTGGTGCTAGTGTAAAAGGATAATGTGCTTTTTTTTATAAGTAAAGTTTTATTGGAACACAGTCACAGTCTTTCATGTACATATTATCTGTTGTGCTACAAAGCAGAGTCCAGTACTTGCCATAGAAATTATGTGATCCACAGATTTTAAAATATTTCCTATCTCACCTTTACAGATAAAGTTTTCTGACCCCTTGTCTAGAGGAGTAGCTTTCAAACTCCAACTCACACTGGAAAATATATTTTACTTGCTGATCCTGTACACACATTTCAGCAATTAAAATATTACAGATGCCTGAGTGTGGGGTTGCCAGATTTACCTATAATTAAAAAGCAATAAAGTATAATGTAGTTTAAATTTCATATTCTTCTTGTTAATTATTGGTGTATAGGAAAGTGATTAATTTTTCTATATTAATCTTGTATTCTGCAATTTTGCTAAACTTAGTTCCAAGAGTTTTTTGTTTTGTTTGTTTTTTTTTTAGTTTTCTACATAGCTGATCATGTCCTCTGTGAACAAAGACCATTTTGTTTCTTCTTTCGCAATCTGTATACCTTTTATTTCCTTTTCTTATTGCATTAGCTAGAACTTCCAGTATGATATTGAAAAGCAGTAGTGAAGGAAAATGCTTGCCTTTTTCTTAGCTGGGAAGCTTTGGGTTCCTTATCATTAAGTATGATGCTAGCTCTAGGCTTTTTGTGGATGTTCTTTACCAAGTTGAAGAAATTCTACTCTATTCCTGGTTTACTAAGAGTTTTATCATGAATGGGTGTTGGATTTTGTCAAATGCTTTTCTCATCTGTTAATATGTCATGGGACTTTTTTTTTTTTAGCCTGTTGATGTGCTGGATTACATTAATTGATTTTTGAATGTTGAACCTGCTTTGCATTGCCTGGGATAAATCCCACTTGGTCATTGTGTATAATTCTTTTATACACTATTTGATTCAATTCATTAATATGAGGATTTGTTGAGGATTTTTATACCATTGTTCATGAGAGATACTGGCCTGTAGTTCTCTTTTCTTATAATATCTTTTTCTGGTTTTGGTATTAGAGTAATACTGGCCTTGTAGAATGAGTTAGGAAGTGCTCCCTCTTCTTTTATCTTCTGGAAGGGATTGCAAAGAGTTGTCATAATTTCTTCCTTAAATGTTTGGTAGAAATCATGGGTAAAAACATCTGGGCCTGGTGCTTTCTGTTTTGAAAGGTTATTAATTTTTTATTTCTTTAATAGATATAGGCCTATTCAAGTTGTCTATTTCTTCTTGAGTTTTGACAAATTGTGTCTTTCAAGGAATTGGTTTGTTTCATCTAGTTTATCAAATTTGTGGTCATAGAGTTATTAACAATATTCCTTTATTATCCTTTTAACGTCCATAGAATAGTGATGTTCCATATTTCATTTCTGATATTAGTAATTTGTGTTTTCTCTCCTTTTTTGTTTTTAGTTAACATGGCTAGAGTCTTATCAATTAACCTTTTCAAAGGATGACTTTTTAAAAAATGTTCTCTATTGATTTCTGTTCTTTTTTTTTCTAATATGTGCATTCAGTGCTATAAACTTCTATCTAAGCACTGCTTTTACTACATCCCATACATTTTGATAAATGGTATTTTTATTTTCATTCAGTTTAAAATGTTTTATAATTTCTCTTGAGATTTCTTCTTTTACCCATGAGTTATTTAGAATCTCAATCTCTTTCTCTCTCTTTATTTATTTATTTTGAAGTTTTCCAGCTATCTCCCTTTTATTGATTTCCAGTTTAATTCCACTGTGGTCTGAAAGTATGCATTGTATAATGTATTCTCTTCTTTTAAATTTGTTAAGGTGTGTTTTATGGTCCAGAATGTGGTTTATCATGGTGAATGTTCCATATGAGCTTGAGATAAATGTTTATTCTGCTGTTGTTGGATGAAGTAGTCTATAGATGTCAATCCAGTTGGTTGATAGTGTGGTTGAGTTCAACCTTGTCCTTAATGATTTTCTGGCTGCTTGGATATCTCCATTTCTGATAGAGAGATATTAATGTTGCAATTATAATAGTGGATTCATCTATTTCTCCTTGAAGTTCTACCATTTTTTTGTCTAGTGTATTTTGATGTTCTGTTGTTAGGCACATACACATTAAGGATTGTTTTGTATTCTTAGAGTATTAACCCCTTATCATTATGTATTGCTCCTCTTTATTCATGATAACTTTCCTGTTCTGAAGTCGTATAGTCTGAAATTATTCTAGCTACTCCTCTTTTCTTTTTTAAAAAATGTATTTATTTTGTTTATTTTTGTCTGTGTTGGGTCTTCATTGCTGCACGTGGGCTTTCTTTAGTTGCGGCGAGTGGGGGCTACTCTTCGTTGTGGTGTCCGGGCTTCTCATTGCGGTGGCTTCTTGTTGTGGAGCACAGACTCTAGGCACGTGGGCTTCAGTAGTTGTGGCATGCGGGCTCAGTAGTTGTAGCTTGCAGGCTCTAGAGCACAGGCTCAGTAGTTGTGGCGCACGGGCTTAGTTGCTCCATGGCATGTGGGATCTTCCTGGACCAGGGCTCGAACACGTGTCCCCTTCATTGGCAGGCAGATTCCTAACCACTGCATCACGAGGGAAACCCCTCTTTTCTTTTGATTATTGTTAACATGGTATATATTTCTCTATCCCTTTAGTTTTAATCTGTATGTGTGTTTGTATTTAAACTGGGTTTGTTTTGGACAACATATAGTTGCATCTTGTTTTTTGATCCACTCTGACAATCTCTGTCTTTTAAGTGGCACGTTTAGACCATTGATATTTAAAGTGATTATTCATATGGTTGGATTAATATTTACCATATTTCTTACTGCGCTCTATTTATTGCTCTTGTTCTTTTCTCCTATTTTGTCTTCCACACTTTTTCTGCCTTTCATGGTTTTAATTGAACATGTTATATAACTTCATCTTCTTGCCTTTCTTAGCATACCAACTACACTTCTTTTTCTTTATTAGTGGTTGCCCTAGAGTTTGCAATATACATTTACAACTAATCCCAATTTCAAATAACATTTCATAGTTAGTATGAGTACCTTATAATAACAAAACATTCCTAATTCCTCCATCTTGTCCCTTGTATCACTGCTGTCATTCATTTCACTTATACATAAGCATACACACACACACACACACACACACACACATGCATACATATGTATACATAATAGAATACCTTGTTGCTATTATTTTGAATGAATAGTTAACTGTTAGATCAATTAAGAATAAGAAAAATAAAAGTTTTAATTTTACCTCTATTTATTCCTTCTCCAATATGCTCTTCCTTTCTTTATGTTGATCCAAGTTTCTGACCTATGTTATTCTCCTTCTCTCTAAAGAACTTCTTTTTTTTTTTTTTTTTTAAATTTATTTATTTATTTATGGCTGTGTTGGGTCTTCATTTCTGTGCGAGGGCTTTCTCTAGTTGTGGCAAGCGGGGGCCATTCTTCATCGCGGTGCGCGGGCCTCTCACTATGGCTGCCTCTGTTGTTCTCTGTGGAGCACAGGCTCCAGACGCGCAGTCTCAGTAATTGTGGCTCACAGGCCCAGTTGCTCTGCAGCATGTGGGATCTTCCCAGACCAGGGCTCGAACCCGTGTCCCCTGCATTGGCAGGCAGATTCTCAACCACTGCACCACCAGGGAAGCCCAGAACTTCTTTTAATAGGTCTACTGACAACAAATTTCTTCAATTTTTGTTTGTCTGAAAAAGTTTTTATTTCTCTTTCATTTTTGAAGGATAATTTCACAGGATACTATTCTGGTGGTAGGCTTTTTCTCTCAACACTTTAAATATTTCACTCCACTCTTCTTTCTTTGAGGAGAAGTCAGAAGTAATTCTTATTTTTGATCCTCTATAGGTAAGGTGTTTCTTCCCTCTGACTTCTTTCAAGGTTATTTTTTTTATCTTTTGATATTTGAATGTGATATGCCTAGGTGTAGTTTTTTTGGCATTTGTCTTGCCTGATGTTCTCTAAGCTTCCTGCATCTGTGGTTTGGTGTATGACATTAATTTGGGGGAAATTCTTAGTCATTATTGCCTCAAACAGTGCTTCTCTTTCTTTCTCTCTTTCTTCTCCTTCTGGTATTGCCATTATATGTATGTTAAAACTTTCGTAGTTGTCCCACAGTTCTTAGATATTCCATTCTGGTTTTTTTTCATTCTTTTTTCTCTTTGTCTTTCAGTTTTAGAAGTTCTATTGTCATATCCTCAAGCTCAGTGATTCTTTCCTCAACTGAGTGCAATCTACTAATGAGCCTATCACAAGCACTCTTCATTTCTGTTACAGTGTTTTTGATCTCTAGAATTTCCTTCTGATTTTTCTTAGAATTTCCACCTTTCTGTTTACATTATCTATCTGTTCCTGCATGTTGTCTACTTTTCCCATTAAAGCCCGTAGCATACTAGTCATAGATTTAAAAATCCCTGGTCGGGTAATTCCAACATTTTTGCCATATCTGACTCTCATTCTGATGTTTGTTTCATTTCTTTAAACTGTATTTTTTGCCTTTTAGTATGCCTTGTAATTTTTTCTTGAAAGGTGAATATGGTGTGCTGGGTAAAAGGAACTGTAGTAAATAGGCCTTTAGTAATGTATTGGTAAGGTGTAGGGGGAGGGGAAGCATACTATAGACCTATGAATAGGGCTCAGTCTTTTGGTGAGTCTGTGCCCCTGAGCTGTGAACTTCACCAGTGCTTCTCAATCCCTCCCCATCTCCCCTGCCTTGACTCCAACTGGTTGGCTAGAGGGGGCTGGAGTTGAGTATTTCTCTTCCCCCAGGATGGATAGGCCCTGATGAAACCCCATCAGGTCAACCTGTGGTAAAATTGTTTCTCCTGAGGGCAAGCCTTGTAGTAAGAACAGTATGCTCTGGTGTGTTTCAGGATGGTTCCTTCTCCCCTCCCTCTGCTGGAATTTGCTGATATTCTCTGATTTTCTCTGTGAGGACCTGGTAGAGTTCTTGGAGGTAAAACTTACAAAAGTGTGGGTACCCCTCTATGACTGGGTCCCCATGGATTTCTTTTTTTTAACTCTTGGAGTTTTCCACACTGAGCCTCCAGCAATTTGTCAATTATAGTTCAAGTTTTCCTCTGGTAAGTTGTAATTCTCTGTATTTACCTGTCTCTCTAGTTTAGGGGGCAGTAGTTTGTCCTCTGACCTCATATCTCTGAGGGATCTAAGAAGAGTTGTTGATTTTTCAGTTTGTTTAGTTTTTTACTTATTAGGATGGACTTGTGACTTCTAAGTTTCTTACATGCTGGACCAGAAACAAGAAGTCTGCCTGAACTCTTAATAACCACCAGGCCCCATGTTTTCCCACTAACTAATGGTTGACTTGAATTCTCTGTGTATAGTATCTTAGCTTGGGCTATACAGGAAGCAGAGTCTGGGTTAAAGGCTAATGTGCTATTATTTTAGTAAGGAGTTCAATCACAGGGAGCAAGAGGGAGGGCAAAAGGGAATGAGGAAGGAAGAAGAACCAGTATGAAGATGTGTTATCAAACTGGCCACTGCCTGGTATTGAGCCTAATTGCCCAATTTCAAGGGGCTCTTGAAGAGGCCATTTAAAGAATTACTTTTCAGAAGAGGCTCTGGGGTAGAGGTGGGAGTAAGTATTCATCTGCTGACCTATTCTCCCATTCATCGCAGTTTTACTCCTTGGTTTAACTCCTTTCCTCCACACTTTTGGGTTGTACATGTGTTGGCAAAAAAAAAAAAAGAGGTCCCATGGTGTCTTAGTTTGCATTCCTCTGAAAGCAGAGCCTAGATAAGGGCTTAGGGTTTATGTAATTTATTTGGACAGTGATCTCAGAAAGCAGGGGTGAGGAAGTTGGGAGAAAGAAGGAGAAAAAGACAATATAGGGTACATTATTGCAGTCCCTGCTGTAAGCAGTAGGAGCTCCAACCTACCAGGAATTTTGAGAAATGTACAGAATTCCTCTCAGAATTATCCATCCATAAGATGAGAAGCTGGACCATTTACTCACTGTCTTCTAACTCCCATTTATTGAGAGTTGCCCCGTTGGGGCTGTAACTCTCTTCCCTTTCTGGGCAGTGCTTACATGAGGACTGAGAGTACTTCTGGGACTTTGGAAAAGTCTCCTAGCTTAAAAAAGCAGAGATTTGCGCAGTCAGTGTGAGTTTGATCTTGAGTACAACTGCCCACCACAGAGTTGAGCCAAAGAGATGTGCCATGGATTATTAGTTGCCTTAGGGAACAGGGAAGCATTAGGGCAGATGGTCAGAAGAGTATTTCTTTTGTAGGATAGTGTGAGATTAGCCTTCCAGAATGGTGCTGACATGCTTATTTTGAGTGGCTCGCATTGTTTATATAGCCGGGGTCTCTGCTACAAACATTTGCCCAGGACTCCACACACCCTAGGGGGAGCCCTGCCTCTGTGAAGCAGGTTGGAATCATGCAAACTGACGGCAGTGGCTGCAGCTGAAACAAAAGTAAGAAGGGGAGCACTTACAGTGTCATTTACTATGTAACTGATATCCTTGCCTAGGTGCTTCTTCAGAAAAGTTTTTTTACAGAAGATTTTTAGAATCTATATTCCTCTATTACATATAGAATAACATTTGCAAATGTTTTATGAGTGAGTCAACATATGGGGTGGGTTGAAAAATGTGGCTGCAAGTTCTTTTACCCTGGTATGTATATTCCTTCCAATTCAGAGTTGGAGTCTATTTCTCCACCCTCTTGAATCCGGACTGGCAGGTAACTTTCTTCCTTTAGTTTATAAAGTCTCTAGATCGAGAGGAGCTATACTACTAGAGGTGGTCTTGTGACTCCCTTTGACCCATAAAATGAAGTGAAAGTGAAATTTTGCAAATTCTGGTCTTGAAGCTTCTGCTTTCACCCTCTCCACTGAGACCAGCATGGAAGGAGTCTAGCCAGTGTTTTCTACTGGAGAAGGAAAGGCAATGTAGGGGAGAAAATCAAGACACCCTAGCTGATGGCCAGCAACCACTCCCAAATGTGAGTAAGGCCATGTGGATCCTCCAGCCTGGCCACCTTTAGAGCTCAAGAAACTCACATGAGTGAGTCCAGACAAAGGCAGATAGGACTGCTCAGCCAAGCCACAGAATCATGAGAAATACTAAATTATTGTTGTTTTAAGACATTAAGCTTTGGGTGGTTTGTTATGCAGCAGCAGATACCTAATATAACATAACAAAAATACTAAAAGCCTTTGGAAGCCTTTTTATGCTTCAGCTAAATAGATGACTAAATTAAATGATGTGTTAATAAAATTTGCAAATACTAATAAGGTTTCATGGTGAGGCTTTGGAGAGTTCCTTTTCTGTATTTAACCAATGAAGAAAACACAAAGGAGGAGTTGCCGTTCCATGCTAGAAAGTAAGCTTATGAAAATTACACCTCAGTGAAATAAATAAAAGGGCAAATAGTACCTTAAATAGTCCATGTAACTACAGAGGACAATTTATATGTGTATGAATTCTTGGCTTCTAGGAAAAGAAGTAACTGAAAAGAAGTCACTTTAGTGACTGTCAGGATGTGATTGAAAAAATGATGCCATTTTGTACTCTGGTCTAATTCTAAATGATTTTGTGGATCATAGCAGTTACTAACATTTACTAGAAAGGCTTGATGGAATGGAGCTCTGTTGGCTGAGTAGGGACTATGTTGTGCTTGTGGTGCTCCAAAAGTTTCAGAAAGTGGCAATGAGTGGAAAGGGGAGGAGAAGCCCAAGAAAATAGATTCCTTATTTTTGGACTTTGCTTGAGTCTATCATGTCCAAAGAGCCAGAGATACCTCATTTCCTTCTAACCATAGAGAGGAAATATCACATCCTGCCTTTAAAATTTGTAGCAGCAGAAATTTGAGTTTTGTTACAAAATGGAAAAAGAGACCTGATAGATGTTCACAAATCACTGATTAAAAGAAATCCTTTTTGCATAGTACTGGGTATAGTAATACTGGTTCTTTGACCAAGTGATACATTGTCATACATAATCTACATATCTAGATTATACAAATTGGTAGCTCATGGCCAAGTCTATCTACCTTTGGGTATATTTTGTTTAGCCTGCATTGTGTATAAACATAGTGTGTTACAAAAATTGAGATGCCTTTTAAAAATCCAAGAGCTTTCACACAAAAATCCATACTTTCAGCATTTCTTGAAAATTGGATGATGTAACCACAGGTCTAAAGTGAGGGATAGCACCCACCTTAGATCCCATATTCTCCAGCCAGCAGGCTACACTGATTACCTTATCCATCTGCTTGCTGTAGGCAAGTGCCAGCATTTATAGACTCATTTCAAAGGGGCAAGCATCCTGGTAATCTGGACTTACTGGCTATTTAAACAGCAGTAAGTGGTTTGATTTCCCACAAGTGGAAAATGATCAGAAAAGGTCATTTACATATGAAATATCCATTTTAAGTCATTTCCACTACTAAAAAAGCCCCAGTTCAGGCAGAGCGTTCATAGGTTTAGGTAAAATGTTTTAGGGAATGCTTCACAGCTGATAAAGACTTGCTCCCACTCTGACGAGAGGAAGAGAGGAAAGTCCAGAGTTACTTGGATTGAAAGAGGACCTATGTTTTACTTTTGGTATCCCTTGGGGAACAAAGGCTGAGTCTGGGCAGAGAGAACCATAGACAGCTCCCCCTCAGAAGCACCAAAGACCTACAGACTTAGAGGGACCTGTTGAAAGGATATCATGTACCTCACAGGCAACCTGAGTGAATGGTGTTTGAGGACAGGATACTCCACTCTCCACCTTTTCCCCAGTGCCTTGGCTTGGTAGAAAATCCTAGAACTTTGACAGAATGCATTTAAAAGGATCAGGGAACCCAAAGAGAGCTCATATTAAGTTTCCCACAATCTCAGTGAAATGGTGCTTTGAGTCAGAAATTACTATAGAAAATAGAGGATTTATTTATTTAATTGAAGTATAGTGATTTAAAATGTTGTGTTAGTTTCTGTTGTACAGCAAAGTGATTCGGATATAAATATATATATATATTCTTTTCCATTATGGTTTATTACAGAATATTGAATCTAGTTCCCTGTTCTACACAACAGGACCTTGTTTTTTATCCATCTTATATATAATACTTTGCATCTGCTAGTCTCAAACTCCCAATCCAAACCTCCCCTGCCCCCTGACTTACTTACTTCCCTTAGTATGATAATCTCTAGGTCCATCCATGTAGCTGCAAATGGCATTATCTCACTCCTTTTTATGGCTGAGTAATATTTCATTGTATATGTATGCCACATCTTCTGTATCCATTCATCTGTTGATGGACATTTAGGTTGTTTCCATGTCTTGGCTACTGTAAATAGTGCTGCTGTGAACATTGGGGTGCATGTATCTTTTTGAATTATAGTTTTTTCTGGATATATGCTTAGGAGTGGGATTGCTGGATCATATGGCAACTCTGTTGTTAGTTTTTTGAGGAACCTCCATATTGTTCTCCATAGTGGCTGCACCAATTTACATTCCCACCAACAGTGTAGGTGGATTCCTTTTTTTCCACACTAGAGGTTTTTATTATTAATACACCTAGAATTGTGGACTGAGATCCATGTCCATTATATTGTCAAAGAAATACACTTATTTTAGGAAGGAAAAAATATATTCCATTAGGTACAGTTAGTTTGTGTTTTCAAGGTATTGTGTTATTTTTGTTCCTTAACACTAAGTTTACAAAATACATCCTGTGATTCTGCATTTGATTATTACACTGAATATTAGAATCGTGATCCCTAGAGTTAATTGCCTTCACATGTGTTTGGTCATTTGCTGCCAGCTGTGTCTTTGTTTTAAGAGCATCCTTATGTTTCTCCTTCATACCAGATAGAAACGTTTCCAGCGCTATGCACAAGTAATGGCTCTTTAAATTACCACCATCCAGTCATCTTCCAAACAGGTTTTCTTCAAGAGTCAGCAAATGAACAGGACCTTCAAGGACTTCTCTCCAAATAAGTGGATCTTCTACTTTACATGGACTGAGTTCCCACTGGGAATTCCAGGTTTTTATTTCAGAGCATCAAGACACATTGTTGTTCATTCTTAAACCTTAGTTGAGAGTTCCAATGGAAATTCTATCGATATGACAACTGTATTCACTCATTTATTTAAAAAACATATGTTGAATAGCAACTATGTGCTCAGGATGCCATATAAGATCCAATAGCTGCTCTCTGGGAGCTAACAACCTTCTGGGTGAGAGATGAGTATATGCATGATTATAAAGGGACATGAAAGTGCTATGGTGAAAGTAGGCACAAGGCAGCAAAGGACAAAAATTGGTGGGTGGGTGGGAAGTCAGAGTACAAAGGAGGTCAAGAAGCATTTTGCTGATATAATATCCAAAGTATGTTTTGAAGTAAGGAGTTGGAATTATTTAAGAGAATAAACAAGGACCAAAACCTTGAATGCTGTATTAGGAAATTTGGACTTTACCCAGAACTGAGTGTGGTTCCATGTGGCACCAGTAAAGAATTCTAACCAAGAAGGGGGCTTGATCTGATTTCCCTTTTAGAATGAGCACTTTGGTGATAGTGTGGAGGATGAATTAGGAGCATGGTAAAGCCAGGGGAAAAAGATATGTCTTAGGAGGAAGTTAAAATAACTTAGATAATAAATTATAAGAATCAGAACTCAGGCACTAGAAGTAAGAATATATAGTGCCTGAGTTTTATATACACACACACACACACACACACACACACACACACACACATATATATATGAGGTAGACTCAAAAGATATTAAGAAGGAAGAGGATTTATGTTCTGAGGACTAGTTGTATGTATGGGGTGAAAAAAGGAAGGAGTCAAGGATGATTTCAAATTTTCTGCTTGGGTAATTGGTTGTGTAATTGATCATTCACAATATTAATGAACAAGATAGAGGAACATCCCTTAGGAGACTGATGATTAATGAATCTTTGGACTTGTTGACTTTGTGGGGCCAGTAGAACAGTCATGTAGAGATTCTAGTTAGCATTTGGATATATGGGTCTGGAGAACATGGAAAAGCTGGGCTGGAAATAAATATTTTGTGTCCTTGGCACATAGAGGATAGCTAAAACCTTGAGAATGAATGAGATGATCCAATGAGTGTTTATAAAGGGAAAATAGAAGAGTACCAATTACAGATTTGTGGGGCACACTGACTGTTAAAGGATGGTCATTTGAAGAGGAGTGCGTAAAACACTTTTCTGAAAACAAGCAACTAGAAGAGCAAGAAGAAAACTAAGGGAAGGTGGAATTTGGGAGCAAATGGAAGAATGAATTGAGAGAGAGAAAGAGAAATTTCAGCTAGAACTAAAATTTCAAGGGCTAAATAGAGGTGCTGATTTATTTAGATTTTTTAAATTCCAATCCAATTAAAATAGATGAAAAATCCATTATGAAAAGAAGCGTAGCAAATGCCAAAGAAGTTTGAAAGTGACCTATGAAAATAATTAGCAAAGCAATTCGTTTTATTTAATGGTTGTAAAGTGAAGCAGAAGTGGGGGGAGGGATAAATTGTGAGACTGAGATTAACATACACACACTACTATATATATTGGGGTAGCCAAAATGTTCGTTCGGGTTTTCCATAAGTGGAAAATCCTGAGTGAATTTTTTGGCCAACCCAATATAAAACAGATAATTAATAAGGACCTACTGTATAGCACAGGAAACTCTACTCAATACTCTGTAATGGCCTATATGGGAAAAGGATCTAAAGAAGAGTGGATATATGTCTATGAATAATTGATTCACTTTGCTTTACAACAGAAACTAACACAATATTGTAAATCAACTATACTCCAATAAAAATTTTTTTAAAAGTAAAGCAAATGTATAAACCATCCACAGATGTGTTCAGATAATGTTTTTGTAAATATTAGGATATGAGTTTAAATATTTCTGAAGTAAATGTCTTATTAATCTTGTTTTTGACAATTTCCATTGTTGCATCTGAAATTAAAATTAACAGAAAACTATTTAAAGTATTCTATGGGGACAACAAATTTTAGCTTTAGCGCTATCCAGCATATCTGCTTCTGTAGCAGGAAAAAAGAGCAATTGTGAAATTTACCAATGCATTTACTAAAGCCAAGCATCACTTATTAGCTTGTTAAGGCTGCCATAACAAAATACTACAGACTGGGTGGCTTAAATAATATAAATTTATTTTCTCACAACTCTGGAGGCTAGAAGTCCAAGGTTAATATCAGCAGAGTTGGCTTCTTCTGGGCCTCTTTCCTTGGCTTGTAGATCACTATTTCCTCCCTATGTCTTCACATGGTCTTCCCTCTGTACACGTCTGTGTCCTAATCTCCCTTTTAGAAGAATACCAGTCATATTGGATTGGGGCTAACCCTAATGACCTCACTTTAACTTAGTTAGCTCTTGAAATACCCTATCTCCAAATACAGTCACATTCTGAGGTAATGAGAGTTAGGACTTCAACATATGAATTTTGGGAGGACAGAATTCAGCCCATAGCAATCACAAAAACCAATCTGCTTCAAAATTTTAATTTCTATTTATTGACAGAAAAAAGACTTTTCTTATATCATGTTTTGTATTTAATTTTAGAATGTGTATATTTTATCATAGGCATATTTTTGATTATTAATAAAGTATGTAATCATGTGTGGTAAAAGCACATTTCACTAATTCACTAGTGGATGCTATATAGTTATTTTTTAAACCATGGAATGATTGTATGGGAGAGTAAAGACAGTCACAAATTCTTTGACACTCTTTCCATTGAGAGGTAGGGGTCTCAAGTCAATGTCCCCTTCCTTTGAATTTGGGAGTGCTGTCTGTCTGCTTTGACCAGTATAAAATGACATAAGTGATGCTTTCTGAGACGTCAACCTTAAGATACTGGCAGCTTCTACTCAGGTCTCTTGGTATCCTCCCTTTAGGAGCCCTGGGCTGTCATGTCAGAAGTCCACTGCCCTGAGACTGCCATGCTGGAGAGGCCATGTAAAGGTGATCTGGTCAACAGTCTTCCTTCAGGCATCCTTGTCAAAGCATAGATATGTGAGTGAACTCATCTGAGATTTTCCACTGGCCAACTGAACACTACTAAGTGACCTCATATGGTAGGTAATGCTTGTAGAAATATTTTCTAAATTTGGTCTCTTGCAAATGAAAGCTAACCAAATATATTAGTGTACCAGTAATTTCAATATATAGAGTTGTCTAGGAGTGTATCTAAGTTCAAATATGAAAATGCTCTGTGCAGACCAATAAACTAGATCTCACTTTGGTTGTCATAGTTGTCATGGAATAATTGTGAGTCTGAATCCAAGGCCAAAGATTCCCTTTTATACTTTGTCATTCTACACCCTAGTATCAGAAAAAAGAAAGTGAGCCTATGGTAAATAGAAAATACAAGGCACCTGTGGATGCAGAGGAGTCACCAAATGTCTTAAATTGGTGTTTAGAGATCCTCACATTTAACAGCCAATTTACTCATTTGTCTTTAACGTCTCTTAATTAATTAATTAATTAAAGACAAATGACCCAATTGAATATCAGAATAATGTAGTTTAATTTTAGAGTGTACTTTTTATTCCTAAAATAAGTCTGAGAACGAGCAACAAGAGCTGCAATAACCATTTTTACAGCCATCTTTCCACCTATCCAATGGTGGTACATAAACTTGGAATTCGACAGTGATAGTTACCAGCTGTTATAGTTATGATTCCTATGATTAGAGCTTGTGCCTTTTCTTGGTGCCGCACACATATTAGTATTGAGGCTTCACGTGGGCAGCAGGAGAATGCTGCAAGGGTAGATCACATGCTTTGCTTCCTTCAAGGTGTTGAGGAACAAATTGGCAGTAGGAATGTTTTGCCATGAATTCTGTGGATGGAAAAGAGAAGTAGAAATAGAAATGCATGAAAAATGTGTGGGGGTGACAATAAATAAAGGTGTAAACAAATTAAAATTTAAAACTGGTGATTTCAGTTCTTTGGTAAATTGTTTATTTCTGTTTCATTATTTTTTCAGGGTTTTTCTCTTGCTCTTTCAATTAAGAGTAGTTCCTCTGCCTTTTCATTTTGCTTAACTTTCTCTGCCTTTATGAACTTAGGTGAAACAGTTACCTATTCTAGTCTTCAAGGGGTGTTCTTATGTGGGAGCATCCCTATACAGACTGTGTGTGCCCAGTGCCTTTGGTGGGAGAGCTAAATTTGATATGGACACAAGTCACATCTTTCCTCAGGGTGTGCTGGCAGCTATCACTTTGGTAGAGGGCGGAGCTGGAGACGGAGGGGCTAGAACTGGCACCAGATGTGAGGTGAGACTTCTCCGTGTTCGGTGGCAATCACTGCCCTACTGAGGGTGGGGTCTGAATCCCTAGTTGCTGAAGCAGAACCCTTGAGGGTTGGGCCCAACCTGACCGTTCCCTTTAAGGGTATGTTTTTCCCTTTCTTTGCACTGGGACCCTTGCTCCAGAGGGGAGAGTGCTAAAGCAAGTGGGGCCCATGCACATATAGAGGTCTGATGTGCTGCCTGTGCAGGCATCTATAACTTAGCTCAGACACAGCCTTGGGTGTAAGTTCCCTTTATCCTTCATAGCTGATCACTGCCCACAGCCTCCGCCACTGTTGCTCTGTTGTGTAACTGCTCTGCAGGGCTGGCAGTGCCCACATGGACTTTCAGCATGTTTTGGGAGGTGAGCTATGTTGGAGCTGCCATCATCAGGTATCTGGGCTGCTTCTGGTTCACTGCTTGAGTAAGTGACAACAGTGGCCACAGTCACCCCACCCAGGCTCTATCCCAGGACCAGGTTGCCTCTGTGTCCAACAGTTGAGTCTTTCCCATAGGTAATAAAAATTTTAACTGAGTTAGGGAAAAGAATTAATGTAAACACTTAAACAAGGAACTAGAAAATATAAAAAAAAACCTAATCAGAAATGACGAATTCAATAGTTAAATAAAAAGCACACTAGGGGACTGCCCTGGTGGCACAGTGGTTAAGAATCCACCTGTGAATGCAGGGAACATGGGTTCAAGCCCTGGTCCAGGAAGATCCCACATGCCGCAGAGCAACTAGGGCTGTGTGCCACAACTACTGATCCTGCACTCTGGAGCCTGTGAGCCACAACTACTGAGCATGCATGCCACAGCTTCTGAGGCCTGCATGCCTAGAGCCTGTGCTCCGCAATGGGAGAGACCACCGCAGTGAGAAGCCATTCACCATGATGAAGAGTGGCCCCCACTTGCCACAACTAGAGAAAGTCCGCATGCATCAATGAAGACCCAACACTGCCAAAAATAAATAAATGGATAAATTTATTTAAAAAAAACACACTAGAAGGAGTAAATAGCCGACTAAGTGGTACAGAAGAATGTATAAGTGCTCTGGGAGATAGAATGATGGAAATCACCCAATTAGAACAGCAAAAAGAAAAACCAATTTTAAAAATTGAAAGCAATTTAAGAGATCTCTGGGTTAACATTAAGCATACCAACCTTTGCATTATAGGGGTCCCAGAAGGAGAAGAGAGAAAGAGAAGGGGATCAAAAATGTATTTGAGGAAATTATGGCTGAAAATTTCCCAAGCCTGAAGATGGAAACAGATATCCAGGTACAGGAAGCACACAGGTTCCCAAACAAGAAGAACTCAAACAGACCCATACCAAGACACATCATAAGTAAAATGGCAAAAGTTACAAAGAGAATTCTAAAGGCAGCAAGAGGAAAACAGAGTCATATATGAGGGAATCCCCATAAGCCTATCAGCTGATTTCTCTGCAGAAACTTTGCAGACCAGAAGCGAGTGGCATGATATATTCAAAATTCTGAAAGGGAAAACCCTGCAACCTAAAATACTCTACCCAGCAAGATTATCATTTAGAATAGGAGAGATAAAGAACTTCTCCAACAAGCAAAAACTAAAAGAGTTCATCAATACTAAACCTACACTAAAAGAAATATGAAGGTTTTTCTCTAAGTGGAAAAGAAGAATCTACAGGAAAGGGAAAATCCCACTAGGAAATGCATATATGTGGTAAGGGTTGAAGATCAATCACTTAAATAAGCCAGTCTGAAGATTAAAAGACAAAAAATTGTAAATCAACTATAACTACAATAAACAGTTAAAGGTTTAAAATGAAGATGTAAAATATAATATCAAAGACACAAAATGTGGGGGAGGGGAGTAAAAAAATGTAGATCTTTTAGAGTTTGAACTTCAATGACCACCAGTTTAAAATAAGTAGATATAGTTATAGGTCAACATGTATGAACCACATGGTAACCACAAATCAAAAACTTACAATAGGTTCACAAAAACTAAAAAGGAACACAAGCATACTACTAAAGAAAAGTATCAAAGCACAAAAGAAGAAACAAAAAGAAGAAATGAACAGAGAAGAACTACAAAATCAATGGGAAAACAAGAAATAAAATGGCAATAAGTACATACATATCAATAATTACTTTAAATGTCAATGGAGAGACCTCCCTGGTGACACAGTGGTTAGGAATCTGCCTGCCAAAGCAGGGAACACAGGTTTGAGCCCTGGTCCAGGAAGATCCCACCTGCTGTGGAGCAACTAAGCCCGTGTGCCACAACTACTGAGCCTGTGCTCTACACCCCATGTGCCACAACTACTGAAGCCCCCGCCCCTAGAGTTTGTGCTCTGCAACAGGAGGTGCCACTGCAATAACAAGCTCTCACACCACAACAAAGAGTACCCCTGCTCTCCGCAACTAGAGAAAGCCCGCACGCAGCAATGAAGACCCAGTGCAGCCAAAAATAAAATAAATAAATAAACTTATAAAAAAACAAAGTCAATGGACTAAATGCTCCAATCTAAAGACAGTAGATGGCTGATTGGATTAAAAAAACAAACAAACAAAAAAACCCCAAGACCCTTCTATATGCTGCCTAAAAGAGACTCACTTAAGGGAAAAAGACACACAGACTGAAAGTGATGGGGTAGAAAAAGATATTTAATGCAAATGGAAACAACAAGAAAAAAGGGTAGCAATACTCATATCAGAAAAAATAGGCTTTAAAACAAAAACTATAACAAAAGACAAAGCAAGGCATTACATAATGATAAAGGGATCAATACAAAAAGAGGAAAGTACGCTCATTAACATATATGCACCCAATACAGGAACACCTAAATATGTAAAGCAAATACTAAGAGACATAAAAGGAGAAACTGACAATAATACAATAGTAGTAGGGGACTTTAACACACCCTTACATCAATGAATGGATCATCCAGACAGGAAATCAATAAGGCAACAGTGATCTTAAATGACACAATAGACAGCAGGACTTAATAGATATCTACAGGACATTATATCCCCAAATAGAAGAATATAAATTCTTTTCAGGTGCACATGGAATGTTCTCCAGGATAGATCACATGCTAGGCCATAAAACAAACCTCAACAAAATTAAGAGGATAGAAATTATATCAAGCATTTTTTCCAACCACAACAGTATGAAACTAGAAATGAATTACAGAAAGAAAAATGGAAAAAGAACAAACATGTGGGGCTAAACAACATGCTCCTAAAAAACCAATGGGTCAATAAAGAAATCAAAGAGGGAATCAGAAAATACCTCCAGATAAATGAAAATGGAAACACAACACTCTAAGATCGATGGGATGCAGCAAGAGCAGTTCTAAGAGGGAAGTTTACAGTGATACAGGCCTTTCTCAAGAAACAAGAAAAATCTCAAATAAACAGCCTAATCTACCACATAAAGGAATTAGAAAAAGAACAAACAAACCTCAAAGACAACAGAAGGAAGGAAATAAAAAGATCTGAGAGAAAATAAAATAGAGATTAAAAATAGAAAAGATTGATGAAACCAAAAGGTGGTTTTTCTGAAAAGATAAACGAAATTGATAAACATTTAGCCAGGCTCATCAAGAAGAAAAGAGAGAGGACCCAAATAAATAAAATAACAAGAAATGAAAGGAGAAATAACAGTCAATATCACAGAAATAAAAAAAATCACAAGAGATAACTATGAACAGTTATGTGCTTCCAAATTGGACAGCCTAGAAGAAATTGACAAATTTCTAGAAATATACAACTTGCCAAGACTGAATTAAGAAGAAACAGATAATTTGAACAGATCAATCACTAGTAGTAAAATTGATTTTGTAACAAAAAAACCTCTCAGCAAACAAAAGCCTAGGACCAGACAGCTTCACAGGGCAATTCTACCAAACATATAAAGAATTGATACATATCCTTCTCAAATTATTCCAAAAAGTTGAAGAGGGTGGAACACTCTATAATACAAGGGAATGCTAGCCACAAAAAAGAATAAAATTCTGCCCTTTGCAACAGTGTGGATAGACCTGGAGAATATTATGCATAGTGAAATAACTCAGACAGAGAAAGATAAATTACTGTATGATATCACTTATATGTGGAATCTAAAAAATAACACACATGAATGTACATAGCAAAACAGAAACAGACTCACAGACATAGAAAACAAACCAGTGGTTACCAGTGGGGAGAGGGAAGGGGAGAGGAACAAGTTAAGGGTATGGGATTAAGAGATACAAACTACTATGTATAAAATTGATAAGCAACTGGGATATATTGTATAGCACAGAGAATTATAGCCATTATCTTGAAACTGCTTTTAATGGAGTATAATCTGTGAAAATACTGAAGCACCATGCTGTACACCTGAAACATATAATATTGTAAATCAAATATACTTCAATTAGAAAAAATAAATAAAAGCGGCAATTTCAGATACTTGTATATCTATAAAGGAAATAAATGAGGTGGTGTAACAGAATAACAGTTTCTTGTGATAGGATGGTTGGGGCAGGCCCTCAGAGGATATTCAGTTGTACAGGTAAGAACTGGAACTCTGTGGTTTCTACTGATGCTTCCCTAGTAAACTGGAAAATTCTTCCTTTCCTAGATACATGCATGGGCTTCAAAAATTTACCAATCCTTGACAGATTAATGGTTAGTTTTCATGGCGATATTAGTAACACACATTCCAAAAGTAACATAATTGCACAGTTTGCAGACTCTGTTATTTTGTTTAAAATACTGAATTCCTGAAAAGATCAAATCAGGATAATTACTTTAAATAAGTAAAAAAGAATAGTTAATATTTATAAGCATTTACTAAAAGTCTAGCAGTGGCGTAAACACTCTATGTATTAATTTCATTTTTATAGTGGTTACCAAAATTGGTGCTAACACCAATGTTGTTCATGTTAAAGAAAGAAAATTCCAGACCAATATCACTGATGAATATAGATGCAAAAATCCTCAACAAAATACATAAATAAATAAACCCAATATGTTCATGTTAGAGATGAAGCCAGTTAGACCAAGAGAAGAAAATAATTTGCCTCTTGTCACATAGCTAGGAAGTAGAGGAGCTGGCATACAAACCCCACAGTCATACTACTTTCCATCACACTACTCTGCCTTCATAGAATAGCATCCTGTGCATTCAAGGCTTTGATGGGACAGTATCAGTTGAGAAATTTTTTGTATATGATGGAAAGTTTTTGAGGGTGGTACTCTACTTTTTTCAGGGCCAAAGAGAATCTTTAACTTGTCCTTGAGGATTCAAAAGAAAATAAAGATGTAATTTTTTTTACAGAAAAACTACACTGAGGAAAATGTATTATATCCAGGCAATATTTTGTGTAAACAGTTAATAAATCAGAAAAAAAAGAAAAAGGTTAACAGTAATTTAGTAGCAAATGGGGCATTTGATCTGCAGCTCCCAGATGAATTCCCAAACAATGTGAATAATTTATTTTAGGAAGACGAAATGATATGGGTTATGTAATGCTTGATGAGAAATTGCAGTTGTAATTGGGAAAATTGCTTCTACTTAGCAGGGTCACCAGTGAGGAAGGAGCGGTCCCAGGATATCATTTTCCACCTTGAGAATCTTGGCTGAAGTAGTGCCTGAGTGCTTTCTGCCCAGCTGCGATCAAACTAGTGTAGCTGAAGTTAGCTTCATTTCCTGAGACCTGAAAAGGCTTTTGACTATCTAGCCTCTGTGCTATTTTGTGAGAGGTTGTGCTCCAATCACAGCTCCTCATTTTAGAGCTGCAGTACTAGATTTGCACAGATGCAAGGCTCTCCCAGAGAGAGAGAGCTGTCAGGTTGTATGGCAGCTCAGTTGCTCCTTGGAATTCATGCCCTAAGGGACAAGCACTCCATACAGCATTTTGAAAGCTGGCACCTTACTGTTGGCAGCTGAATTTTGACATTTCAGGCTATTATCAAAACTCTCTCAAACAGCTGAAACTGTAGGTATCTGACAGTTAAGCCTTCTGTGAGGCATGTTTATCTGGCAGGAAGAATGCTATCAGTTGCCTTATTATTCTATTATCCTGTACATTTCAGTTGCTTTTTGTTAATCCCCTAAAATTAATGCATTGTTAAGATATGTCAAATGACAAGGCAAGATAAAGAGCCAGGGTTCAGATTTTAGCCTCATGACCATGCTGAATTTAAAGATATGGAAAAAGTTATCACTGGGCTTCTGAGAAATATAAAAAGTAATACAAGAATCCACATATTTGAATGTCCCTGTTAAAGCTCACACTTAGTCCTTCCCCTGTGGACTTAGAAAGAGGTAATGAAAAACCATATTTCTTCCCAAGCTAGAGCTGACCCACTTGGATATGTTGGTATCTGAAAACATATTTTATCCAAATAAGGAGCCAAGGTGATTTTACTTTATTTTATACAATGTGAGCCATTTAATTTTCATTCCATTAAATGCTGAAAAAAAATCAATATCTGATAGATGAAAAAGGTCAGAGTTAGAAGAGCTATTTGGAAAAGAATAGTATGTCAGAGAAAGAAGAGTTGGGATTATTTTTATTTAGCAAAAGGAAGAATAATCTGTAGCTATGTTTATTTCCTATACAAACTATGTATTTTTCTTAGTGAAGACAAAAATGAAATTGCATTAGTAATGGTAAAAGAATATGCCCCTTTAGTTTCTAGAAAAATTGGTTGAAAACATAATATCTTTATCTCCTTTGGAAAACCACACCTCACTCCCCCCATGCTAACAATCAACTCAACTCAGAGACTTAAGGAACTTAGTCCCAGCCCAGTATAACCCTCATCAAAGAATGCAGAAAAGAATGCTACCTTCTGCTTAAATACTGGATAAGCACAAATTGAAATAAGTCATTAAAGTAATTATCCAACCAAATCTCCCTGGTTGCCACAAACTGAATATAAGATTGTAGAAATCTTTGATGTCCTCTGATTCATGACAGAGAGCTAAATTTGATAAAACAGCTTTGAGATGAGTCATGATCATATTCTCTATGCATGTACACAGCACCAGTCAGTCAGTCCGTGCAGTAAATTTAACTTCCTCAAAACAATGCTCAGTGAAAAAAAAAGAAATATGTGTATCTGGAGTTTTCTCATGAGTTAAGTTTTACAGAGATACAAATTTTAAATTAATCAGTGCTCCAGTCTGGTCCGTAGGCTAAGTTGTATGGTAGTTTTGTAATGACACTAATAATAAACAGCGACAGCATTTAACCGCTAAAAAAATGTGTATGATGTAGTAGGCATGGCTTAAAGTCATACGTGCACACACATACATATGCCTCATATATACATATGTGTATATATATACACATACATATACATATGTATACTATTTAATCCTCAAGACATCCTTGATATTGGTAGATGCTATTATTATCCCATTTTGCAAAGAAGGAAATAGAGGCTCAAAGAGCTTGAACAATTTGTCCAGTGTCACAAAATCGTAAGGGTGGTATTTAAATCTGGACCATCTGACTGTAAAGCCTGTGCTATTTATTTATCACTACATAAATAGTCACCAGAACATTTATATGTTGAGATATATTCATTTGAAGCCTATCTGCAATACAAGAATTTCAAAATTCTATATGAGCGCCTTCAAAAATGTGGTCAATATAGTAAAGCAGAATAACCACAATAGAAGTGATATTTTCAATGCTTCCATATAAAAATGTCTGGAGGCATAGCTGGTAATGGAAAAATATTGATTGTGAGTTTAAAAGGTGATGAACTTCAGTATTGATAACAGACAAATTTATATTCCTAAAGTTTTCCTCTCTATTTGCAAATTCCCCTTTCCACATTCAAAAAGCTTGTTTTTAGAAGTGATGACAGAAGTGTTACAGAGTCAGGCCTAATAACAGCCGTTAGCTCAGATTAGCCCAAGTGAAAATGTCCCTCAGTTTCTGCTGCACATCTGTCATAGTTTTTTGTGTGTGTGCGTGTGGATAGTGGGTTATAGGATGGTGTATGGGATTTTTTCCCTATATTTAAAATATTTTTCTGTATTTTCTTTTTTTATTACTTTGCCTCATTTCCTGGAAGTTTTTCTGTTAATGCATGGTAACCACTTAGCTTCAAGCAGACACCTAGGAGTAAATAAAAATATGAATGCTTCCATCTATTAAAGATTTATTTGGATTTTAGACTATCTTGGCATTATTATTTTTGTATATGAAAATGATTTTTTCTATATTATCATGCACCTCTGCATCTTAGAGTGCTTAATTAGAGCTATTAATTGCAATATTAAGGTAAACTAGGTTTGACAGGTAAATTCTCTCTTTTTATTAAGATGTCTGTGTACTTTGGTCAGAAAATTTAATGATACTTTCTCATTTATTTTATTAGTAGTTTAAAACAAAACAAAGAACAATTGGGTGGCAAAAGTGTGAGACCTTTAAATAGCTTAACTTTGTCTTTGCCAAAGGGCTTTTAGGAAACATGTATTTATTCTTACATAGTCAGCTCCTTATTTACATTTCTCACTGTCAAGATAGGAAGGCCCTTTATTTGGAATTTCTACTGGAAAAAGTGACATCAAGGATGATCACCAACAGATTCCTCTGAATCTCTTAACAGGGATGCCTTCTTAGGGACAGCTGCAACCCCCATTCCCCCACGCATGAGCTGCCTTGGGTCACGTGGTCAATACAGAGAAGAGAAATAGCTACAATAAAGGTAATATTTTCAATGTTTCAGATACAAAAATGTCTGGAGGCAGAGCCGGTAATGGAAAAATATTGATTTGGGATGAGCTGAAGTTCATCAGGACTGATAATAGCCACCTTTACACCTCAAGAGCTCTACAAAGTCTGGCTTCTGGCCAATTCTGGCTCCATCTAGGAGGCAGCCATGAGAAATAGAAAGGCCATGGGTTTATACTCAGGCTCTAAAAGTTCTCAAATTCCATTCCAAATGGCACCAGAGATTTGAAATTTGTTTCTACAATATCTAAGCCTCAGTCCCCTTATCATTAAATTAGGAGTAAATGTATATTTTAAAATTTTTTCCAAGGACTAAAATGAAGTGAAAAGACTAAAATGAGATGAAACTTTCTGGGTCTCTCAATAAATATGTCTATTTCCAGTTTGCTAGAAGTCTGAAAACAGTTTCCGTTTTTGGAATAATGATAAAAATAAAGATATTGATGAAGATATATTTTTGTTGGGTCCAGTAATATTTACATTAGTCAGGACTCTTCCTTCTGGAATTTATAATACTTTCCATCAGTGTTTTTCAAAGTGTGCTTCCATGGACCACCCGCATCAGAATCACTTGGAGTGCTTAGCAAAACGTCAGGTTATCAATCTCTACACTGGACTTACTGAATCATGATTCCTGGGGAAGGTGCTTGGATGAATATGTATTTAGCAACATCCCCAGAGGAATTTTTTCCCCTACACTAAAGTTTCAGAAGCATTGCCTATTTATGTGTGTGTGTATCTTTATATTTTATGCATCATAAATCGTGACACATGCTGTCATCCTGCTCATAGAAGCCTTGTTAGATATAAAGAACAATAATAAGTAACATCTCCTTTGTATTGATGGGAAAACTGAGATCTAGAGAAGTTAAGTTTCTCACCCAAGGTTACAAAGACAATAAGAGGCAGAATTTAGATCTACATTAAGGGTTTCCAGTCCAGACTATATCTATTTAGACTATATCTCACCGATTCTCCTACATGAAAGGATGCTAGATGCACATGGTTCGGGGCTGCAGGTAAGTCTTTCTACTCTACAATATTTTATTCTATAGGCAATGGAGATGTATTAAAGATTTTTAAGTATTAGAATAACTTAATCAGATCTGTGTTCTAAGAGGCAGCCTAGAAAATTTGGAGAGAGGAGAAACTGAGTCCAGGAAGTCAATTGGGAGACTGATGTTCTTTCTACCACATGAGCAATATATGCTAGGTTATTTATGCCAAAAATTCTCAAGTTGCATCCTAGAAGGCACTGGAAATTAAATATTTTTGGAACAAGATATAGTTGTGAAACCCAGAACATGGTTCTCTATGGTTGTCATTAATCACATTAGTATGGCTGGCTCCTCTAAGTTGTGAGCTCTATGAAAATAGAGCCATATTTCACTCATCTTTGTATGCTCAGAATCTAGTTTAGTGTTAGCTGTATGGTTTCATTAAATATGTTTGTTGTTTGTTTAATAAACTTGAGTGAATGACAGTAAAAACTTTTTTTTTTTTTTTTTGCGGGACGCGGGCCTCTCACTGCTGCGGCCCCTCCCGCCGCGGAGCACAGGCTCTGGAGGCACAGGCCCAGTGGCCACGGCTCACGGGCCCAGCCGCTCCGCGGCACATGGGACCCTCCCGGACCCGGTCACGAACCTGCACCCCCTGCATCGGCAGGCAGACTCCCAACCACTGCGCCACCAGGGGAGCCCTAAAACCTTTTTCTGTGTTGGCAAATGTAATTTATTATTCACATACATGGCCCATTATGTATAAACTCAATATATGCCAACATAGAGATTTAGTTACATTTACTCATCACAACTGCCCCATTTTAGTAACCCCTATTTTGCACATGAGAAACACAGAGTGGTTAAGTAATTTACCCAAGTCAGTCGCGTGTTTAAGCTCTAACCCTAGTGGAATTGGTATTTGAATTAGGTATCCTGGTTCCAAAGCCTTGTTATGTTACATTATGTACATAAATTTATCATTATATTTCAATTTCTTATTTTTTTAACATTATTTCATATTGGTATAAATTGGAGTCTAATAGGTGTACCATACGCTGTGTAACAAACATGTAAAATATCAGTGGCTTGACCCAATAAAAGTTCACTTCATACTCAAAGTTTAATGTGGCTTAGATGACATTCCTGTGTGGCTCTCATCCAAAAGATGACTCAGTGACCTGGGCTGCTTTCATCTCGTAACTATGCCAGCTGGAACAGGTGTCCTTCAGGGTTGAGCAGGCAGGGGAAGAGAAAGGAAGGAGACATATCGGCTCTTAATTGTCTTGGTCTGTAAGGTCACATGTCACATCCGTGCATATTTCATTGGGTAGCACCATTCACACAGCCCAAGTTAACTGAAAGAAAGGCTGGGAAATGTAAATGTGTCTGGAACCTGGAATGTAGAAAAAAAAATTATAAAACAAATGATACTTCTATTCCCCCTATCATTCAGGAAATTACAAAGGTTTTAGGAGCTCTGTGCTAGGAAGTCAGCATAGAGACTTAATTTACATTTCTTACTAAGTCATACAAAGTGACTTAATATACATGGTATAATACAGGTAAGGGGAGGAGGGTGGGCAGTAGTGTACTGGAAATATTTAACACCCAGCTTGCTGAAAAAAGGTATGCCAGTGTGTATATACATTAGCTTATTATCAATTTTTCTGATATAAAGGTTGGGTAGCATACTCTTTATAAGCAATAAAATAAAGTATAAAATCCTCTTCATTATTCAGAATGCTTTCATTGATTTCTGCCAAACATTTCTGTCCCTAGTCAACTATGATTTCAGTTGATGAGCAGGTACAGTTATGACATGAATGTCATGTTACAACATCAATATAGTGAAAAAACAAAAATGTATTTTGAAACTTCATTTATTTCTCAGTGATGTAAGTTACATTTTTGCTGACTCAGGTAACAGTTTTCAAATACTAGAAGAACATTTTGAGTTTTCACAATGTGACAGCTACAGACATGACACACTTTTAATTCTAATCAACACTACTAACAGCTCCTCCGTCACTTTCTTAAGTCTTGACAATCATCAAAACAATAAATTAAGCCCTGATTTGTAGCAATTTGCTGATTTCCATGGTGTAAATGCTTTCACCATGGCAGATTCCAGGCATCCAATGTGATATCGAATGTGGAGTTGGGAAGGGCTGCTCAGTAGCTCACCATTATATAGTGTTCCCATGATAATAATAGACGTAAACAACCTTGAGAGCATAAATAACAGTAAGGTGTAATAAAATCATAAGAAAGTGATGATTTTACTTATTTTTACTACCTTTGTTTTTAATATAATCTATTTGATTGCAGTTTAGGTAATTTAATTTTAAATAGTGGTTGTGTTTAACAACTGGCCTGCAAAGTTCCTGAAAAATCGATGGCTTTTATGAGCTGCTGTAGCCAGCTCTAGCCTACCACTGAAGGTGGGGATAAGACCTCTTATTCTCAGATATAAATTTCCACTTTTTATGTGACCATAACTGCATTTCTTTGAGGTTTGAAGACTTTTAGATCTCCAACAGTCCTTTCTGGATTGCTGTAAATGAGATTATAACTTCATCAGGCATTGTCCACATTATTCTAATATCTGTAGCTCCAGCAGCTCCTAGCACAATAGTATAGTTAATACATATCCTAGGCACTAAGAAAATCCTTACTAAACAGAATAAAAATTGCACAGACATCTAAAATAAATTATACCTTAAACCTATCAATGAACAACTTTATTATTTTAGCAGGGGTTCAATGGTAGTCAGAGGGTGGTAATGGGGTAGGTAGGAGGAAGCAGAGTGTGGCACCCTGAGGGAGGCAAGCTTCCACTTCAGTCTCATTAAGTGGTGATAATAATAGAGACCCTCACACAGATTTAGGATTCAGTGTCCCAATTATGGCTGCTGAATCTTGCTTCCTTCCTTTCTTCCACAATATTTTATTGAGCACATACTGTGATCTAGACTGTTCTAGGTATCAGGGATATAGCAGCAAAAAACAAGTCTGTTCCTTCACAGTGCTTACATTCTATTAAGGAAAGGCAATTAACAAATAAATAGTACCTATACAGCGGGCCAGATAGTGTTAAGCACTGTGGAGAAAGAGAAAGTAGGAAAGGGGCTTAGGATGAGCGAGGTTGGTGGTGAGTTTTGCTATTTCGTATAGACTGATCCAGAAGGACCTGTCTAATAAGTTGACATTTGAGGAGAGGCCTGAAGGAAATGAAGAAAACAGCCATGCAGATATCTGGGGAAAGAGCCTCCCAGGAACATGAAACAAGTGCAGGGGTCCCAAGGTGGGAGCATATTTGATGTACTTGGAAGACACGTGAGGATGCTACTGTGTCTGGACTGGAGCTGGCAAGAAGAGAACGGTAGGACCAGAGGTCAGAGAGTTAACAAAGTGGGAAGGCAGAGGGCAGATGTATAAGTTGACCTGTGAGTCACCTTGATGTCCATCAAACTGGGCCCCAGGATGCTCCTAGGCTGTCCCTGGGTCCCTTGTTGGTTCCAAGTCTCTGCCCTCTTATTTACCTCCTACACTCCTCTGAACATCAGATTTGGAAGAATCTTCATACCTTTATTTCTGTCTGTGTACTTATGTGGTCACACTCTCTAGGTCCTGACAATCTTGGTCTAATACCTTTCAGAAGCCTGCCCTGTTAGCAGGTAGAATGCCTCCCTCATAACTCTCCACAGAAATGCCCATTGTCTCCCATAATACGCCATATAGCTTGTCTGCTTTGTCTATTCACTTGGTTACTAAATTGTCCTAGTATCTCCCTTCCTTTTTTAAATTGCAAATGATGAAGCCCAATCGCTGGCTCAAAGGAAAAAGGATTTTCATTCGTTCACAGGACAATACAAGTTTCAGGTGTGTTTGATCCAGAGCTCAAATGATAACAGCAAGATCTGCTTGTTCTCCAACTCTTGCTTCACCTCAAAACTGGCTTCACTTTTAAGCTCCACGTGGTGGTCAGTGGCAACTGCAGACCTAAGCTTTTCCAGGTTCAAATCTAACAGAAAAAGAGCCTCTCTCTCTCTCCTCTGAAGTGTCTCAGAATGTCTCCTTAAATCTTAATAATTTGATTATCCATCTCTGAAGTAATCACTGGAGGTGGGAAAATGTGAAGCCCTTATTGTTTTGGCCTGGGTCAAATTCCTTTCCCTGAGGCAGAGGTAGATCATTAAGTCCTTCTGAACCACATGGACTAAAAATGAGAGAGAAAAGTATTTCCCGGAGGAAAATTGGGGTACAGTTACCAGAAGGAGAGTGAATTGATTTGGGGTAGCAAAATGATTAGATGTTCACTATACTTGCAGCTTATTCTCCTATTGTGCTCACCACACCAATTCATCTCGAAGTAGGTTCTTACATTTTACGCTATGGCCTACAGTTTGGAAACTGTAGGTGGACCTATTTTATTTTGTTTTGTTTATCCATTATGGGCTTCACACTTTAGGGCAGGCCTGGACTAGCACCATCAATATCACCTGGGAACTTGTTAGGGATGCAAATTCTTGGGCCCCACTTCAGATCTACCAAATCAGAAACTCTGGGGGTGGGGCCAGCAATCTGTGGTTGAACACGCCCTCCAGGGGCTTCTGATTTGTGCTAGAGTGTGGAACTTCAGCTTGGAGCGGTGTCTCTGGGTACGTCTTTGTTATACACTGCTTTAGGACTATACTGGTCAAACGAGAGGGGTAAGTCTTGACAAGCACTCTGTTCATCCTCAGGCAAGCAAGTCTTGTAAGTGCGTGGATGTGTGTGTTCTGTTTCCTCCCTGCCTATTCCATACTGCCCTAGGTCTGCATTTCTTTTTAGTTCCCTAGAGATCACTGGACTCCGTGGGAACACTTTTGGCAAGATTCCTTAGGGATGATGCCCAGTGGCCCACCTGGTTCTGAGAATAACTCTTATCTCTATGAGCCTACACTAGATTTGTAGCATTTTTATTTCTCTAATGATTATTTTTCACTATAATATTTTTTTAGGTTTTCTTTTTTTCTTTAGTGGTTGTTCTAGAGTTTGCCATATACATCTTAAGAGTCAGCTTTGGATTTATATTAGCTTAATTCCAGTGACAAATAGGAACGTTACTCTGTATAACTCTTCCCTTCTCCTCCTTTTGTGGTATTATTATTAGACATATTTATTAATGTCACAGACTCAATGATACTTTACCATCTGTGGTCACTTCCTAAGCTATACAACTTTGTTCATATCCACCTCCGTTTGCTGTTATCAGCAAATATATTACACATACATTACATTTCTACATTTCTATATACATGTTATTTTATACAATTGTTTTTTTTAAATCACTTAGAAATGAGAAAAATATGCATTTATACAGTTTATTCTGTTATTACCTTTAACTGTGGTTTTCTTTCTTTTTTCTGTTTTTTTGTCTGTGTGGATTTGAATTACTGTCTTAGGTTACTAGCTTTCAGCCTGAAGAACTTTGTTTACTATTTCTTGCCAAATGGGTCTTCTAACAATAAATTTTCTGTTTTTGTTTTTCTGGGGGAGTCTTTATTTTGCCTTCAGTTTTGAAAAATAGCTTTGCTGGATGTAGAGTTCTTGGTTGACAGTTTTTTTTTTCTTTAAGCACTTTGAATATATTATCCCACTGCCTTCTAGTTTACATTATTTCTTCTGAAGTCAGCTGCTGATATTACTGAGGTTCTCTTGTGAAGGATAGCCAGCCATTTTATTCTTGCTGCTTTTAATATTTTCTCCTTGTCTTTGACTTTTAGCATTTTACTATCCTGTGTCTATTTACGGATCTCTTTGCATTTATTCTCCTTGGAATTCATTGAGCTTCCTGGATGTGTAGGTTATTGATTTTCAATAAATTTGAGAATCTTTCAGCCATTTTTCTTTGAATATTTTTTCTGTTCCTTTCTCTCCCTCTTCTCTTTCTGCTATTCCCATTATGCATATATTAGTACTTTTGATGATATGCAACATTTCTTGAGGCTCTGTTCATTTTTCTTCATTTTTTTTTCTCTGTGTTCTTTGACTTGCATAGTCTCTATTGATCTTGAAGTTTACTAATTCATTCTTCTCCCAGTTCAAATCTATTGTATCTATAGTGAAATCTTTATTTCAGTTATTTTACTTTTCAACTCCAGAATTTCCATTTGGTTCTTTTTTATAATTTCTATCTCTACTGATACTCTCTATTGCTGCAACCTTCCTTTACTTCTTTCATCATACTTTCCTTTAGTTTTGTGAACATATTTATAATGGCCATTTGAGATCTTTTTCTGTGAAATCTGTCATGTATTTGCTCTCGCAGGCAGTTTGTGTTGTCTGCTTTTTTCCCCTGTGTATAGATCATTCTCTCCTATTTATTTGCATGTCTGATAATTTTTTGTTGAGAGGGGCAACTGGACATTTTAGATAATATATTGAAGCAACTCTGGGTAGTGCTTCTACCCCAGGGCTTGATATTCCTATTTACTTGTTTATTTTTTTAGTGGCTGGCTCCTATTATTTTAGTGAAATGTATTTCCTCCCCACAGTATTAAGTCTCTTATGTTGCTTGTCAGGAAGGTATAACTTTGGGTATTCTTCATCACTCTGGGATGACAGTGGTATTGGTAGGGGTCTCTGGAAAGAGACTCAATCTCACCCAGCTGTTTAACTCCACTAATTGCCTGCTGATTGTTCTATTGTTTTCAACAGTAACCTGGGTCTAAATTGTTCTACAAACTAATCTAATCAAATTCTGACTCCTTTGGTGGAACAGTTTCTGAGGTACATATTCTGACCCGCTGCGGTCTTATCCCCCTGGTTTTTGCCTGTAAACTAGCTGGCCTTCAGTCTAGGATGTATCTTCATTAAATCCACAAATCTCCTCTCAATTGCCTTTCACCAAAACCTCCACTATTCTTTTTTGTTGTTGTTGTTTTTACATCTTTATTGAAATATAATTGCAATACAATGGTGTGTTAGTTTCTGCTTCATAACAAAGTGAATCAGTTATACATATACATATGTTCCCATATCTCTTCCCTCTTGCATCTCCCTCCCTCCCACCCTCCCTATCCCACCCCTCCAGGCGGTCACAAAGCACCAAGCTGATCTCCCTGTGCTATGCGGCTGCTTCCCACTAGCTATTTGCCTTACGTTTGGTAGTCCATGCCTCTCTCTCGCTTTGTCACAGCTTACCCTTCCCGCTCCGCATATCCTCAAGTCCACTCTCTACTAGGTCTGTGTCTTTATTCCTGTCTTACTCCTAGGTTCTTCAGGACATTTTTTTTCCCCCTTAAATTCCATATATATGTGTTAGCATACGTTATTTGTTTTTCAACTTTTGGTATTGTTTATGGCTTCCTTTGCTGTGCAAATGCTTTTAAGTTTCATTAGGTCCCATTTGTTTATTTTTGTTTTTATTTCCATTTCTCTAGGAGGTGGGTCAAAAAGGATCTTGCTGTGATTTATGTCATAGAGTGTTCTGCCTATGTTTTCCTCTAAGAGATTGATAGTTTCTGGCCTTACATTTAGGTCTTTAATCCATTTTGAGCTTATTTTTGTGTACGGTGTTAGGGAGTGATCTAATATCATACTTTTACATGTACCTATCCAGTTTCCCCAGCACCATTTATTGAAGAGGCTGTGCTTTCTCTACTGTACATTCCTGCCTCCTTTATCAAAGATAAGGTGACCATATGTGCGTGGGTTCATCTCTGGGCTTTCTATCCTGTTCCATTGATCTATCTTTCTGCTTTTGTGCCAGTACCATACTGTCTTGATTACTGTAGCTTTGTAGTATAGTCTGACATCAGGGAGCCTGATTCCTCCAGCTCCGTTGTTTGTTCTCAAGATTGCTTTCGTTATTCGGGGTATGTTGTGTTTCCATAGAAATTGTGAAATTTTTTGTTCTAGTTCTGTGAAAAATGCCAGTGGTAGTTTGATAGGGATTGCATTGAATCTGTAGATTGCTTTGGGTAGTAGAGTCATTTTTACAATGTTGATTCTTCCAATCCAAGAACATGGTATATCTCTCCATCTATTTGTATCATCTTTAATTTCTTTCATCAGTGTCTTATCTTCTGGAACCCCTTATAATTCGAATGTTGGTGCGTTTAATGTTGTCCCAGAGGTCTCTGAGACTGTCCTCAGTTCTTTTCATTCTTTTTCCTTTATGCTGCTCTGCCTTAGTTATTTCCACTATTTTATCTTCCAGTTCACTTATCCGTTATTCAACCTCAGGTATTCTGCTATTGAGCCCATCTAGAGTATTTTTCATTTCATTTATTGTGTTGTTCATCGTTGCTTGTTTCATCTTAAGTTCTTTTAGGTCCTTGTTAAATGTTTCTTGCATTGTCTATTCTGTTTCCAAGATTTTGGATCATCTTTACTATCATTACTCTGAATTCTTTTTCAGGTAGACTGCCTATTTCCTCTTCATTTGTTAGGTCTGGTGGGTTTTTATCCTGCTCTTTCAACTGCTGTGTGTTTTTCTGTCTTCTCATTTTGCTTATCTTACTGTGCTTGGGGTTTCCTTTTTGCAGGCTGCAGATTCGTAGTTCCCATTGTTATTGGTGTCTGTCCCCAGTGGCTAAGGTTGGTTCAGTGGGTTGTGTAGGCTTCCTGGTGGAGGGGACTAGTTCCTGTGTTCTGGTGGATGAGGCTGGATCTTGTTTTTCTGGTGGGTAGGTGCACGTATGTTGGTGTGTTTTGGGGTGTCTGTGGACTTATTATGATTTTAGGCAGCCTCTCTGCTAATATGTGGGGTTGTGTTCCTGTCTTGCTAGTTGTTTGGCATAGGGTGTCCAGCACTGTAGCTTGCTGGTCGTTGAGTGAAGCTGGGTGTTGGTGTTGAGATGGAGATCTCCGGGAGATTTTTGCCATTTGATATTATGTGGAGCTGGGAGGTCTCTTGTTGACCAGTGTCCTTAAGTTGGCTCTCCCACCTCAGAGGCACAGCACTGACTCCTGGCTGCAGCACCAAGAGCCTTTCATCCACATGGCTCAGAATAAAAGGGAGAAAAAGTAGAAAGAAAGAATTAGTAGAAGTAGAAGGAAAGAAAGAAAGAAAGGAGGGAGGAAGGAAGGAAGGAGGGAAGGAAGGGAAGAAAGAAAGAAGATAAAGTAAAATAAAGTAATATAAAATAAAATAAAGTTATTAAAATAAATAATTATTAAGAAAAAAATTTTTAAAAAAAACAGGTGGATAGAACCCTAGGACAAATGGTGGAAGCAAAGCTATACAGACAAAATCTCACACAGAAGCATACACATACACACTCACAAAAAGAGGACAAGGGGAAAAAAATCATAAATCTTGCTCTCAAAGTCCACCTCCTCAATTTGGAATGATTCGTTGTCTATTCAGGTATTCCACAGATGCAGGGTACATCAAGTTGATTGTGGAGCTTTAATCCGCTGCTCCTGAGGCTGCTGGGAGAGATTTCCCTTTCTATTCTTTGTTCTCACAGCTCCCTAAGTTCAGCTTTGGATTTGGACCCGCCTCTGTGTGTAGGTCACCTGAGGGCGTCTGTTGTTCACTCAGACAGGACGGGGTTAAAGGAGCAGCTGATTAGGGGACTCTGGCTCACTGAGGCCGAGGGGAGGGAGGGGTGCGGATGTGGGGTGGGCCTGCGGAGGCAGAGGCCAGAGTGACGTTGCACCAGCCTAAGGCGTGCCATGCGTTCTCCCGGGAAGTTGTCCCTGGATCCCGGGACCCTGGCAGTGGCGGGCTGCACATGTTCCCGGGAGGGGAGGTGTGGATAGTGACCTGTGCTCGCACACAGGCTTCTTGGTGGCGGCAGCAGCGGCCTTAGCGTCTCATGCATGTCTCTGGGGTCCGCAGTTTTAGCCACGGCTCACGCCCGTCTCTGGAGCTCCTTTAAGCAGTGCTCTTAATCACCTCTCCTCGCGCACCAGGAAACAAAGAGGGAAGAAAAAGTGTCTTGCCTCTTCGTCAGGCCCAGACTTTTCCCCGGACTCCCTCCCGGCTAGCCGTGGCGCACTAACCCCTTGCAGGCTGTGTTCACGCCGCCAAACCCAGTCCTCTCCCTGCGCTCCGACTGAAGCTCAAGCCTCAGCTCCCATCCCTGCCCGCCCTGGCGGGTGAGCAGACAAGCCTCTCAGGATGGTGAGTGCCCGTCGACGCCGATCCTCTGTGCAGGAATCTCTCCGCTTTGCCCTCCACACCGCTGTTGCTGCGCTCTCCTCCATGGCTCCGAAGCTTCTCCCCTCCGCCACCCGCCGTCTCCGCCCGCGAAGGGGCTCCTAGTGTGTGGAAACCTTTCTTCCTTCACAGCTCCCTCCCACTGGTGCAGGTACCGTACGTATTCTTTTGTCTCTGTTTATTCTTTTTTCTTTTGCCTACCCAGGTATGTGGGGAGTTTCTTGCCTTTTGAGAGGTCTGAGGTCTTGCCAGCGTCCAGTAGGTGTTCTGTAGGAGTTGTTCCATGTGTAGATGTATTTCTGGTGTATCTGTGGGGAGGAAGGTGATCTCTGCGTCTTACTCTTCCGCCATCTTCCCGGAAGCCTCAAACCTCCACTATTCTTGAGAGAGCGGTCAGAGTTGAATTTCTCCATACTCCATTGCAAATGAAGTCAGTTTCTTTGGGAAGTGCTTAGGAGCTATCTGTTTTACAGTCTGCTTCTCCTTCCAGGCAAAAAATCTCTGAACTCGGGCTCTAGAGCTGGGAGTGTGTGGATATAATAGCAAGCTTCTTTCTGTGTGACACCCTGTTCTAGGAGTTCAGTGCTCAGTGGAGGATAGAGGCAGCAGTCTGATGTCCTCTGGGCTTGCCTTTTCTGGCATGGAACCACTGTCTCTTGAGCCAAGGCAAGAGCAACCAGGACTCCCTTAATCTTGGCCTGCAGCACCCAAGGTACAGCCTCTGTTCCACAAGTAGGGACTGGTGGAAGAAGGGAACCTCCATCTCTCGACCACATTCATCTGGGACATAGCCTCAGCAACAGGTGGCTGGGGCAAGATGAGAAATGCTGAAGTCCAATTCCTCCAGGGATGAAAGTCCTCTGACCGGGAGATGGGGGGAAAGGGAGCCCTGTGCTCTAGGCTATAGCCATCTGGAGTGGAATCTCCACCTTACTGAGCTGAGAGTTAGGAGGGAGGGAGAGAGCTTTGTTTCATTTCCACAGATTCTCACCTTTCTTACCAAATCTTCACAGATTTTCTTGAGTAGATATTTCATTTGCTGTTTGTTCTTAGGACAATTTCCAGAGACTTTAAAGTAGTTTTTAAAAATAAGTTTCGGGATTCCCTGGTGGCGCAGTGGTTGAGAGTCCGCCTGCCGATGCAGCCTGTGCTCCGCAACGGGAGAGGCCACAACAGTGAGAGGCCCGCATACTGCAAAAAATAATAATAATAATAATAAGTTTCACCAGTTTCACTGGGAAGTGGGTTAGCAGAGCTCCTCACTCTGCTGTGCCAGAAGTTGATCTCCCCAACACTAAATTTGAGTTGATAACAATTATTGTCTAACTCCTGCTTAAAGTTAATTGTGCACTTGGATACCTTGGGGTCTATCTGGGTCTGTCTGGGAGAGTCCCCCAAGTTTCAGGTCCGGATGCTGAGCCTCATGCCAGGCCTGACAGTACCTGACAGTCCTGACTTCACCATAAGTTCCATATAGCTATGACTGTTTTCCAATGTCATGAGCCCCATAGCAGCAACTGTGATGGGAAATGATGCCAGCAGGGAGAAGAGAGGGCATGAGAGTAAACTGCCATTTACGATTTTGTACAGCATCAGACCAAGTCTTGTCACTTAAAATTACCATGGATGCCACCTCTCCAGCGTGTGCACTCACTTCTTATTCAAGGTGCCTGTTTCCTTGCTCTTACTTTCCAGTAGCTGTGCAGAATTTTCTCTTCTTTTGGTTAGTTTTTTAACCTGCTATTCAAGAATGCCTGCCTAGGATCACGACTATCCTGGAAAGAATATTGACCTCAAAAATCATGCAAGGAACAGCCTGTAAGACATGAGTCTCCCAGAGGTACGACCCACAGAATGCCTTGGGGTGTGTTGTAGGCCTGACTGAATGGTCATTTGCTCATGTGATTGGAGGTAGCTCCTGTGTATTTATTCAGCCAACATAAATTTCACAACCAGAGACCCCCAGACACTCTGCTAGGACCGAGGACAGGGGGGAAATAGTCATAGTTTCTTCAAGGAGTTTATCGTCTAGGGGAAGAAACAAAAAGAAAGCAGCAATTATAATGTCATATGACACTGTGACAGGGAGGGAAAGCACAGGTTGCCTGTTTCAGCCTCCGCTCCCTCATGCCGGCATCCAAAAAGCAACGCTGAGGCTCCCTAGTGGGGAATGGGAAGGAGGTTATGTATAGATCCTTATTTTCTTGGCTTTCTTTAAAGTTGAGAAGGGAGAAGAGAACTGAAAAGTGTACAAGAAGATGCCCAGGAACGCTTGCTTTCTCTTGGCTTTTTTCAATGAAAGCAGAAAAGGAGAAGAAAGGTTTTTTATCATCACCAGGGGAAACAGTGGGGCTGGCAGCACGACAGTGACCGTCACCTAGCAAGGGAGAGTTTGCAGCCCAGGAAGGTCTTCTGCTCAGTCAATCCAGGCAAGGAGCCAAGAGCCTTGGCGCAGGCTCTGCTTGGTAGCACAGGGATGACTGAAGACTGAGTAGCTTTCACTGTCTGAGAAGTCTGAATGACAAAACCCCTTAAGGTGTGAAGAGAGGATGATTCCTTGTCTTGGAGGACTAAAAAGGAGACTAGATTGGCCTGTTAATGCTCAAGACTGGAAGACAGTCTCCCTGTGGGGCTGCAATGCCTGATGTTATCTCACTAGGAGGAAGGAAACAGTGCACTTCCCTATGTAATGGACTGGGATTTACTCTTTACCCCCATCAAGCATTATATTGCATTGAATTTGAGCAACCACAGTATTGAGCTGTCAAGGAGGGGCCAACTCTGTAGGTTTATTTAGAAGGAGACAGAAATGACAATGATTATAAAGCAGATGAGAAACAAGTCCTCAGAAGTGAGCAGAGGCAAGGAAAATGAGCAATGGTCATACTCTGGGCCAGAGAAGCAAGCCAGGTACAACCAGGTATGGGTTGGTCTGGGCCCTCATGGAACAGGGTCAGAAGCATGGGGGCCCAGTCCAACCCATACCTGGCTGTACCTGGCTTGCTTCTCTGGCCCAGGGTGGCTCTGCCTAGCAGCTGGGGGAGAGATGGGTGGTGTGTGGGATATGAATGGAATTTCTCAACCTTTTCTCCCCTGGCTTCCATCTGCTTTAGGAGGAATTCCAATTTTATGTCTGGTACACTTCATACAGTAGGTTTGTTGCAGTGAGTTCAAAGTTGGTTGTGCACTGTGCATAAATGGGGATGCTTGGAGTTTCCAGAATTGGTGGTCAGCTATAGGAGACAGGACCTCACTAGTACTTATCCCAGCTTTTGAAATAAATTCCTCACTGTTCTTCTTTTCTTCATTCTCATCCCCTGTCCTCTACAATGTTGCCAGAGTGATGTTTCAGGAATGCAGACTGACTGTGTCCCTCCCCTGCTCAAAGCCCAGTTCCTGCAGAATAAAGTTCCTTACCTGGGACATAAACATTTCCTTAACCTGATGTCTACCTGGGTTCCTAATTACTGACAAGCCACCATCCCTGTGATGCACACACATTATATAGTCTGGCAATAGCAAACTACATGCACACAGCATTCTGCTTCCAGCTCCTTTACCTTTGCTTATATATATATATTTTTGCTTGTAATACCCACCTTTTAGCTCACCTCCCCTCCTTTTTTTTTGTCAGACTTTCTTAAGAAAGTCTTCTCATCCATTTCGGAGTGGGTTAGATTCTGTTCTTCTGAGGACCCACCCTGCACTTATCTCTAACTTGTACTCACTATATTGTACTGCATGTGTAATTCTCTCTATTACTTACCTGTGAGCTCCTCCTTGCTGTGTCTTATTTATATTTGTATCAACCAGGGCAGAGCATATGCCTAGGACATAGTTGGTACTGTAAAAATATTTTGTTACATAAATGACTCAAATGATCCTTAACTGCCTCCTGAATAACTACTTCTAGATAGTATCTGTTGGATTCTGACTGGAGTCTGGAAGCAATAGGGGCCTTCATTTCACCACTGAACTTAGAAATGTAGCAACCCACATCCTGCCAGGCTGGATGCACCTGAAAGCCTCAGGAAATCTTGTCACTGTGCATTTTATTATGTGACTACAACTTGAGCTGAATAGAGAGGAATGAATCCTGGCCAGCACCAAGCATTGTGCCAGGAATAGAACAGCGGGGCCATTGCACTCAGTGAAACTAAAGGTTACCATGGTGTCGTCAGGGAGTGTTCTTAAACTGTAGCTGGACCGTATGCCTCATTCCACTCTGGCCACTGCTCTGTGTCACTGAATGGAGAAGCTGTGGGCTCTCTGTATCCACAGAGGAATGCAGCATACCCTTTATCTCCTAAACCTGTCCCTGAGAAAGTTACTTAGCCTTGAGTAACAGTGTCAAGCAGAACAGTGAATGTGATCTCAGCCCCTCCTGGGTGCTCAATAAACGTCATCTGAAATGGAGTGCCCCAGCCAGGTGACACAACAAAATCTGAAAGCACCTCAGGTGGTCTTCACCATCATGCTCCTTATGCACAGCACACCCTCCTTGTCCCACTTGCAGCTTCTCTAATTATGACTTCCTTGTCTTCCTCTAAACTGAGGCTGACGTCACTGAGTGGTAGGTCAAAGGTGTCAACTAAATAATAAACTGTGTTCCTGTTTAAGTGTGTGATGTTAGGTTTTCCACATGAGGGGAGGATGAGGGTCAGTAGCACTGCCATAGACGTTAAGGGAACTCAGTGTGCTTCCCAGATCTGACTGCTTCTCATGCTGCTGCAGGTGGAGGGTTTGCCAATTCCTTTCCTGCTCAGTGTGAGATATTTTTTACCTTCATACAAATGAGAGTTTATATGGAATTTTAAAAACCCACAAAAACAAAACGTTTGTTTTGAATGTAAAGCTATGGGAATAAAGATGATCTCACAATCTGCAATAAAAAGGTCATCTCTTGATCTTGGATGTTTCCCAGCTCAGCACATTCAGGATGGCAGTAGAAAACCCAGAGTGCCTGCAGCCTCCACACTGTGATTTAGTGAGGAGAATGAGTATTTTTGTCAGAGGAACTGGTTCTCTGCTTAGCCTCAGTATTTCATAAAAAGCTCATGGCAGCAAATTTTTCATTTGGCAGCATCTGCTGTGCTATCATCTTGATATCTTCACTTTAAGTAACACTGACACTTCAGGGTCAAATGAAAGTCAAACTGACATGCTGAATATTCAGTTATCAACTTCTGTTAGTCCTATACATTTATATATATATATATGTATATATATAAATATACTTAGCAGTGTTTTTGGGAAAAGGAAGTTAGGAATCCTGGAATCATAGGGCAAATAAAAAGTTCAAATTTTAAGATGTGTATCACGTGGTAGGAAATGAATCACTAGAATGAATATTGTACTTGATTCTGACATTGTTGATCTTGGACAAGTCATTTAAACTGTAGGTCTTAGTTTCCCCAACTGTCAGGAGAATGAACTACATAACTGTCACAGTCTTTACTCTTATTTCCTATTTTAAGTGATACGTTTTCTAGATACCATTAGAAAGAACATCCAAAATGTTGCAAAATATTGAAACATACTGGGGGAAAAGGATGTGAGGTTTTTTGTTTGTTTGTTTATTTCCTGAGCACTTAAATAATAGAATAGGCAGCAGTTCCCTAAGTGATGGATTTAATGGAATGGAAATTACAATGAGACTTATAAGGCTGGGAATCGAGCCTGAAATGTGCAGGGACTAGACTAAAAGAAACTTGGCCTGTTTGCATTTTCAGTGGAAAACATAGGATGCTGTGGCAATAAAGGGCCTTCACTGGAACTGTTTTAGAGTTTATGAGATTTCGTGTGGCCTGTGTAACCTAGTGGACAGAGAGTAGGATGTCAAGTACACTGTGCCTTTATCAATGGCCAAGCTGGAAATGACTGAGAAACATCTACTTCTGTGCAGTCTTGGAAAGTTAGGTATTCTATTTGAGGATAATGTAAGCATTTGTTTCTGGAATTCTGCCCAGTAACCCAGAACACACAAAAAGGTCTTAGGGTAATTCGATCAGTGTTCTTGTAAAAGAACACCAAAGCCACAGATTCTGTTACTGGCAAGACAGAAAATGCATTATAAGGAAAGACAGCATGTTTCATGGCATGATGGCTTGGCTTGGAAGGGCTCAGGAGAGTTAACTGACAGCAATTAGGAGCAATGATGAATGCTAACCTAAACTTCTGGGAATGCTGCTGAAATGTGCTCTTCGGGTGGGTTGGTGGTTGCAACTTTGCTTTTTGTTTTGCTTCTGCAGCCTGATGCAGTTTTGGTCAAGGTCCTTGTTAGTCTCTATTGGCCCTGTTTTTGAGCACTGATACAAAAGGACATCCTTAGAAACAATTTTTTCTCCACTTGGTCATTTCACACTATCCACAGTAGTACTTCCAAAGGTATATTCACCCTTCTATCATTACTGTTTTTGGATAGTCACAGAAAATGTGGCCATAATCATTCTTCCATAAACTGGTCTGTTGTTTAGCTTCTTTGACGTAATATTGGTACCCACTGTGAAAATGATGGGCCAATACCTATGTGTCTATGGGCCTTGCCCTCTTTGGCCTGGGGATGGGGGGAGTGTAAGGACTGGGGGATATTAAAAGCAAATTCTAGATAACCTCCTGTGAGCTCCTTTTGTTTACATTGGTCATATTGGGTGGCTTTGGGGAAATATTATTGGAGATGTGGGGAGTAGTTTTCTGATTGGCAGAATGCAATCAACTAAGTAGGGCCACTCTTAGTTCCAGTTTCTTAGGCTGAAGGGGGTTAATTAGGTTGAGTGGGCAATGAGAACCCTGGGGAGGGAGTGGGAGACACCTACTTGATATCAGTTTAAGCCTTTTTCTTTGGATGCTTTTGTTACTTTTGAGAAGTCAGGGGGACATTCTGTAGTTCCAGGACTGGAGAACTATGACTCATGAACAAAATATGTTCTGCTGCCTGTTTTTATAAATAAAGTTTACTGGAACACAGCCATGGTCATTTATTTACACGTTGTCTGTGGATGTTTTGCACGAAAACAGCAGAGTTGAATAATTGAAGCAGAGACTGTGAGACCTGTGAAGCCTAAAATATTTGCTATTTGGTCTGATACAGAAAAAAAATTTGCTTAATTCTGCTATATTCTTTGTAGGTTATCTGCTCTTTGGTGTTGTGTAGTTGCTAAAATGAGTTTAGGTGTGAATTATTTTTCCTGCTTTGGATTTGTGGTACTTTAACCAATTCTTAGCCGTAAACTCTTTGGAAATTGTCCCTCCCCGTCTCTTCTCTGCTCTTGAAAATCTGATTAGATTTATGTTAGAATTTCTCATTCTTTTCTTCATTTATTTTAACTCTCATATTTTCCATCTCTTAGATCTTCATGCTGTATTCTGGATAATTCTCCAGATCTCTGATTCATTAATTTGGCAGTTGTGTCTAATCAGCTGTTAAACCTATCGTTGGATTTTTAATTTCATTTTTTTTAAGATTTAAAAGTCTCATTTACTTCTTTTTCAAATATGCCCAGACATCTTATTCATATTTTATATCTCCTCTTTTATTTCTTTAAACATATCAAGCATACTTAGTTTAAATTCTCTGCTGCTAATTCTAGTATATGAAGATACTGTAGGTCTGATTCTGCTGGTTTTTTTGTGTTTTTTTTTTGTTTTTGATTTATTTTTGGCTGAGTTGGGTCTTCATTGCTGAAATCGGGCTTCCTCTAGTTGTGGTGAGCAGGCTCTACTCTTCATTGTGGTGTGCGGACTTCTCATTGCAGTGGCTTCTCTTATTGCGGAGCCTGGGCTCTAGGTGCGCGGGCTTCAGTAGTTGTGGCACGTGGGCTCAGTAGTTGTAGCTCGTGGGCTCTAGAGCGCAGGTTCAGTAGTTGTGGCACGCGGGCTTAGTTGCTCCACGGCATGTGGGATCTTCCTGGACCAGGGTTCGAACCCATGTCCCCTGCATTGGCAGGCGGATTCTTAACCACTGCACCACCAGGGAAGTCCCTGCTGTTTTATTTTCACTGGCTCGCAAGCTGTTGTTTACTTGTGAGTTTTGTGATTGTTTCTAATGTTGAGCTCAGGTTTCTTGGATCTTTTCTGTGGAAATTCTTCAAGCATTTTTATTTGTTTTTCAGAATATATAACATACCATCCTGCCAGAGAGGTTTTCTAAGCCATTTTATCCATACCAGGTATACCAGAGATTTTGAAATGTTGCAGGTTGTTAAGCACTTGGCTGACCATTAATAAAGCTAATTCTTTGATGTTAAATTGCCTACCATTTCCTGGACTCCCTTCTTGTTTTGATTTGATCCTTGAAGAGAGTAAAGTGAATCTTAATTTCTCACTGGGATCCACAGTAATATGATAAAAACTAAGAACCATTTCATATCTTGAAGTCCTGTTTAGTTGTTTTTCAAATCTGCCTATCATTAATTCTACTTCTGTGAAAATTACCCTGCTCTCTAGAGCAAATGACATTCGGTATACCATCTCCTATTTCACCTTGTTCATGAAATCTACACCTTATCAAGTTGTTCCTAATATATCAATTCTTTGACCTCAATGAGACATCTACTCTGTTTATCATCTACTTTCAGTGTTTCAAATATTTCCTATTTCTTCTCATCCAGATCATATTTTATAATTCAAGACTTCAAATACTGCTTTACTAATTCCCTTAGCTGACTTGCCATGTACTGTTCCTATTCTTACTTGGTAAAATTCCTGTCCTGGATGAAACAAAATGCCCATTTTCTCTATGCCATACCTGAGCTGATGAGTATTCTTGAAGAAATACCATAATTTTCACTTTGATAATGTTTGACTAGATTATTTGGACTAATTTCTCCTGCTGAAAATATTTTGAAATGCTAATATAATATTTAAAATGTCTTTTTTAAAACATTGAAGAATTTTTAAGATATTAAGGAATTACCAGACTGAAATTTAAGAAAAACTGGAAACTCAAAGAAGTAACCTGAACATTGAAGCCAGTTGGCCCAGAAGTATTTTCTAACACTGGAAAACTTGCACTTGTTTTTGGTAGCCTCATAGGGTAAGGAATCATAATTTAAGGCCCAGGGCCAATGTAAGTGGGCGATCTAATAAGAGAGTCTCCTCAAGGTAAGCCATAATCACAAAGGAATAGGCTCTCAGGGTGAATGAGAAAGAAACTTCTGGAAAGGTTATTTGGGAACTATGCACAGAAGAGGGAAAAAGGAAAGAAAAACTGTTTTTTGAAAAGTTGTGGCCACAGGCCAAACTGTGTACAGATTTGCAGACTAAGTTCACATACCCTGAAGGGATCCAAGGAAACCTCAAGAAAAAAATTTGTTTTAAGTTGGTTCTAGACTGGTAGTGCCCTTGGTTTCCAGGCAGAAGTAAATTCAGATCCTTTTGGAGGTAGGTAACTTGATGTTCGCTTCAAGGAATCCCCACAAGTATTTTTCAGGGAAAATGAAAATTATATAATCAAAAATAAAATCAATCACACAGTGCAACAGAATATCATGAAGAGGGAAAATTAGGAATAGCAGATTGAAGAAACAGGTCTACAGAGACTTCACAATTTGGATTCACTGGGCATAAATTGTAAACGTTTTTGCTTACTCTATAAAGAAATAAGCGGCAAACCCAGGAAATTCTAGAATTTGACCTAACAGATGAAAAAGAGCCAAGTAAAACTTCTAGAAATGAAAAACAAAATGTAACCCCAATTAGACTCAATGTCTGGATTTAATAGAAAATTACCCACAGAACTAATGGGAAGGTGAATAGAAATATAGATGAGAAAAAATATACAGAATAAATTATAAAGAGACAAGAGTATAAAAATAGGGTTAACAGTCATAGAGGGAAGTATGCATTTAATTTGTGGAGATAGAGAATAGGAGCAGAGGCCATAGTTGAAGAAATGATGACTGAGAATTTTGCAGAATGATGAAATATACCAATCCAAAGATTCAAAAACTAATAAAATCTTAAGCAGAGTAAATATAACTTTGTATCTAGATATTTTACAATGAAACTGCATAACACTAAAAAAAAAAAAAAAAGAAAATATTCAAAGCAGCCAGAGAAAAATGTTAGAATACTTTAAAAGGAGGAAGTGTTAGGCTGACTGTTGACTTCTCAATCCTAGCAATGAAATCGCAGATGTCAGTGGAATGATATCTCCAAACTGCTGAAAGAAAATACATGCTAAGTTAGAGTTCTATACCCTGAGAAAAATCTTTAAAAGATAAAGGTGAAATAAGATCATTCTCAAACAAACAAAATTAAGGAGTGTTTGTGCCAGTATACCATCACTAAAGGAAATTCTAATGGAAGGTAAGCCCAAATGAAAGGCCTAAAATGAAAGAAGGAATGGAGAGTAAAGAAAATGATAAATACACAGGTAAATATAAATGGACACTTACTATATAAAATGATAATAATGTATTATAAAGTCGAAACACAGTATTAAAATACATGGTAATAATAACACATGGTGAGTGAGTAAATTCAGTGAAAGCATTTGATAGTCTTTTTATCTGATAGGGTAAAGGTATTGATTAACTTTAGAAATATTTGTGTGATTTAAAAATATATTTTGAATGTACCTTTCTGTATGTATGTTATATTTTACAGTAAAGTTAAAAAAATTAATCCAAAATTTGGTCCACTATAAGTTTATGGTCTTCAACCTTAGTCAACAATATTTCAATGCTTCCTCGCAATCCTATGGTTTCCATAGTCATGTCCCTCACATTCTCCATAGAAATGCTTTCAAACATTCTCCAGTCTCTCCAGTCTCCTACTCTTCTCTTGCTCCCAACCTTTCTCCTCTTCTTCAACACATAACCTTACCTCCTAATTCACAGGGTATATAGCAGCCATAAGATGAGAGCTCCCTCAACTTCCTGCTACAAACACTAAAGTTTTCTCAACATCAGAATCAATCCTTTCCTAATTTTCTCTTGTTGAAAGGACTAAGCTGTCCCTTCTCCAATCTAAGACTAATCCTCTATTTCTTCTTAGGGATTTTATTCTCTTTACCCCATCTCCCACCTATACAACATCCCTCTCTTTAACAGGCCCTTATCCTTAGTATTTAGACATGCTCAAGTTTAAATATTATTTATCTTAAAACACACACACACACACACACACACACACACACACACACACACGCACACCCCACCTTTGACCCCAAAGTTCCCTTCTAAATAATGATATATCTTTCTTTCTCATAGCCAAACTTCCTGAAAGCATTGTTTCTACTCTCTGTCTCTGTTTCCTCACTTCCTACTCAATCTGCTAGAATAGCAATTTTCAAACATTTTGATCTCAGGACTCTTGAAAATTATTGAATTATTGAGAAGAGCACAAACAGCTCTTGCTTAGGTAGCTAGCTACGAGGTGTCACCTATTCTTAGATGCTTAACTTTTCTTTTTAGATGGATAAATACTCTGTCCTCTTTATTTTTACCTAGAGTAAATACCACAAGAGCAGAATTTATGTCTACTTAATCTTGGAATACTGGTGACTGACTCAGAACTTGGTACTCTTTTTGGTTATTATTAACTCTGTCTTATGTCCCTGATCTCACTTATTCTTTGTTGGTAAGTGTGAGAGTCAGCAAGTATTTCAGCTGCATTTCTTTTTAAGTTCTTTCTTTTTTTAAGGTGCTTTGTGTAGATTTTAAACAAAACGAAACAATAGTTTATGAAACAGGAGTACTAAACCAATTCACCCCACTCCTTGGAATACATGAAAAAGACAAAACAAGAAAACAAAGCTCCAATTTCACACTCCAGCTGAAGTCTGTCCTATATCTGTCCTATATCTGAGAAAACTGCCCCAGGTGTCCAGAATGGATCTTCTGCTTGAGGTTCTAATATGCTAAAGATGATAGGAGATGTTATTTCTCTGAAAAGTGACTGAGAAAAAGCTTTGTCAATAGCAGATTAAAATAAAGCTAAGATAAAATACTATTATTCTAGCTAAATGTAGTGGTTTTATTCCATCTTCAGGAAAAGAAAGTGGCATATAAGGTTGCCCAGGAATTAAGTATGGTTGATCAGGTAAGCACACTATCTGAAAGGTAAACATAGTTTTGCTATAAGATACTTTGCCCCCCTTGCCTCCACTGAATGGAGGTTTTTTGTTTTGTATTTTTTGTAACTATAATATCTCAAAAGCCCTTAAAAGAATTTATAAGACAAAAAATGACTTGCAGTAAATTCCATTATATGTGTGGATAGTGTTGTAGCCAGATTCTTGCATCATTTTACACATTATATTTGGGCTATAGCTGGGTGAGCTTCTCCCGGCCCTAGACATGTGAGTGTATATGTGTGTGTGTGTGTGTGTGTGTGTGTGTGTGTGGTCTTTGACAGGGAAGATGGGTGAAAGGCAGTTGGGGATGGGGAGCACGTAGGGGCAAAGCTGGGAAGAAGTGTATCTGAATGGTCCTTGCACATTAGGTGTCCAGGACATCCTGGGAGACCATTAGCCACACTGAATTTAAATGGTATAAATGGTATAGTATAAAAAGGGATGGAATGTAGCTGGTGTTAATGTCATGATAAATGAAAATTTGATGCTTAATAGCAGCCAAGAACTTTCCTGCTTTAAAAAAATTAAATTAAAAGGATGATTTCATTCTTCATAAGTACTCCTAGTGCAAAAAACAAAAAATAGAATTTGTTTCCTGTTTGAATCCAGTGTTAAATCTGAAATATGGTCTGAGGCAAAGAGAACCAGCTTCTCTGCAAAGCCTTAAGCAAGCCCTTTTGTGCTTGCCAGCTTTCATTGAGTACACGGGTTGCCCTAGTGATGAATGTCCTGCTTTGTGTGGTCTCAGCATTTTTTTCTGGAGAGGCTGTTTTAATGAGAAGGTGAATAGAGGGGCTTCTTTTGAAACCAGGATAAGAGGAGGGACACTTCTGAACATGCAAGCATAATGGTGCCATTCCTTATCACAGATCTGACAATCCACAGAGCCTGCCCCCGTCTCTCTCTCTCACTCACTTATTCTCTTCTTTTAGCTAACTACTGTTTTGGATTGGCCTCTGTTCTCAGTCTCCTGGAATCTTCTTTTGGAAGTAAAGAGTAACCAACCAATCAGATCTCATTTTGTCACTCTGGCCTTATCTTCTTTCCTCCAAAATGGGACTGTTCTTGGTGTTTCAGGGAAGGACACACCCATGCTCCTTTCTCCTACCTATTTTAAAATGCTGCACTTTTTACAGATTTACCCACATACTAAGAATTATGCTTCAGCCTGTTTGAACACCCTTTCTCCTTCAGGATCCATTATGCAGGGCAGGAGTGGGAGGAAACCATGTAATTGTTATATTTTAGGACTTGCTTGGGGCTAGCTGGGATTGAACACACAATAAACTCTTGATTATCCATGCTAATGGAGGGAATAGTAATTCAGACCATACACATTGTTTCTGACTTTGAAATGTGTTGTGTGATATTTTTTTTCCTTTTTGAAAGCATAGGTGGTTTACTTAGAATGATAGGGAAATTACTCATGTATCGCCTGTGTTTGGGGTAGGCAAAACTGTGAGAGGTACCATGCTCCTCTTTCTTCCTCTGCCCCTCACCCTCACCTGGCACAGACTCCTCCCGCCTTCATATCACATGTTCCTTTTTATTTATTCCTTCTCTTATCAAAGTGAACTATTTGGAAACTGGTGAAGGGGTAAGGCTCACTTGACATATAAAATTGAGGGAGTGTATTGTCAGATATTTATATTTAAATAGGAGTCAACCTCAAAGCTAAGGAAACAAAAATGATTAATATTTGTGTGATCAGTATTTACACAAATAGAGTAAGTTCCATGATGGTAGGTATTTATTGTTAATATTGCTTTGGTGGTATGTCTTTCTGTTTGCTTTGTTTACTGCTGTATCCCCACCCAGTGTTTAGAACAGTGCTGAGTATATTTATTAATATGCTCTTAATAAATTTTGTGGACCGAATGAATGAAAAATCTTATAATTTTCAAAATAGTTTTTCATATACTTTTTAAATATTCTTACTACTCTCCTAGAATATAGGCATCATAGTCATTGTTATTAAAGTAACGAATTCTTGGTTTATCCCCCCCCTTTTGTTTGTATGTAGCCGACTGTCTAATTCCTTGTAAATTCTCAAAGGAATATGGGATAATGGAAGGATTTTTTTCATGGACAGTCTCATTGAACTTTTGCTATTTTGTACTTTGTTGATTTGTCAGACACAGTTTTTATCATCCTTACAGAGACAGCTTTTCTTTGGAGATAGTGGCGAAGTGGTGTGCTGCTCACAGGCTGTTTCTATCACCAGACCTAATCTGTCACAGTGTGTTTGTGTGTGATAAACCATTCACTGCACAGAGCAGGAATCTCACCCCAGCTAGGCCCACTCCAGCCTATTTTCTTAAAAAATAGAGTTAAGCAAAAGAGCTTTCAGCTTTGTGCCATTTTAGCTGAGAAGAAACCAGAAAGAGAAGGTGAAAATGGGATGGAACCCCTTTTCCTTTTTGATCCTCTCAAAGGAAGATGAGATGGCAGTGGACTGTTAAGGTGGGTGATTTCTGATTCCACCTGAGGAGTGCAACTTGGCTTAGAGTTAAAACTACCTGAATGCCTATGATGTGCTAGGGAAGTGAGTTAATCGTTTGGCCCTGGAGCTAAACCAAGGTTGGTTGAGTACCGGTTCTCCCACTGACCAGCTTTACAAATGGAGCAATTTACTTAGGTCCTCTGGACTCCTGTTTCTTCGTGTTTAAAATGGTGATAGCAATAGTATCTGTTTTACTGGGAGAATTGCATTTTTAAAAGTCTGCAAAGAGCTTAACTTCATGCCTGGCACACATACAATTACTGACTCTGATGAACACTCCTTGAGCACCTACTGTGTGCCAAGAAATGCCAGAGAACTTTGGCACGCTCTGTAATTTAATCCCTTTATCAACCCATCCTTCCCGATGAGCAAACTGAGGGTCATAGAAGTTAAATAGCATGCTTAATGTTACACAGTCATCAGGGTGCTGGGAATTTGGACCTGTATATGTCTCTTTGTATATCATGTGGCCTCCTTGGGGTTTCAGTGCCCAAACCGTTGAATCCATTACACAGCCATGTCCCCAGTAATAAATACTTTGCATTAAGTTATTGGGGAGATAAAATGCAAGAGCATTTATCAAAGCAGAGATGTATTTAACTCTCTGGACATCTCTCCTCCTTCATGTTCTTTGGAGGGTGTGCTTGGGCATCCACCCTGGGGCTTGGCAGGGCTCAGCTGACATGACACTTCCTGAGAGCAGCTTTCCCTGACCACACTATCTGAGATTGTTATTCAACCACGCCACAGCTGCCATGAAGGCATTGTCACAACCATGAAACATGGGTGTATTTGTCTGAGTCATTGCTGGTTACTCCCACTGCACTGCGAGGTGTCCGTGAGAGGGGACTTGCTTTGTTCACAGCTGTATCTTCAGCACATAGCACAGTGCTCACACGTGGGAGGGTCACAACAGATGTGTGACCCATGTGCAAATGAAGATCTCTAACTCTTGTGAGAAGGCTGCAGTCCTGTCAGGCAAGCATTGTATTGGACAAACCACACAGCTAGGCTTTCAGTAATAGATAAGGGAGGGTGAGAGGAGTAAAAGTTGCCTGAATTCTCTGCCTGTATGTCCGCTTCATGCCCTTTTGATGTCAGGAGGGAGCTGTCCTGATTCTTCTGCCAGGGAGTGAGGCCTTGAGGTACAGCCCTTGGCTAAATATGTCCTAGCTCAGCTTCTGCTTCATCCTCATTAACTCCACTTCATAGTTGGCCATGGGGAAAGATTAATTTAGTGACCAAGCTTAATAAATAGATGCTTCTGGTCTTACATTTCATGCATCGCTCTCAGAGGCTAAGAGCTCATTGAAGTGCCAGTTTTAAGATGTCAAGGGCAAGCAGCTGGGCTTGGGGGAAGTGCAGAGATATTTCTGCTGAGCCTTTGTTCCCCAGCCCATCTTGCAATCACCAGAACTGCAGTGACGACAGGAAGACCCTTCAACATCCATTTCCCGTGAAACCCATAAACCACATTTCTGAATCGGATTGCCTGTGTGAAGCATTGCCACATGTGTGGCCCTCCGAGCATATCAAGCCGCTCTTGCCTGAGATATATGGTTGGAAAATTTTGATTTTGTCACCAGGTATACATTCTGTCATTGCATGGCATCTGATATAGAGATCTATTATCTCTTCCCTCTGAAACGCCTTGGCAAAGAGTTTCCATTTTTGAGGAATCTTATTTCCGGGCAGCCATCTCCAGGGAAAATCAAGTGTGAGGTACTAGATGGTAAACAACATTGTACCCCATAGGGACTGAGGTGACATGAATAGGTTCCAGAGCAAGTCCTCGATGGCAGCATAATCATTACTGTGTGTGTGTGTGTGTGTGTGTGTGTGTGTGTGTGTGTGTGTGCCCATGTCTATGCGTAATTGTAATGTATAATTAATACAGAGCTAAAATTAAACTCCTGGGTCAAAGAGACTGGCAGGCTGAAAAGGCTGAGAAATATTAATCTCTAAGATGCAGCTTGTTTACAACAAACATAGGATTGCATTCCTCTTCATTTCAGTGGGTGTGTGCCTGTGTTTTGGGTTGCTTTTTGTTGTTAATATTTCAACCTTGAGGAATAAGGATTTTGCATCTTATCCACTCCCCATTCCCTCCAACCCCAGGAAGAAACTTGGTTTCATTTAACCTTGTCCTCAGGCTACTTAAGTACTTTGGTTTTTCCAGATAATTAATTTTTCTCAAGTGGCAAGACTCACAAAGCCAACAGAAACAGGACATAAACATCCCTTTCCTGGTGCCATTCCTTTGCTCTCTCTTGGCACTGATTTGGCCATGAGTCCACGAATGTGTGTCACTTGAGAAGACTTGCAACTGTTGCTCGTGAATACTCCTCATAGCGCCCTTCATGTTTCTTTTGACCTTGAAGAGAAGTGACCACTGGTTGCAGTTGTTGCCCTTGATTGTTAATGGAAGTTTGCTTCTTGGAGCAGCTGTTCCGTGAAACAACTATCAGAGTAACTAAGCTTATTTCTACTTTTCAAACCCAGACTTCATTTTAGCCTCTGCATTATGATTTGTGCTAAATGTGCATTATGGAAGAATTTAGAGAGAAGATGGTTTTCACTTCTCTTCTTCCCTAGTTTATTGTCTGAAACTCACTGACAGGCTTGAGCTGAACAATCATCTGGCAAGACATAGCTTCTGAACTCCCACTTTACCGTTATCCACACACAGACCCTCTGTTCCTGCTTTTAGCTGAACGCTCTACTATTTTCTGCCAAAGGTTATAGTAATACAAATTCTGCATGTCTGTTTCCACTCCTAGATCTTGTTATTCCTTGTTTGGGCATCGATCTGATTTCTTAGTAGTTTTAATAATTTCTAGCTCCTGGTTTCAAAGAAGTTTTCTATTGAACCCCCAGAGCACCTTCTAACAAGAGGTAGTACACACTAGATACAGCGTCCTAGCATCTTCTTCCTAGAATTCCAATGAGATGAGAGAGACAGAGAGACAGAGACATATAGCTTGATCCAATTAACTCTCTTCTGTAACAGCAGTAGTAAGTATTAGCAAGTGATTTTCAACCTCTCTTGTCTGTGTTTTGCCTTTGTCACTGTGATCTTGAGCATGCTATTAAACAGCTCTGACCCTAAGCCTCCTCATTTGTAAATTGGAAAACAGAAACAGGTTTAGTCCTCAGTGGGTGTTGGGCTAGCAGAGAACCCAACACAGATGAAAATCTTCATTTTACTTTCTTTTTTATGTCGTTGATGGAGTAGGAAAACCAACACTGAAGCTGTAAAAATATGCATCCTGAAATTGATCAAAGCATATATTTAACAGACTAGAAAGTCCATTTGACAAAATTGTTTTGAATCTCTCATCAAATTTGATGGTATTAAATTGTTAATTTTGACAACAGAATTCTTTCCATATTTGAATTAAAACAAATGTTCTGTAAAGGGTCAAAGAGCTTCTTGGAGACTTTCATGTAATGATAATAGAAAATAAAGTACTAACAGTAATACCACTAAATAAGTATTGTTATTATTCTTCTAAGATCACTTATAAAATTTAGAAAATTAAGTGATAAATAATGGGCCCAGAGTGTCTATGTAAGCCGGCTTAGGATAACAATCAGGTTGGAAGGAAAAACTAGAGTTCCTTTTGATGTTATGTTTGCATAGCCAGCCCACTGTTTTCACCCAGATTGCATACTTATTGGGGATGACTTTGAAGCTCATGAAAATACAGGGCCCCTCTTAAAGCTGCTTTTGTATAGCAAGGCCAATTTTATTACTTAACCAGTGTGTTTACTGGGGGCTTTGAGTGTATTGATAGAGACAGAGGTGGGACTGTAATTCATTTTAGCCACGACTTAGATAAATTCTGTCCAAGATATATTTAGGGTTTCTGTTTTAAGTTGAATTTGTTTAAAATATAGTGTGAAGATTAGACATGTGAAGAAGTCAAATGTTGCCAACTTCACTCACCACTAATTCCTAGACTTGGAATGATTTTTCTTTTTGCAGAAACAAGGTGTTTGAAAAAGTGGTTGAGAATTGCAAATGTAATATCAGAGTTATGCACGTGCTGTGATTTGTTTCCTAAGATACAGTATGTTTTCAGGATCTGTGATGTTTGCTCACTTTAAGTTTGGATGCTTGAGTAATCCAAGGGTGTTGAAGAGACAGTAATATTACAGTGTTTTTTTTGTTTTGTTTTGTTTTTAATGAAAGGCACTGTTGGCATTTCAAAGGGTCAGGGAATAAGGTTAGATCCTGCATTTAGGTGGAATACCTGTGTGATTTGTCTTGAGGTCACTTTGTCTTTCAAACCTTTTCATCTGGTTACCCTTCGTGATTGAAACTCTAAGATGTCTCACATCTTTGGGTAAAATCACTAAAATGAAAATGTAGTCTGGGAGAAGTTGCTATGTCTACACTCATTTTGCAAATTCCGATTTATAAGGCGTGTCTATATGTGCCTCTCCTGGGAACTACATCTACATTTAACTTTATGGAATAAGCAACTAAGCTTTGTATAGGCAAGGATGACTGACAGCACAGGCTATACTCCAGTACTTGTAACATTGTTATTGATTTTGTTCATTTAGTCAACCAATAGTATTAATTCATCAATAAATACTTTCTGTAAAAGTGGAAGATCTAAATACCAACCCTAGAGTATAATTTTTATTTTTTACACTAAACATCAACTCTTACAACTTTTATTGGTCACTGCTTCTTTTGATTTCTCTGTTAAAATAGTTACTCACCAAGAGCCTCAGATTTCAGAATAAGAAACCTTCTGAGACATTTATACAAAAGGGTATCACAATTTAGAATTCATCAGAATCTATCAGCAGGTCTCATAAGCAACTTAGTAACTAGTTGGTCCTTTTAGCTGTCATAGTTATAATTCTTCTAAGAACACATTCTATCAAGTCTTCTGAGTTCTTATACCTACTCTTCCTTGTGGTAAGCAGAGAACAGAGGAAGAAATGAAATATTACCACCATAACATGCTCACAGCCACAAAACAAATATATTAACTTACAGTTGGAGATGATCCTCCACTTCTCATGTTTTTCCTGCCCGGATCCCTAACCATGGAATTTAGTATCAGTATGTGAACATATTAAGTATACTTCCCAATCCATCATTATTCATTTCTGACGTTTTCTACTCATTCCCCAAATTCTTTTAGATGTTAAAAATGGTCAGTGCTCTCTGTTTGGGTTTGATGAGACCTAATAAACAACGCTGCTTCTTCCATCTAAGTCCAAACCGAGAGAGAGAGAGAGAGAGAGAGAGAGGCACAGAGAGGCACAGAGACAGAGACAGACAGACAGAGACAGAGAACTCAGACAGACAGAGAGATGATAATCAAAGAATCAGATTTGTTTGCCGATACCAGGTGGACAGCAGCCACATGTGCTTGCTGATGCTGAATTAGAGAGATTAAGAAACAGTCAGTGGTAGAGTGGGACAAATCCCTTTTCTTTTAGATAGGGCTTACTCTAGATTATCTGGCTGAAGGAAAAAGGGGCAAAGAAGGTCTGAACTGGGCATGCTAGTTCCTTCTCAAAGACTCACCAGTCAAGTGAGTTACTCTAGGAGGACGATCTAGCAGGAGATAGAGAGTTACCAGGGATGCTACTCTAGGAAGTTCTCCACACTTTTACTGGAATGAGGACACAATCTCTAGTAATGAAATTTTATCAGTTAGCAATTTGTATTTATAAGAAAATGAAAACTGACTCAGTAGCTTAAGCCCGTAGAAGGGAGAAATTTAAAAAATGAATTCTGGATAGATGCCTCATGGAACTGGAGAGGACGAGTGCTCAAGTATTGGGATGTGCAGAAACCAGGGCAACTCAGAGAATGTTGGTAGGGGGAGTACACATGCAGTCTCTTTAGGTCTGGCGTGGCCATCCAAATGATTCAGCTATGACTTCCTTTACCTCTGCATTTCTGTTCAAAATTCAAATTCTTGAGGGTTTGAGTCTCAATGGCTTAGGTAGGTTTATTATAGTTTCTGTGAAGGTGGTTGCATATAGCCACTTTATAACAATCTTCACAAAGGCTTAGAGCCTGGAGTTTAATTATTACTCCACAAAGGCATTCTGAAGTGAAGCTGCTGACAATTTAAAGAAAAATTCTGTTGTTTTTAAGTGGCAATATGTATCATCCCATATAGGTTTATTAATAATAGGGAACTGAAGAAGCATATGGAAAACCAGAGGCCGATAGAGGCTAATGTCTGGCTGATGGTGGTGGGAGTACCTTAGATGTTGATGTCTTTGGTGGGGTTCCCACATAGCCTGCAGAAGAAGGAATGCACAAACGATGGGAAGTAACCAGGAAAGAAGAAGGAACAATTTACCACACTTTTGCTATTTTTAGGGACTGTGTAATTGCCTTGTCTTTCATTATTTTGTTAATGGTGGGCCATATGTGATATGATATTTTCTCACATATGTTTTCTGAGGCTGTCCTGTCTTAGATTATTCAGGCTGTCCTGTCTTAGACATTTTTCTCAGGTTGAGTGTCTCACATTAAATTCATTATGACACATTTCTTTGGGTTTCCTTGAAAGTAAAGCCTGAGACAGGGACTTGGGTGCAGGCATTTTATCTGGGGGATGATCCCAGGAAGCAGATGTGAAGGAGCGAACAGAGTGAAAGCCAGGATAAGGATGTAGTATTTAGGGCATTGCTGTAGGCAGTAGGGGCTTGATTCTGCTGAGACTTGATGAGACATGTACAGAATACCTCTGAGACTTGTCTGCCTGAAGGGTTAGAGACTGGGACATCCATCCACTGGCCCTTGCACCTCACTGGTAAGGATTTCCCTGAGAGTGTTAACTCCCCTGTGCTTGTGGACCAGACTGTGCCTGTGCGTGGGCTGAATAGTACCTGCAGTGTCAGAAAAGACCCTGAGCAGAAAGCAGAAAGACATGCAGATTACATTTGAAATGGAGAGCAGTGAGATGGTTTAGTCTGAGCTTTCATGTACTGTCCACTGCAGCTGTCCTAGAATCAGAGGGGACTGTGATAAGGGTACTTAAATAGTCTGCTAAAATGCTCACTCTGATTCATTCATCAGTCCATTTGTCCATCCATCTATTCATCCATCTACTCAACCAAATGCACTTAATTGGCACCCATTCTATCCCAGGTCGTGTGCTAAACCCTAGAGACACAATGGGAAGGCAAGATGTCATCCTCATCTTTAAGCAGCTTATATTTTATTGAGGAAACAAGAGTTCATGAAAACTAGCAGGAGTCAATAAAAGATTCCATAAGAACAAATAGCATGGACACTTAGTCTTGGAAGGGTCAGAGAAGATTCTTCTTAATGGAAGAAGCAAAATTTAAGGTGGTTTGGAAAGCCTGGAGTGTAGCCAATTATACCTTACTATGATTGGTGTTGTGGTACTCAATAAAAATTAGCTGAATTGGTTGCAATTCTGACAGTTTTACCTATTAAAATTTAGTCTTTAGCAATTTCTACGAAATCTACTTGTTAGAATTAGTTCTCTGCCACGGTATGAATATTTGGCAGGGAAATTGTTGGTTGATTAAGATAACATTCCCATTCTATGGCCATCTTTTCCCAATTGACACTTTATTTTTGGCTCTACACACACCTTTGCTGAAAAAAAAATAATGTGAATATGACCTGAGCGTTGCTAATTGTTGAACTTTTAGGCAGCTTTGCAGTAAGCAAATGCCAAAGAGAAAACCCTTTAAGGAGGCAGGGATTAATTATGAGTTGCAAACTGTTTGCCATTAACAAGGTTCAATATGTTTCTTGCTTTGTGAGTGGATTTCCTAGGGTTGCCGGGGTTGGAGTTCAAACATGAAGCAGTTTTGGCTGCTGATATCATGTTCCAGAATGCCCAGGTGTGCTCTCCCACAGCGCAGTCTCAAATGAAGCCTGTTTAGCATCACTTGCTGCTGAGAGCAGTTTAAGCTTGCAGCTGAGGTGTCACTTTCTGCCTACTGTGGGAAATTCTTCCCAAATGGTCCTTGGCTGGCATCTTGCCCCAGCTAAAATTGATGTAGTATAGTCCTTTGAATCTGGGCATGGGGCCACCACAGCAGGAGCATAACTCTCATGCGGCAGAGGAAAATGGACATGAGGGGGCTGTAAAACATTATCTCTAGAGTTGCTTGCAAACTCTAAAATGGCAGCATTATACTAAAGAATGGATGTTCGTGCTAATGTTCTTCCCTCTTGCCTTCATATGGAGAGAAGATTCCCTGGATATATATGGAGACATTCATTCATTACTTAATTCATCTTTTCAAAAATATTTATTAAGTTCCCACAATGTGCTAGGCACTGCCGGGAGCTAGTATGTGGTAGTGAAGGTCCCTGTTTCATGCAGATTACATTCTCATGGTGGTTGGGGCAGGGGAGACATAAAAGAAACAATCAAATAAATAAGCAAGAACATGATCAGATGATACGTGCTCTCTAGAGGAGTAAAGTAGGGTGATACAATAGGGAGTTCTTTGGTGGATTTTCTGAAGGCTGGCAGGTGTGGAAAGTTGGATCCAACTAGTGGAGTTACAGAAGAGTGGGGGGTGAAAGCCTCAGTGATGATAGATGACTTGCATTGGTGACAGCGATGTGACTATGATAAGGGAACCATCTCCTGGGAGAACATGAGTAATCAACTTAATCTGGGTGGGGTGATCAACAGGGTATGAAGGGAAATGAGGATAAGTGAAAGGTATTTTAGGATTGGGAGCACAAGCCTCTGAGTGACGCCGCAGTCCTGTGGTGTTACAAGCTGAGTCTCAATTACTGGTAAGAGGCCAGGGTGAACCTCTTCCCATAAGAGGTGCAGTGTTGTGTGGCTGGGACACAAGGTTAAAATGCTGACTTTCACTGGGGCAACTGGATGACAGAACTGAGAGACTTTCCAATTTTCAGGTGTATGAATTCCCTTCACATATTCTGTCATCATCCTGACCCTAAGGGATCTATTCTCATAGTACTTGCTGCATCTATGGCTTTATCCCTGAGGAAGGATTCATGAGCCAAGAGATGCATGATTTTTCCACTCTATATATACACCTGCTACGAACTGCAGACTGGGACAGCCAATTTTCTGTCTTTATTCATGGCCGAGGAGAAAGCAAAATGTGCATATTGTTATTTTCAAAAAATATGTTATTAATATTTAAAATCTTCCTTTTGCATATTTCTGCCCAAATTTATCGCTTTAGAGAGACCATTTCTTACCATCTTGTCTAAAATAAATGCCTAATTCCATTGTACCCATTTAATATCTTTTCTCAATTATTTACTTTTGGTTTATTCAGGATTACTCTTTACATTTTACACTGACTTTTTGAGTTGGATGCTTAACTCATTATTTTTCAGTTTTCCTCTGATACATGAATTTAAGGTTGTGAATTATTCTCAAGTATGATAACAGCTATATCCCATTAGTTCTGATACATAGTTTTTACTTTTTTTGAATTACTGTTCAATTCTAATTTTTTTTCCAAATTTTCATGATGATTTAATTTTTGAACTACAGATTATTTAACATTTTTTATTCTTTTCCATTACAGTTTATTATAAGATATTGAATATAGTTCCCTATGCTATACAGTAGGACCTTGTTGTTTATCTATTTATATATAGTAGTTTATATCTGCTAATCTCAAGCTCCTAATTTATCCCCCCCATCCCCCTTTCCCTTTTGGTAACCATAAGTTTGTTTTCTATGTCTGTAAGTCTCTGTTTTGTAAATAAGTTCATTTGTATCATATTTTAGATTCTACTTGTAAGTAATATCATATGATATCTGTCTTTCTCTGTCTCACTTACTCCATTTATAATCTCTAGGTCCATCCATGTTGCTACAAATGGCATTATTTCATTCTTTTTTATGGCTGAGTAATATTCCATTGTATATATGTACCACATCTTCTTTATCCATTCATCTGTCAATGGATATTTGAGTCGCTTCCATGACTTGGCTATTGTAAATAGTGCTGCTATGAACATTGTGGTGCATGTATCTTTTCAAATTAGAGTTTTCTCCAGATATATGCCGAGGAGTAGGGTTGCAGGATCATATGGTAACTCTCTTTTTAGTTTTTTAAGGAACCTCCATACTATTCTCCACAGTAGCTGTACCAATTTACATTCCTACCAACAGTGTAGGAGGGTTCCCTTTTCTCCATACTCTCTCCAGCATTTGTTATTTGTAGACTTTTTGATCATGGCCATTCTGACCAGTGTGAGGTGATACCTCATTATAGTTTTAACTTGCATTTCTCTAATAATTAGCGACATTGAGCATCCTTTCATGTGCCTGTTGGCCATTTGGATGTCTTCTTCAGAGAAAAGCTTATTTAGGTCTTCTGCCCATTTTTCGATTGGTTTTTTTTTTTTTTCTTGCTATTGAGTCATATGAGCTATTTGTATATTTTGGAAATTAAGCCCTTGTTGGCCACATTGTTTGTATAACATTTTTTAAAGAGAGTTTCAAATGTATGGAATTTTGGGTTTACTTTGTTGCTGATTTCTAGTTTTATTGCATTATGGTATAGTTAAAAAGAATATATATTCTCAAATAGCATTGGATTTCATGTATATATTTATTAGGTTGCTCTTGTTAATTGTCATATTCAAATCTTCTATATTCTTAATAATTTTTATTCACTTGACTTCTAAGTGCCTGAGAGAGGTGTATCAAATTCTCTCATTATGATTATGTATCCTTTCATATCTCTTGAAAACTTTTCCCTCATATTTTTGTTTATGTATTTTCCAGCTATGTTATTAAGTGCTTACAGTTTTAAGATGATTATAATTTCAGTGAATTTATCATTATAAAATGTTCCCTCTTTTCCCTATAATTTTTTTAACCTTAAAATCACCTTTTTCTGATGTTAAAAATGCAATCCCACTTTTAGAAATTCTTTTCTTAGAACATCTTTCTTCATAATTTTAGTTTCTATTTTGGGGGATCATTGAGGTTAGGTGTTTCTCTTGTTACTATATGCATCTTGATTTTTAATAAGCTCATATAATATTTTCAATTTAAATGAAAAATTTATTGTGGTTACTTGGATTTTTCTGCTATCATGAATTGTACTTTTTAGTTATCTCACCTTTTTCTTGCTTTGATTTTTCTTCTTTTATACTTTTATTAGATTAATAAAGTTTTCTTAACTCCTCTCTTCTGCATTTGCAATAATGCACTCTATTTGTAATTTTTAAAAGTTTGTCCCCACATTTTAAACGTTCATTCTTTAAAAATATAAATCTAATCAAACTCTGGCAAACTCTTTGCCTTCATACAATAAATGGACTGTTTAATGTCCTAATGTTGATTACACACTCCTATATTCAATGCTAATGTTGCTTGACTATTTTAGTTCTATTTTTGTTTAAGTTTGGATTCTCTAAGAAACAGAAGCCAATGCAGGATTACATATGCAAGAAATTTTTTGAAAGACATTAAAGATAGAGAGGGAAGGAGCAGGAATAGACAGGGAGAGCCTGCAGACCATCATGCATGGCTGACAACTGTGAAAGGAGAGATGGAAAGGAGGATTTGGTAAGTAGAACCTTAGACTGCAGTGTAGTTCTGGAGAGGTTTATGTCAGGGTGATGGGAAGTTTCTGGAAAAAAAAAGGACATGAAAAAAAAACAAAAAAAATACCCATCAGAAGAATTTCATGTTGAGCAGGAATGCTTGGCTCTAGGACCCCTGAGACTAGACCTCAAAGTGAACAAAGTGGTGAATCCAAAGTTTCAGTAGCTGGGGCTATTGGTCAACTATGCTGTCTTCAACAGAATATGTTAAAGAGAGATCTAAATGGCATACCTCTGTGGCCTCCACAGCCTTGGACAAATGTTCCCAGATTCATTTTCTACTTTGCTAATTCTCTCTTCAGTTCTATTTGATCTGCTGTTTAACCTAACCACTGAATTTTTACTTTCAACTGATAAAAATTTTCACTTTTAAGGGTTCTATTTGTTTTTTCTCAATCTGTCTAGTTTTCTTTTTTCTTTTTACTGTCTTACTCTTTTCCTATAGTTTCTATACATTTTTATCTTATTTTATTTATGCTTATTTTGTAATCTATTCTGCCTGCCTCTCACTCATCCTGGTTAGTTCCCTGATATGTGTCCTAACTTATGAGTTCATCTTCTGCTGGTTTTGAGGGAATATAGGGCAGACTGATTTGCTGCTGCCTGGTTTTAGAGATATTTTGGGCCCATGTTATACTTACCTTAATTATCAGCTTGGGAACTCTTATTCCACCCAAGTAGACCTCCAAACACATGTGTGGTACAATCTTGGCCATTTGGTTTCTTATGGGATACTTCTTTTTCCTACTCATGGCAGAGCCATGACAGAACAAGCTTCTTTATAGTTTTCATTGGCAGATGGGTTGAGTTTTTCCACCCTTTCTTCTACTGAGGATGCAGCTCTTTTCATGTCCCGTGTTTATGCAGAGTCTCAGCTCCAATTTATGTTTCACATGGGCCTTAAATTCTATTTTCCTGCCCCTGTGTGAATTACAACCAAAGATTCTGTATAGTAGTTTGTATCTGTTAATCACATACCCCTAATTTGTCCCTCCCGTCCCCCTCTTTGGTAACCATAAGTTTGTTTTCTATGTCTGTGAGTCTGTTTTTGCTTTGTATATAGATTCATTTGTATTATTTTTTGTATTCCATGTAAAATAGATAAGCAACAAGGATTTACTGTATAGCACAGGGAATTATACCCAGTATATTATAATAACCTATAATGGAATATAATCAGAAAAAAAAATCACTATTCTGTACACCTGAAACTAACACAATATTGTAAATCAACCATACTTAAATTAAAAAAAAAAAGCTTCTTGCCATCAAGTCCTATTTCCAGGTCCAGTTACTTCCTGTACTGCATTCCATGTCAGCTTGCACTTTTACTCTTCTGATTTTCAGTTTAGCCTTTGTTTCTTGCATTTTGGGATATCTCTTACTTTCATATAAACTCATACATAAATTTTTTAAGTTGGTTTTTTTTTTTGTATGACTTTTCTGAGTCTTTGTAGCATGATGATTTTTATGCTCATTCCTCTGGGTTGTTATTTCAGATACTGTCTTTTTAACCTGCCTTATTTTCTTATTAGTACTTATTATTCTGTCACAGAAGCAGATGCTGCGATGAGGTTTGGGGTTCAAGTTGTTTATTAGGAATTAACCTGTGAAGAAAGTGAGGGGCAGGATTGGGCACAGGAAGAAGTCAAACTGCAACGTGGGCCTGATAGAGCCTCAGCCAACCTCATGTAGAGCCTGTCAGAGTGGCCCATGTTGAGCCCAAAGGCTGAACCCCACTTCCCCACTTAGTCACAGATGCAAACTTCCTGGGGAAGAGTATGGCTTTGAGAAAGGTGGCTTTCTACAGCTCAAGTGGATCCTCAAAGAGTTGACAGCTGGGGCTGCCTGCTGACTGTAGTGCTGCACCTGAACAGAAAGTCCTTCCTTGAGGGAGATTGGGACAGCACAGCTCTGCATCTACCACACACTCTCTGAATTCATACTGTTCAGTCATTTCTCTACTGATTTTTTTTCTACTCCAAAAAATAAAAGCTCTGTGGACAAAGCTGAGACTGGCCTGGTGGAAATCAAAAGCCAGTGTTTGTGAGCAGGGGGAAATTAGTTGGGCTTAGTCAAGTAGGCCTAGACTTTGATGGGTCTTGGAGTAGAAGGAGAGTTTACATTGATTATCTGACGCAACAGTTTTCTCTCGCTGTCATAATAAATGACCACACACTTTGTGACTTAAAACAGCACAAATTTACTATCTCATGGTTCTGTAGATCAGAAATCTGGTTCCTCTGTTCTGGGTCTCCCAGAGTTGAAATTAAGGTGTTGGATGGGCTGGGCTGTTAGCCAGAGACCCTGGGGGAGAATCTGTTCCCATGCTCATTCAGGCTGATGGCAGAATTCAGTTTCTTGTGGTCATAGTGCTGAGGACACATCCTTGCTGGCTGTCAGCTGGAATCCTCTCTTAGCTCCTTCAGGCCACTTACATTCCTTGTTATCCTTCCCTTCATCTTTGAACCAGCAATGATGAGTTGAGTCCTCATGTTTTGAATCTCTCTGACTTTCCCTTCTGCTACATAACTTCTGCTTCCAGCCTAAGAAATTTCTGTTTTTAAGGGCTTATGTAATTAAATTGGGCCTACCAGGATAATCTCCTTATTTCAAGACCAGTAACCTTAATTATATATGCAAAGTCTCTTTTCTCATATAACATGACATGTCAGGGATATCTGATATGGACAGCTTTGGGAGACACCGTACTGCCTACCACCGCTGGGGAGCAGAGGTTTCAGAAAAGGGTCCTGACATGATAAAAGTAGCATTTTAGGAAGATTTCTCAGCAGTCAGGTAGGGAATGGATAGGGCTAGGGAGACAGTGAAGGAGGATGCTAATCTAACAGAAAATAAAACTATAAGGTTCTAGATGAGGGCAATGATAATAAGAACAGGAAAGATGTGGATGTCAATTAAAGAGTTTAGGAGTATCTGATCAGATTTGCTGGCAGATTTATGGGGTACAGGAGAGGGTAGTGGGTTACATGAGATATTGTGTTTGAAAGGTGATGAGTTCATTGTGAGCAGGTTGGATTTAGTGTTCTCACCCTAGTGTGAAGCTGCATAATTGGGGCCATCAAAGACTTACCACAGCTTACTGTCTCTGACACAGAGGCAGGATTACATGGAGCAGGACTCTAGGGTATACATCTGTTTTCACTTCTGGTACTAAAGAGACTCATTCTAGGGCTTCCCTGATGGCGCAGTGGTTGAGAGTCCGCCTGCCGATGGAGGGGACACAGGTTCGTGCCCCGGTCCGGGAAGATCCCACATGCCGCGGAGCGGCTGGGCCCATGAGCCATGGCCGCTGAGCCTGCACGTCCAGAGCCTGTGCTCCGCAATGGGAGAGGCCACAGCAGTGAGAAGCCTGCGTACCGCAAAGAAAACAAAAAACAAACAAACAAAAAAAGCACTCATTCTAGAAACTCTGTGGGACAAGCAATAAGATAGGGTTATTACCTACCCAGATATGTTGTAATGTAAGTGCAGATCATCCAAAATAAATTTTAAAGTTCTAAATTATGTACCTTTGACAAAAGCATACATCTAGAATTCTAGGTGATATATGTATCTTCTACAGTGTGTTTTACTCAGTCTGATATTAAAATAGGTTTGTATTATCTCAGTATGAGTCAATTGGAGACTGGGGAATTTCCTTCAGAAACATGTTGAAGGGAAATCAGCTTAAATATCAGTTTTGCAGAAGAATAACATACATGGAGATGATTAAGAAATCACTATATTTTTATTCCTATTGTGCAGATGGTAGAAACAAAGATGAGTCACTGATGGGCTTAAGGTGAGTCTGTCTGGGTATTACCTCAGTCATCACCTGCTTTCACCAATGAATTCCTCGCAAAACTGGAAAAAACACACAGGAGAAGAGATATCCCCAAACCAAAAGCTCATGTTTCTTTGTTTTCAGTATTGAATTCTCCAGAGTATCTGGAGTGAGCTGGTCCAGCAATTCTTCTTTTCACACCTGTAGACCTTAACCTTTAGGTCACTCAAGTTCATAGTGGAGAATAGACAGAAAGAAATATTTTGGAGTAGAGAATGAATACTTGGGGGATATTTGGGGGGAAATAGGTCAACCAGCGTGTCTAACTGTATAGAAATGGTGTACTTTTCAATATTTGGTGCATTTGCTCTATTTTCATTCACTGTGCTTCTTTTTCTCATCAACAAATGCTAATTTTAATGGATAGCTAAAGGCAGCATTAATTTCCATTCGGGCATACAAGACAGGTTTTATGGTTCCTAAAATGGCACCACCAAGCAACCTTGTGTGTATAGACTGAGACTGCAAGAGCTTGGGAAAGTAGGAGGAAAAGGAGCAGGGGCAGTGACGCCTGTACCAGTGGAAAAGTCTCAGAAATGGCAGCAGATAGGGAAGCGTTGATTGGCAAAGGCTGGGGTCTAGGTGGCTATCTAGAGAGCCCCCATCCTTCTGATACACATATGCATAATGTTGGAGTCGTTGTGTATACGTGTGACTTTCTTGGGAACTTTCATCAAAATTCTAAAGGGTAAGGACCCGTGGGGTCCAGAAAGAGAGTTTAGAGAAGCAAAATAAATGGAAAACCAGGTAGATACTATCTGAAAACAGTTCCTAAAGCAGTCACTAGTAGGATGAGGCCAAGGGATGAAAACGAAGAACTTCTTAAAAGCATCTACCCTTTTCTGAGAGCATCAAAATAAAGAGACAGTAAGGCTTCAGGGCAGTGAAGGGAAGGAATGTTACATATTGAACATCAGGGGAGCAAAAGGCTTTAGAAGATTATGAGCCTTATTTGCATATTTTCTGGAAATGTGTCAAGAAGAGTGAGTGCATCTCTATATGCAAAACTTCAACCAAAATAGATCATCTGAGTGAAGGAAATAATAAGGGAGCTGGCTTGCCTATTGACATTTATTTAACTCTTTTAGAGGAAAGAATATGTTGGCAAGAGCTTTTGGGAAAAAAATGTATCTGCTTTCCAACCACAAGAAAAGGCAACTGATTCAAAGCCAAGGAGTATTCTTGGATTGAACTTTAGTAGTGACTTAATTTAGACAGCTGGAGAAATGCTTTTTTCAAGTATAAAATTAAACTTTCCAAAGGAAAGTTTTCATTTTGGTTTTAAATCTGGACTTTACTGTAAATTTGTCCTTCTATGAATTTGCCAAAATAACCACCACTTTTCAGTGATGGTGAATATATTGCATTTATGAGAGGACTTAATGTGAGTAAGGGCTGAGCTTGCCCCTATATACTTAGTAAATAATGCTACTTCCTTAGCAAGTAGTGAGGGGACTTTTGACAAAGCTATAAATGACGGTGCCCTAGATCTATATAAATCATCAGGGATAGAGCTCAAAAACTTAATGTTGAGTGAAAAAGCAAGTGACAGATATGTACAGTGTGTTATTTCTGCATACATATATAAGCAAGAAAAAAAATTTTTAAATTATGTATATTGTGCTACTGGTTGCCTGGTGTGGGAGAGTTGCCTCTGGGGCAGAGAATAAAGAGGAGAAGTGAGAAAGGAGTTTGATGGTTGTCAAAGAGAACTTTAGTCCCTCCTTTCCCTCCCTCCTTTCCTCCATCCCTTCTTTCCCTAAAAAAATGCAAGTGTGAATTGCTTGTGCAGTTTTATTTAAAATTATCTACACAGAAAAAATATTGGAGCAATTCAATATTGAAAGTTAATAATTTTGTAAATGGATGGTAGGAATATGTGTTTTTTTTTCCTGTGTTGTAGGGAAAAAAAAGAGCATTTACTGAAGATACCTATATTATTTCAATGTATTAAAATGCCAGTATTAACACTGATCTTCTTTTTCCCTATCAGGTATTCCTTAGCAGCAACCAGGAGAAGAAAAGAATGAGAAAAATAATCCAATTCCTATTTCATATTCCATAATCAAGACAAGAATAAGAAGATGGAAACACTTAAGGCAGAGGATTGAAGGTGAGTGAAAACATATGAGGGACGAATTGTGGAGGAGATGGAGTGGACAAGAATATAAACAGAGTATTGTGGCACAGCCCAAAAAATATATACATATATATATTACAAAGCAAGTCAATTACATTATAGAGTCAGTCATGCCAGTTGGTCAGTATCTTGTGAAACAAATAATGTGAAACATGTGAATTTTAAAATTTTTAATTTGAGCCATAAGTGTCATAAAAATCCATTAGGCTAAAGTGTGGAGAAAATGAGTCTGTGACATTGAGTGGGCCTGAAGCGTTCTTCTGTACGTCTGTGTTTTCTGTTAAATGAGGGGCCTGAGAAGACACTTGCCCTAAGAGAGTGTGGGAACATGACCCGCCCACAGAGGCTTTGATCTGTGAACATAGAAGTCGGCATTGCAGGGACAGATACTCCCTTCAAGTTAAAAGGCAGCTTTTGTCTGGAAAGTTCCCCTCTAGCAATACATAGACCAAAGCAAAAATACTAATAGGATGGTGTGGGCATGAGGACATGGCCTCTGACTGATTATTGATCTGCAGTCTCACAGTGTCCTAGGTCTTATAAGTGAAGATGTGTAAGTGAAGCCACATAAGTGGAAAGTCAGGGTGGCAGGAAATGCATACATGTTGCATCACATTTTATTCTTTGATTTGCATTTCCATGTTCTTCCTCTCTGCCAGAATTGTTCCCATCTAATTTCCATGCTTCAAATGAAATAAATGGGTTCACATTTGTAAATTATCTTGGAGGCCCCTCTTACCCAATTTCCTCTTTCCTTAACTGGCCATTTACTTTCAGTAATTTATGTTGGCTATAGAAATGGGGGAGTTTGGGATGAGTAAAGACATACCCCAAAGAAAGGGGAAGAACTAACAGGTTCTAGTGAGAAAATTGTCTTTGGTGCTTCAGTGCTTCTTGCCGAGTACATCAGCCTCAGGTGGGTTTTGCTCTGGTGACCTTGAGTCCCATCCCTCCTTTGCTGTAAAAGCTGAACAGATATTTTGCTGAATAGAGCAGAAATAGAGCTCCTCATGTTGAGTAGTACACCAAGCTGAATAAATCATGCCTTCAGAACCTGGCCTGATTTTTTTTTTAGTGGAATTTTGTGATCCCCTAATGGAAAGGTTTTATAAAATAAGGGTATATATGACTTCCTGAAAACAATTAGAGGCTCTGTAATACAGGCACATCTAATAAAAGTTATGAGTCCTTTGGCAAAAACAAATATGAGGTTTTTTTTTTTTTTTTTTTTTTTTTTTGTAAAAAATATGAGGTTTTATTGATAAGCTGACGGTTACACAGAAACACTAGGCCATATTGACTTTAATAATACATTAAGTGGTTTAATTAAATCATTAATTCCACCCTCAGTTCCATTTTTCAAAAGACAGTCAATGTAAAAATAAAACGGTTTCTTTTTTTAGCTGCTTCTCTTTCCTCTATAAGTCATTAGGATGAGTCTATAGATTGACTTATTGCTACTCTGCCATAAAGCACTTGCCGCCATTTCAAGAATATAGTACTTTAAGCAGGATACAAGGAAGTATTGATCTTAAGGTGACATCTTCCTTCACTTTTCATAAAAGGGTTTTTTTTTAGAAAAATCGATAATATGTGTATGACTACAGAGGTTTAAGTCACAACATTATTATACTACTACTAAAATAATTGTTAGCTTGTTTCTCTGGTCTGTGGGGAAAAGTTATAAAAGGTATGTGAGCAATTTTAAATTCATGAAATGGTAATCATCATACATTTTCTTTCTAAATTTTTATTTATGAAAGTAATATATGGAAATAGTTTTTTAAATCAGTAATATCAGAAAATATATAAAAGAAATTAATAATCTTTCGTCTCACCCTCCCGATACTGTAATCATACTCCCCAGAGACAGTATATATCTCTGTATTTAAAAATAATATTACTGGGCTTCCCTGGTGGCGCAGTGGTTGAGAGTCTGCCTGCCGATGCAGGGGACACGGGTTCGTGCCCCCGTCCGGGAAGATCCCACATGCCGCGGAGTGGCTGGGCCCATGAGCCGTGGCCGCTGAGCCTGCGTGTCCGGAGCCTGTGCTCCGCAACGGGATAGGCCACAACAGTGAGAGAGACCTGCGTACCGCAAAAAAATAATAATAATATTACTAAGCCATAAAAAGAAACAAAATTGAGTTATTTGTGTAGTGAGGTGGATGGACCTAGAGTCTGTCATACAGAGTCAAATAAGTCAGAAAGAGAAAAAAAATACCGTATGCTAACACATACATATGGAATCTAAAAAAGGTTCTGAAGAATCTAGGGGCAGGACGGGAATAAAGATGCAGACGTAGAGAATGGACTTGAGGACACGGGGAGGGGGAAGGGCATGCTGAGACGAAGTGAGAGAGTGGCACAGACTAATATATACTACCAAATGTGAAATAGATAGCTAGTGGGAAGCAGCCACATAGCACAGGGAGAACAGCTCGGGGCTTTGTGACCACCTAGAGGGGTGGGATAGGGAGAGTGAGAGGGAGACACAAGAGGGAGGAGATATGGGGATATATGTATATGTATAGCTGTTTCACTTTGTTATACAGCAGAAACTAACACACCATTGTAAAGCAATTATACTCCAATAAAGATGTTTAAAAAAATAAATAAAAATAATATGCTGTCTTAGCCTAGATTCTCTAAAAACAGATTAACTAAGGGGTTAATGTTTTGATAGTTTGGGTGGTATAAGCCCAGGTAGATGAAGGTAAGAAAAAAGGGAAGTGAGGCAAGGAAAGCTACACAGCAGTGCCATGTAATACATTACATGATGGGTACTTAGCAGGCATGTCAACTCAGCATATGGATTTGTCCCCATGGATTGTGATGAGTAACCCCATCCCCAAATACTGCGTGGATGGAAATTCATCTGCTTGGCTTGCTCTGATCTCCCTTTTCCCCTTGGTCAGAGTTCACTCCATGGGGAGCTAACTCTTCTGTAGTTCAGGATCATGCCATCTGGCCCTTGGTGGCCTCCTAGAAGCTTCTCCCACACCCTGTGGTGTTACATTCCATTGAAGTTCAGGAGTGGAAGGGTGACTTGGTCTCAGCATACGAGGTGTATGGGCCATCCAGGTGCTGGACTTCACCTTAACTCCAGCCAGCTGGGAAGCTTGGCAAAGGTGATGGAGAGGGGGTGGTGGCTCAGCCTGGAATACAGACCAGGCTGAGCACCTGGAATACAGCACCTTCAGAAAGGAGACAGTAGGAGCAATGTGAGTGGTTGTATAATACATATACTATGTTTATTCCTTGATATACCAATTTTAGACATTAAATATTGACTTCTTAATATGGGCTGATGAGTATTTAACTCTCTCTTACACCCCTTTTTTCATTCCCACTCCAATATAGTTATATAATAGTTTTTGTTTCAAGGTAATAGTCAATGTTTGCATTATTGTGTTAAATTATATTATTGCTAAGCCAAGTAGTGAATATAATTATATTTTCTTTCTTATACAACTTTCATTTTCCCTAATTACCACAAGTTTTTATTTCCATTGTTTTCTAAGAACTTTTCTAATATTTTCCATTATAGCTAACTATAATCATTTTTTCTAAATCCTCACACATGTAAGATAGTCCATCAATTCCATTTTTTCCCCCTCCTTTCATGACCCCTTTCCTAGAGCCCTGGATTCTCCTGCTTTAATCTGGACTGATTGCTTTCCAGGCCTGATGATGTGGAATTCTTATTTTCTGTATCTCGTATTTTCCCTTTTCTTGGATAACTCCTTTGCTTGAGTCTAACACATCCAACAGTGGCCTCTTAAAATAAATTTGGTAGACACTTATAATACTTCTCTATGATCAGTTTTCCTCTCTTCCTGGACAAATGGGAGGGTGACACTTCATTGCCTCCTTGCAGCTACATAGGTCATTATCTAGTTCTGGCCAGTGGCCTGTGAGTAGAAGTGACACGTACCAGTTCCTGCAAAAGCATACCCTTTACCCATGGTAGGAGATACCATGCCTTCTATAGAGATGGTCATAAGACCAAAACTAAGCCTGGATTGCTAAATTGCCATGGAAGATGGTTGACCTGGAGAATCTCCTGTACTCACATAAATTCCAGGTATACCAATAAAGAAACCTTTGCTGAATTAAGCAACTGAGATTTTGGCATTGCTTGTAATCTGGCCTCTCCTGACTGATACAAAAGGGTTCATGGGAAATACATTGTTGAGCCATTCTGATCTGAAAACATTGTTATTCCACCCTCCCATTTGATTGAGGAGCTGAATATAGAATTCTAGATTATAGAAAAATTATATTCTAATCATATCTGTTTGTATGCAACCTAGCTTTTCCCTGGAAGCTTTTAGGGTCTTTTACTTATCCCTGGTGTTTAGAGATTTCATTATGATGTGTCTTGATGTGAGCCTTTTTTTACTTTTATTTATTGAGGGTCAATCTTGAGGTTTATGCCATTCGTCTCTGATAAATTTGGCATTATATCTTTGATAGTTTTCCCTATTTTTCTTTCTATAATTCCTATTAGTTGGATGTTATATAGCCTGGAATGATATTCTTCTTCCTTACTTTTAAAAAATATTTGGGCTTCCCTGGTGGTGCAGTGGTTGAGAGTCCGCCTGCCAATGCAGGGGACACAGGTTCATGCCCCGGTCCGGGAAGATCCCACATGCCGTGGAGCGGCTGGGCCCGTGAGCCATGGCCACTGAGCCTGCACGTCTGGAGCCTGTGCTCCGCAATGGGAGAGGCCGCAACAGTGAGAGGCCCGCGTACTGCAAAAAAAAAAAAAAAAATTAATTATTATTTTTAAACAGCAGATTCTTATTAGCTATCTATTTTATACATATTAGTGTATATAGGTCAATCCCAATCTCCCAATTCGTCCCACCCCCTGCTTTCCCCCCTTGGTGTCCATATGTTTGTTCTCTACATCTGTCTCTATTTCTGCCTTGCAAACCAGTTCATCTGTACCATGTTTCTAGATTCCATATATATGCGTTAATATACGCTATTTATTTTTCTCTTTCTGGCTTACTTCACTCTGTATGACAGTCTCTAGGTCCATCCACGTCTCTACAAATGACCCAATTTCGTTCCTTTTTTATGGCTGAGTAATATTCCATTGTATATATGTACCATGTCTTCTTTATCCATTCGTCTGTCAATGGGCATTTAGGTTGCTTCCATGACCTGGCTATTGTAAATAGCTGCAATGTAAAGTGCTGCAATGAACATTGGGGTGCATGTGTCTTTTTGAATTATGGTTTTCTCTGGGTATATGCCCAGTAGTGGGATTGCTGGGTCATACGGTAATTCTATTTTCAGTTTTTTAAGGAACCTCCATACTGTCCTCCATAGTGACTGTATCAATTTACATTCCCACCAACAGTGCAAGAGGGTTCCCTTTTCTCCACACCCTCTCCAGCATTTGTTGTTAGTAGATTTTCTGATGATGCCCATTCTAACTGGTGTGAGGTGATACCTCATGGTAGTTTTGACTTGCATTTCTCTAATCATTAATGATGTTGAGTAGCTTTTCATGTGCCTCTTGGCCATCTGTATGTCTTCTTTGGAGAGATACCTATTTAGGTCTGCTGCCCATTTTTTGATTGGGTTGTTTGTTTTTTTAATATTGAGCTGCATGAGCTATTTATATATTTTGGAGATTAATCCTTTGTCCTTGAATTCATTTGTAAATATTTTCTCCCATTCTGAGGGTTGTCTTTTCATCTTGTTTATAGCTTCCTTTGCTGTGCAAAAGGTTTTAAGTTTCATTAGGTCCCATCTGTTTATTTTTGTTTTTATTTCCATTACTCTAGGAGGTGGGTCTTTCCTCACTTTTTCTTTCTAATTTTATATTTCCTTTGTCTTTCTCTTCTACTTTGTGGAAGAAAGCCTCAATTTTAAAGTTCAACTCTTCTACTGAATTTTTATTTATTTAAAATGTTTTCTCCAGCTTTATTGAGGTATAATTGACAAAATTATATATATTTAAAATGTACATGTTGATTTGATACATCTTTACTTTGTGAAATGATTACCACAATCAGGTCAATTAACACATCCATAATTTTGCATAGTTACCATTTTTTCCTGAGTTTAAAAATTTAATCAATTTTATTTTAATTTCTAAGAGGTCTTTCTTGCTGTCTGTTTGTCTTTTATATAATTCTATTTTTCTTTTATCTTTCTAAGGATATGTCTTTTAAAATTTGTTCTGCTATTCCCTGCACTATTTTTTTCTGAGTTCTTTTGTCTTCTTGATTTTTTAAAAGACCTTTCATTTTGGGTTTCCCTGAATAATCAGGTGATACTTTGCTGTCCAATAAATCAAGTGTTATATATGAAGACCCTTATCAGAACCTGTGTGCCTAAGTGGAACTTGTTGACTTATAAACAGTGGAATAGCCTGTTTGTTGGGAGAATGCCTCCAAATACCAGTATCTATAGGTCTCCTCTTTAAGGCTACTCACTTTCTCCAGAGAAGATTCCCTTAATCTCCTCTCCAGTTGAGTGCAGGGTTGATTGACAGCCTTCTTGGAGAAAGGCAGAAGAAACTCCTTTAATCCCCCAGGTGCCTGGTATTCTCTGGTCTGGAGACTCTCTGGTTTAATTTCTCAGAGAACAAATGTCTGGCCTCCTATGATGGGAAGAGAGAAGATGCTTACTTCGTTGCAAACAATGGGAAAAAGATGTACCCGTGGAGGGGCAGATTGGAATGCTTATAAGGGTGAAAGAAACGGAAGAGGACATATGCACAGAAAGGCAGCCTGGTGTGGGGCCTGCAGAGTTGGAACCTCGGGAGGATGTGGAGAGCATCTGTACAGAGTGTGGCCCAGCATGAATGAGGTCTCCGAGTTTGAGCAGGGTGAGAAGGTCATTCTCTCGGTAGGCTTTTTGCCACAGGATGGAGCCCAGCATGGTGAGGAGGGTGGTGGCCTAATATGGGGTATCAGGGTCTGAGCTGGGTGAGGAAGGCTTCCATGTGGTGATAGATTTTGGATTAATTTCCTATGGCTACTATAACAAATTGCCAAAAACTTGGTTGCTTACAACAGAAATTTATTTTCTCACAGTTCTGGAGGCTAGAAATGCAGAATCAGTTTTACTGGGCTGAAATCAAGGTTTTGGCAGGGCATTCCTTCTGGAAGCTATAGGGGAGAACCCATTTTCTTGCTTTTTCTAGCTTCTACAAGCTGCCAGCATTCCTTGGCTTGTGACCTTGTGGCCCTGTATCACCCTGGCCTTTGCTTCTATCATCGTATCTCTTTGTCTGATTCTGATGCTCCTGCTGTTCTCTTATAAGGACCCATTCGATTACATTGAGCCCACTTATCCATGATAACTTCCTCATCTCAAGATTTTTAATTTAATTATATATACAAAGGCTCTCCTTCTTTTATTCCCCCCCTCCCGACTGTATAAGGAAGCATTCACATCTTCCAGGATTAGGATGTAGATATCTTTTGGGGGGCCATATTTAAGCCTACCACAGATATATGAATAAATAAATACTCTTGTAAATGTGTTCATGTTCACACACACACACAGTACCTCTGCCCACTGAGAGGGCCTGGGGAAAGCAACATCCCAATGTCAATGAATACAGCTAGTGATTAGATGTGGGTTGCAGTTGGGTCTTCCAGACTTTCATACCTGCCTCACTTGGCTTCCCAGCGTAGAGTGTGATTTTGGGCAAGGTGGCTATCTGTAGCTAAGGCACTCCCTGAAGTGGGTGACAGCTGACAGTACTCTTACTTTCAACCAAAAGGAATCAGGGTCTCCTGGAGAAATGGCTAATTCCAGGCTGAGGCAGGGAAAGTACAGTATAAATCTGGAACATCTTTTTGTGCTAGAAAGTAAGAAAGTGATCTAAGAATGATGTGGACAATATCAACCTGACACAGAGCCAGTTTGAAGGAACTCCCACTGACCAAATCTGAGGCAATTCAAACATCAAAAAAAGTAATGAGAATAATGGATTATAACCTATTGAATAAAATCAGACACCGTGAATCCATACTGATATAAATAGATAAGTGAATACATTAAAAATTTGATGAGCGAAGGGATATTTACATAGTTTAAAAATGCATCTCCCCAACTACTTATTAAGTACAGGGTGTTAAAGAATATGGTTTCAGTGGAGAAACCTAGCAGAACCACCTTAATCAAGTGATCAAAGTGAAATTAGTAGTGATGGTGAGAATAGATTGCTTGCCACTTGATAGGATGAAATGAGAAGAATATAGCTTCTCATCTGTGTTATTTTTAATCTGATCATGAGAAAATATCGGAGTAACCAAAATTGAGGATAATGCTACAGAATAAATGACCTATAAACCTCAAAAATGCCCGCTTCATGAAAGTCAGGGAACTGTTCCAGATGGGAGGAGACTAAAGAGATGTGACAACTAGTTGCAATGCATGACTCTGAAGTGGATTCTATAAATTAGGACATTATTGTAACAATCAGTGAAACTCCAGTAAGGTCTGAGGATTAGCTGGTGGTAATATATCAGTGTTAACTTTTTTTCATGATTGTGTTGTAGTTGCATAGCAGAATGTCCTGTTTGTAGGAAATGCACATCAGCTACATGAGTGTGATGGTATATCATGTCAGCGACTTATTCTCAGATGATTCAAGAATAAATCTCTTTGCACAATACTCATACAACTTCTTTGTATATTTGAGATTGTTTAAAAACATTAAAGTTGCTCCCCTGTTTTTGGCCAAGCAGCTCATAGCATTGCTTCTATAGTCGTTGTTGATCCTATCTTGGGCAAAGGGGATATGGAAGAAGGCTGATGTAGAGTGCAAAGTGAAGGAGAAAAACATTTATGGGGAATGTTATGCCATTGACTCCTACCCAGCCTGAGAACTATCTCCCAAGATTGATTACTTTCCATTCAAACTCCATTCCTTTCTCATTTTGGCTCCTATCAACCCTCACCATTTCAACTACTGGCCATGAACTTGCTTTCTGACATTTTATTCCCAGTGCCTGGTGCCTGGGAGGCCCAATAAACATTTAAAGAATTAATTAATGGTGCCCTCTGGAAATGAAGTCAGCAATAGAGTCTTAGAAAATAAGTCCAGCCTTCATTTAACGTTCTCCATTAGTATGAGAGTTAAGCATTAATAATTTTTTTGTTATAATTTTGAATGAGAGGTTTCTATTTATGGCCCCTCTGTCTGTACACGTTTTCATGAACAGTCCCAGGTAATTAACTTCCTGGAATATTGCTGTGTGGCAAGTTCTTGTCGTTCAGATCTCTTATTCTTACCTGCTTAAGAGAGTTACTTCTCCAACTTCTCTTCATCTCCAGATTAAGGAACTTATCTTGGTTCTTCATGGGAAGAAAGCTTAATCAGTTTTACCTCTGGCCAAAATCTCACTTGCTATGCAAACCTCCTCCATGATCGGCCCTGAATTCAAATCCTAATAGCAGTGTGTACATGTCAATCCCAAACTCCCTAACTATCCTTTCTCCTCGTCATGGATAACCAACAGGACCTACTGTATAGCACAGGGAGCTCTGCTCAATATTATGTAACAACCTAAATGGGAAAAGAATTTGAAAAGAATAGATGCATGTATATATATAACTGAATCACTTCGCTGTACACCTGAAACAAACACATTGTTAATCAACTATATTCCAATATAAAATAAAAAGTTAAAAAAAAGAAAAATAAGCAAGAAAATGTCAGTGAATTTGTGGCTCCATGCTTCTTATCTAAGGGAGAAAAAAATCAAACTAAAACCTTGAAATTGCATATTATGCTGTTGTTGTTTCAGTGGTAATATTTATAGATGATCAATAGCCATAGGTAAACTACAACAGTAATAGTGAAAACTAACGGGTCTCCGAATTAAAAAATTAATTATCCCTATTGCAGTTTTAATAGATACTGACATTTCTGATTCCCTACTGAAAAGAAAAAAAATCCTAATAGCTAACATTAAAATTCTAATAATAGCTAATAGTTATTAATTGCTTTCTAGGTGCCAATCATTGTGCTAATCCTTTTTATGCATTTGTTCATTACTCCTCACAAAAAGCCTGTAAGATAGGTACAATTTTTGTGTACATTTTATAGCTGAAGAGACAGATATTAGACTGAGCTTCTAGGAGTAACTCCCAAATCTTCATGGAAAAACTGGGCTGCCAAGGAGCTGTTCCTGGCCACCATCAGAGAGCTGCCTATCCAACTGAAGCTTCACCCTTCCAGCTATCAGTTTGAGAATCAAGCCTGCAACATCAATGCTCCTGCTCTGCACTTTACCATGTACTCAGTTCCAAACTCAGGTCTTGTATTTTGAATTTGATTCATGTAACCAAACTCACATCTAGAAGCCAAGCTGTTATGGAGTCTAGGATATGTACTCTTCAGCTTTCTAGCTCTGTAGTATAGGAGGGAATACAAGAAGGGCATCAGGTTAGATGTAGAACAAGCGAATTCTCAGTATGTCACAACAAAAGCCTCACTGTTGGGATTGGTTTATTTGGAAGTATGCCTACAGCAAGATTACATATACATTCTGGAGTATGTCCCACTTTAATTTCTACATCTGAATTCACACAGTTCTCACATTGATTATCTTTAGTACATCTGTCTGAGTGAGGTCTATTCCCATGATTCTTTGAGCCCCTTTTCTCTTGTTCTTTTAAAAGCCCTTACAGTTTCCAACAGTTTATTTCATAGCTCTCTGGCTTAATTTTTGTAGAATCACAGATTTCCTAGATTCTTAGTCACCTTGGAAAAGTACAGCCTTTCATATCAGCTTCTTAGTGATACAAAGACTGTGTGGTAGGGCTCAGTTTCCAGTCAAGACTTCCTGGAACAGGAAACTCCTGTGTCCATTGCTGTTTTTTGTTTTGTTTTGTTTTGTTTTTTTAGTCAGGACCAGATGGCGACTGAAACTCAGCACCGTCTAATAGAAATATATTGTGAGACACATTGGCAATTTAAAATTTTCTAGTAGTTACATTAAAAATTTAAAAGAAACAGATAAAATTATTTTAATAATATATTTTATTTAACCTAATATCTCTAATAGACTATAATTTTGACATGTAGTAAATGTAAAGATTATTAATAAGCTATTTTACATTTTTTGGTACTAGGTCTTCTAAATCTAGTTCATATTTTGTACTAACAACACATCACCAGCCACATTTCAAGTATTCAATAGCCACTTGTAGCTGAGGCTACCTACTGGACAATGCTATTATTAGAGAGAGAACTGCTTACTTTGGTTCAGAATGTGATGGTCTTATGTCTTTTTTTTTTGACTGGAGTAAAATTGCTTTAAAATGTTGTGTTAGTTTCTGCTGTACAATGAAGTGAATCAGCTTTATGTGTTCCTATATCCCCTCCCTTTTGGACCTCCCTCCAACTCCCCCCATCCCACCCATCTAGGTTGTCACAGAGCACTAAGCTGAGCTCCCTGTGCAATACAGCAGGTTCCCACTAGCTATCTATTTTACACATGGTAGTGTATTTATCTCAAACCTAATCTCCCAATTTGTCCCACCCTCCCCTCCCCCCCCGTGTCCACATGTCCGTTCTCTACATCTACATCTCTATTGCTGCCCTACAAATAGGTTCATCTGTACCATTTTTCTAGATTCCACATATATGCGTTAATATACAATATTTATTTTTCTCTTTCTGGCTTACTTCACTCTGTATGACAGACTCTAAGTCCATCCACATGTCTACAAATGACCCAATTTCATTCCTTTTTATGGCTCAGTAATATTCCATTGTATATATGTACCACATCTTCTTTATCCATTCATCTATCATTGGACATTTAGGTTGTTTCCATGTCCTGGCGATTGTAAATAGTGCCACAGTGAACACTGGGGTACATGTGTTCTTTTGAATTATGGTTTTCTTAGGGTATATGCCCAGTAGTGGGATTGCTGTGTCATATGGTAGTGCTTTTAAGGAACCTCCATATTGTTCTCCATAGTGGCTGTATCAATTTACATTCCCACCAACAGTGCAAAATGGTTCCCTTTTCTCCACACACCCTGTCCAGCATCTATCATTTGTAGATTTTTTAATGATGGCCATTCTGACCAGTGTGAGGTGATACCTCATTGTAGTTTTTATTTGCATTTCTCTAATAATTAGTGCTGTTGAGCATATTTTCATGTGTCTCTTGGCCATCTGTATGTCTTCTTTGGTGAAATGTCTATTTAGGTCTTCTGCCAATTTTTTAGTTGGGTTGTTTTTTTTATATTGAGTTCCATGAGCTGTTTGTATGTTTTGGAGATTAATCCTTTGTCCATTGCTTCAATTACAAATATTTTCTCCCATTCTGAGGGTTGTCTTTTCGTCTTATTTATGGTTTCCGTTGCTGTGCAAAAGCCTTTAAGTTTAATTAGGTCCCATTTGTTTATTTTTGTTTTATTTCCATTACTCTAGGAGGTGGGTCATAAAAGACCTTGCTGTGGTTTATGTCAAAGTGTGTTTTTCCTATGTTTTCCTCTAAGAGTTTTATAGTATCCGGTCTTACATTTAGGTCTTTAATCTCTTTAGAGTTTATTTTTTTGTATGGTGTTATGCAGTGTTCTAATTTCATTCTTTTCCATGTAGCTGTCCAGTTTTCCCAGCAACAGTTATTGAAGATGCTGTCTTGTTGCCATTGTATATTCTTGCCTCCTTTGTCATAGATTAGTTCACCATAGTTGCGTGGGTTTATCTCTGGGCTTTCTGTCCTGTACCATTGATCTATATGCAACCTTAGCAAATTCATTGATTAGTTCTAGTAGTTTTCTCATGGCATCTTTAGGATTTTCTATGCGTAGCATCATGTCATCTGTAAAGAGTGACAGTTTTCTTCTTCTTTTCCAATTTGTATTCCTTTTATTTCTTTTCCTTCTCTGATTGACATGGCTAGGACTTGCAAAACTATGTTGAATAAGAGTGGCGAGAGTGGACATCCTTGTCTTGTTCCTGATCTTAGTGGAAATGCTTTCAGTTTTTCACCATTGAGTATGATGTTTGCTGTGGGTTTGTCATATATGGCCTTTATTATGTTGAGGTAGGTTCCCTCTATGCCCATATTCTGGAGAGTTTTTATCATAAATGGGTGTTGGATTTTGTCAAAAGCTTTTTCTGCATCTATTGAGATAATCATATGGTTTTTATTCTATAATTTGTTAATATGGTGTATCATATTGATTTATTTGCATATATTGAAGAATCCTTGCATTCCTGGGATTAATCCCACTAGATCATGGTGTATGATCCTTTTAATATGTTGTTGGATTCTGTTTGCTAGTATTTTGTTCAGGATTTTTGCATCTACCTTCTTCAGTGATATTGGCCTGTAATTTCTTTTTTTATGATATCTTTGTCTGGTTTTGGTATCAGGGTGGTGGTGGCTTCATAGAATGGAATTGGGAATGTTTCTCACTCTGCAATTTTTTGGAAGAGTTTGAGAAGGATAGGTTTTACCTCTTGTCTAAATGTTTGATAGAATTCACCTGTGAAGCCATCTGGTCCTGGACTTTTGTTTGTTGGAAGATTTTTATTACAGTTTCAATTTCATTACTTGTGATAGGTCTGTTTATATTTTCTAATTATTCCTGGTTCAGAAAAGTTGTACCTTTCCCAGAATTTGTCCATTTCTTTGTGGTTGTCCATTTTTTTGGCATATAGTTGTTTGTAGCAGTCTATTATAATCCTTTGTATTTCTGTGGTGTCAGTTGTGGTTTCTTCTTTTTCATTTCTGATTTTATTGCTTTGCATCCTCTCCCTTTTTCTTCTTGATGAGTCTGGCTAAAGGTTTATCAATTTCGTTTATCTTCTCAAAGAACCAGCTTTTAGTTTTATTGATGTTTGCTATTGTTTTCTTCATTTCTATTTCATTTATTTCTGCTCTGATCTTTATGATTTCTTTCCTTCTACTGACTTTGGGTTTTCTGTGTTCTGATTTCTCTAGTTGCTTTAGGTGTAAGTTTATATTGTTTATTTGAGATTTTTCTTGTTTCTTGAGGGAAGATTGAATTGCTATAAACTTCCCTCTTAGAACTGCTTTTGCTGCATCCCATGGGTTTTCGGTCATCGTGTTTTCATTGTCATTTGTTTCTATGTATTTTTTAATTTCTTCTTTGATTTCTTCAGTGATCTCTTGGTTATTTAGTAGCACACTGTTTAGCCTCCATGTATGTGTGTTTTTTACAGTTTTTTTCCTGTTATTGATTTCTAGTCTCATAGTGTTGTGGTCAGAAAATGTGCTTGATATGATTTCAGTTTTCTTAAATTTTCTGAGGCTTTATCTGTGACCCAAGATGTGATCTATACTGGAGAATATTCTATGTGCACTTGAAAAGGAAGTGTATTCTGCCACCTTTGGGTAGAATGTCCTATAAATATCACTTAAATCTATCTGGTCTATTGTGTCATTTAAAGCTTGTGTTTCCTTATTTATTTTCTGTTTAGATGATCTGTCCATTGGTGTAAGTGGGGTGTTAAAGTCACCTACTATTTGTGTGTTACTGTCAATTTCCCCTTTTATGGTTGTTAGCATTTGCCTTATGTATTGAGGTTCTCCTATGTTGGGTGCATAAATATTTATAGTTGTTATATCTTCTTCTTGGATTGAGCCCTTGTTCATTATGTAGTGTCCTTCCTTATCTCTTGTAACAGTCTTTATTTTAAGGTCTATTTTATCTGATACAAGTATTGCTACTCCAGCTTTATTTTGATTTCCATGTACATGGAATATCTTTTTCCATCCCCTCACTTTCAGTCTCTATGTTTCCCTAGGTCTGAAGTGGGTCTCTTGTAGACAGCATATATATGGGTCTTGTTTTTGTATCCATTCTGCCAGTCTGTGTTTTTCGGGGGGAGCATTTAATCTATTTACATTCAAGGTGATTATCGATATGTATGTTCCTATTACCATTTTCTTAATTGATTTGGGTTTGTTTTTGTAGGTCCTTTTTTTCTCTTGTGTTTCCTGCCTAGAGACGTTTCTTTAGCATTTGTTGTAAAACTGGTTTGGTGGTGCTGAATTCTCTTAGCTTTGGCTTGTCTGAAAAGCTTTTGATTTCTCCACTGAATCTGAATGAGATTCTTGCTGGTAGAGTAATCTTGGTTGTAGGTTTTTCTCTTTCATCACTTTAAGTATATCCTGCCACTCCCTTCAGAGCGTTTCTGCTGAAAAATCAAGCCTGCAGTTTCTGCTGAAAAATCAGCTGATAACCTTATGGGGATTTCTTTGTATGTTATTTTTTGCTTTTCCCTTGCTGCTTTTAATATTTTTTCTTTGAGTTTATTTTTTGTTAGTTTGATTAATATGTGTCATGGTGTGTTTCTCCTAGGGTTTATCCTGTATGGGACTCTCTGCATTTCCTGGACTTGATTGACTATTTCCTTTCCCATGTTAGGGAAGTTTTCCACTATAATCTCTTTGAATATTTTCTCAAACACTTTCTTTTTCTCTTCTTCTTCTGGGACCCCTATAATTTGAATGTTGGTAAATTTAGTGTTGTCCCAGAGGTCTCTGAGATTGTCTTCAATTCTTTCCATTCTTTTATCTTTATTCTGCCCCTTGTCAGTTATTTCCACCATTCTGTCTTCCAGCTACTTATTTGTTCTTCTGCCTCAGTTATTTTGTTATTGATTCCTTCTAGTGTATTTTTCACTTCAGTTATTGCGTTGTTCACCTCTGTTTGTTTATTCTTTGGTTCTTCTAGATATTTGTTAAACATTTCTTATATTTTCTCAATCTGTGCCTCCATTCTATTTCCAAGATTCTGAATCATCTTTACTATCATTACTCTGAATTCTTTTTTCAGGTAGGTTGCCTATTTCCTCTTCATTTATTTGGTCTTGTAGAGTTTTACCTTGCTCCTTCATCTGTGACATATTTTTTGTCATCTCGTTTTTTTTTTGGATGGGTGGGATTTTGTTCCTGTCATACTGGTTGTTTGGCCTGAGACTTCCAGCACTGGAGTTTGTAGGCTGTTGGGTAGAGCTGGATCTTGGTGCCAAGATGAGGACCTCTGGGAGACCTCACTCCAAAGAATATCCCTGGGGACTGAGGTTCTCTGTTAGTCCAGTGTTTTGGACTCAGAGCTCCCACCACAGGAGCTTTGGCTCAACCCCTGGCTCGTGAATCAACATCCTGCAACCTGCACAGGGTGGCACCAAAAAAAAAAAAAAAAAGAAAGAAAGAAAAAAGGAGCAGAACAATAACAAAGCGTAAAAAATAAAATGAGATTAGAAAAGTAACAGGTATTAGAATATATATTGATGAAAAAACAACTGGAAGGTAAAACAGACCACAGTAGTATAAAAAGAGGAGGAAAAAAAAAAAAGAGAAAAGGCCTTGGCTGTGGGGAGCAGGGCTTAGGCTCAAGGGAGGAGGGCCCCAGGAGTGCCTCTGGCCTTGGAGGTTGGAGGACAAGGTCCAGAGCCCCAACAGGCTCACTGGGCCCAAGTGAGCGGGAGAAACGCTAGGCATGTTCCCCCCATCCTCTGATCCTGGAGGGCCCCTCTCTGTTGGCCTCTCTTCTTCTTCCGCCATCTCGCTCCCTCCTATGCCCCTAGGAGCCACATGGCGGGAGGGGGCCCCAAAAGGCAGGAGACCAGGCCCAAAAGCCCAACAGGCTCCCAGGGCTGAGTGGTTGGGAGAAACGCCCTCCATGCCTCCCGTGATCCTCTGATCCCAGAGTGCCCCTCCCGCCTGCCTATCCTCTTCTCCCCCATCCCCCTCTCTCTTACACCCCTAGGACCAGTGCAGCTCGGAGGAGGCCTCAGAGGGCAGAGAACCCAGCCTGGGAGCCCCTCAGGCTTCCCGGGCCTGACTGGGCAGGGGAAGCACTAGGCCCACTCCCCCCTGTTCCTCTGAGCCCCCAAGGGTCCCTCCAGGTATGGGAACCCCTCCCCCCTCCCAGCTAGCCCTCAGGGGCACTGTTCCTGTCTGGCCTCCACTTCTCCTCCCCCCTCATTCCCCCACGTCCTACCCGGTCGCTCGGGGGTTCCTCCTATCTCCTTGGTCATTGGTCCCCCACCAGCATCCAGCAGGCACCCTGGTTGTGGGGAGATGCAAACTCCATGACTTCCCCTGCTGCCATCTTGACTCTGCCCCATTTATGTCTTTTGGTACTCATTGTTTTGTATCACTGTAACTCAGAGACACATGAAGGGGAATTAATCTGTTAACATCACTTCTTTCAGTGATGTGAACATGTAGCAGGAAGCTGGTGGCACCATTATGCCTTCTGACGTAAGTATCTTTAGCCTCTTTAACCATGTATGGCTGAAAAATTCTAGTTAAAGATAACTTTGTGACTGATAGGGTTTAGTCTAGACTTCTTAGTACCAACCACCCTGGGGACCTTATTTCTTTTGAAGACATCCTTAGTTGGATTGGATTTTGACATGGAAAATACTTCTTTCTTATTACTCTTGTAGTAAAATGGTAAGACTGCATCCTTGATGCAGTCAGCCTGGGTTTGCTCTTTCTTCCTAACCAAAATAGTAATTCACAATCTTTTGCTTTTCCTTCATGGACCAGAAGGTCAATGTTCTCTAGAACTACACATTTACTACTTATCACATTTTTCAGCTCTGCTGCCTGAACGTGTAACATTTCCTGTCAGTCATGTCTTATGCAAGCAAAATGAGCTTGTCCTTTGGGGCCAACAGAGTCTATTCTACATCCAAATTCAGAGTGTTTTCTTGCTCTCACTTCTTGGTGTCATTATGGAAAGCTCTCAAAGGTCAGTGGCCTTTGGATTTGGGGGAAAACATTTGGATACCTTGTCATATAAAGTAATATGGCCATTGCTTTTGGTGGCCAAGTCATAATGCCCTTCGGGATACGTGTCATTTAGACACATCAAGAACTCACCATGTTATGACTGTGCTCTCAGTTTGCCAGGGTTCAACCTATGGTTCTATGTCAATGAACTGACTTCAATTCTTTAGGAGAGAAGAAAAGATAACCTAATGTATTTCTCTGGAGGTCACCATTTTAAAAATCTTTTCTACATTTTACTGGAGTTCCTTGCTATGTCATTGGGTTCTCTAAGTCAGGGGTCCCCAGCCCCCAGGCCGCCCAGCAGGAGGTGAGCAAGCAAAGCTTCATGTGCCACTCCCCATCGATCCCCATCGCTCACATTACCACCTGAACCTTCCCCCACCGCCCCAGTCCGTGGAAAAATTGTCTTCCACGAAACCTGTCCCTGGTGCCAAAAAGGTTGGAGACCACTGCTCTAAGTAAATCTCTGCCTCTCAGACTATGACTTCTATGTTTATAGGAGCTGGTGTTTCTAATTCCGTTATTCTTAGGTAACCTCCAGACAACCAGATTTTTCAGCTTCTAACAGACTTCTGTTTCTCTCTCTTGACAATGAGGATTAAAAAACCCATTCTTTTCACTCTTACTTTTTTAAGGAAGATGGAAACTTCAAATGATTGGTTAACCTGAAACTTTCTCCTCCTGTTCTACCACATTTGCCTGTAAATGGCTAGGCAGTTCTTTCTGGGTCATGTTAGTGATCATATGATAGTGGTTACTTTTAAGGTAATTGGAGTCTCATTATTCTTTCTGTCAAGCCTGGGCATTCACTTCTCTTTTTCACCATAGTTTTTCTTTATGATTTCAGCAAGTCACATACATTTTTTATGTCTCTACTTCAGTATGAAGCAAGAATTTTACCATATGACAAAAGAATGTACTGAACATCCTTTAAATATGACACATTTACCTGTGATTTTAGAAATTGTGCTTTGAGTCATTTTTGTAACAGGTAATTTAACAACGACAACAACAAATATGATCTTTTGTGAAAACTGGTTGTTTTAGTGGTACAACATGAGGACTTGGAAGAGAGCAAAGCTAACTCAGTTATTAACCATAAGCATTGGCAATAATCAACTGAGCCAACTTTGCAATAACCAGCTTTACATAGTAAAGAAAAAGTGATTTAGCACACAATACTCTGTTATCCTAAAACCATCATATGACAGTGTGTTTATCTAGGTAAAAGTTCCAGGAGTGGTAGGGAGTCAAAATCCATTAGTACCTAGTTCTACTCTCACTGAATGTCAGCCTACTAAGAAGTATAGGGATTAGGTAGTGTCAAAAATACGTCATGCAAATTTATCATGTTTTATTTTTAAACTATTATAATTAGTTGAAAATAATGATAAAAAATTTATGTCATCACAAATTTGAGCAGTGGTGCTTCAATAGCTAGTCAGTTGGTTTAGGATGTCACACCACCTAGCAAAATATTGATATTTGAGACCTCAATGCTGGAATAATGCTTACTTTTAACTAAGAAGTTATTACAATTAATTGAATTATGCCTCTCTTCCTGGTTCACCTCAGTGATGATATAAAGTCCAAGCCCCCAGCTATCTATTATTACCTCATCTCCATACTGGGCTCTGTATATTTGCCTATCTGACTCACTCTTCCTTGGCCACTTTTGTTCCAGATCTTCTGCTCCATGATCAGCAAACTCTCTTCATCAACAACCTCTTTTCTGATTGTTCAGTTTTTTCCTTGCTCTAGCAGAATTACAAGAACTGCAACTATTTCTCATCTTCTGGGTCTCAGTTTAATAGAGAGACATTTCCTGCCCATCCTATCTGTCTAACATCATCATTTTTATTCTCTCTCAGAATAAGCTGGTTATTTTCCTTCTTGTATTCATCACCTTTTATACTTATTTAATTCCTTGATTTATTTTATTGCTAGTTTACTGCTAGACTCCTGCACTAGAAGGTCAGTTCTTCAATTAGGGCAGAGACTTTGTCCACCAGGCAAATGTTCTTCAGAGTCTGGAAAATATTGAGAATGAATGAATGAATGAATATTGTCATTCATTCACAATAAATGAATCATCACAGAGGCTAAAAATTCGAATACACTTAAAAAATTAATTTTATCTTTTGACTAAATATATTGATGTTATGGTCATAATTTTTTACCTGGTAAATTGAGTATTTATCAATTGGATCATGGCTTATTGCTGCTTTTACAAATGTGCCTGAGAAAATAAACAGATTCCATACAGATTTGTTAGGTGGCCACATTTAATTTACCTGGCTTCTGAAGCATTTAGATTTTGTAGCAGGACATGATGGAACAATGATTTGACATGGTTTGTTTGTACATTCTTAGTAAAAATCTGGAAATTTTACCTCTCTGGTAATGCACGGATGAGCACCTAAAATTTCTTTAGCTAAAACTGATGTGCACACAATTCTAAGCTACCACTGCATTTGGAACCAGCTATAAGCTGTTTCTGAAGTAAAAACATCACAGTTATGAACAGAAAAATGGATGCCATAGGAGAAAAGAAAAACCTCCAGTTTTTAATACTTCTCTTTCCATGACTGTAGTGGAAGGAGAACCTTTTTTGCTACTGCATTTCAATGGACATTTTGTTCAATTAAAAACCCTGTCACAAAATTAAAAAGTCTGTATCACTTCATGGCTTAGAAATTCCTAAAAATGATTTTTAAAAAAATGATGATAAACACACACAAATTCCTTTCAAAAGATCAGGAAGATGTTCTGATGAGAATAAGGGCGGAAAACCCTGAAAACACCATCATCAGTATATTTTTGTGGAAATCTATAATTAAATAATTCATAGTAAATATAATAATTGAAAGAAGTAGGGCTATGTATAACTATTCGTCTAATTAGTATCAGATTTCACATGTAGTTAACACTCCAGAGGACAGCGAGAGAAGCTGCAATGAAAAGTCTGATTTGAAAGTAGAGCAAAATTATTACCTTATGTTGCCACAAAGAATAGATTGAAATTCCCAAAAACAACATTCTAATTTATTTTACAGCATAAAAAATACAGCATGGATCATTTAAAAATAAAGTCATAATTACAGGGATTACAATTGAACAGATTCACTGAGCAAAACATTTTATTTTTATCTACAAGTTGAGTTACTGATGAAGCATAAAGGGCAAATATGTATAATCAGTTGGAAAGTCTGAGGGGGGTTTTATCAAAATAAAAGATTTGGTGTGGTTCAAAGGCATTCACCCAAGAGAGTTCCTGTTTCAAACTCACATTCACAACCTAACACTTCATTGCTTTCTGCTAAATCAACACAGTCGTGGAGCTCTATAAATGGTCAAGTTTGATTCCAGTGTTATTTGAACAGTGTCCTCCAAAAGGAGTCTCTTGTTCTATATTTATAATTTTAATTACAGATAACTATACCTTCCTCATAATCTCAAGCTATATAGTGATTTATTGTATAACATAGTAACCTTTTAAAAGTATGGGGTAATTGATTCCACTATTCCCTTATGAGCTCAGGAAAAACAATAATTTCTCAACTGTCACTTAAGTAAACTAGTTTAAAACCTATTTTAGGGTCTGCACAGCAGAAAAATAAAGGTGAGGAGACTAAATATCTGAAAAGCCAAATGACTTATTGTAGGCAATATGGCCAGTTGGTGATGCAGGAATCGGTGTCATAGGCCACAGCTTAACAGTGGTGGGCAGTGGCTGCTTTTGCCATGAGTAATAAAGTCCTTTGTCTCTGACACAGGAATCTCATGTCTTTTGCAAGCATCCATGGCACTGTGGCAGGCAAACTCATTGTATAGTCATTTTGATGGGAATTCTCTGGTTTCCAGGACTTGTGCACACCATTAAACCTTTTAAGTAGGATAAAATCCCAACATTTGTCTTCCCCGAGTCTCCATTTTTCTGCAAATGCAATGCTTCCTCTCTCTACTCCATTCCATACAAACACAGAGTTAGGACTGCAGAGCTACCAGAATCTGTTCTCTTATAATGTGACCCCACCTCCTTGGTCATGAGTAATTGGTTTCTTCCAGTTTGTTGGAACTGGTATCGAAAGATAGGAGTTATTCTCTCAGAAGAACTGGACTGAGAACATACAGACTTGAAGCCGTCAGCTAAAATCACATTCCTCCATGTGGGTGAGGAAGCAGAGAATACCAGTTTGTACATTATTCATAAGATGACATATCTCACTTTCCCTGAGACATTCCCTGCTTACATCCGTTGCTCAGGATAATTATTGATAGTATCTTCTCTCAAAATGTCCTGATTTGGAAGCTAAATTTTATGGTCACCCTAATCTCTCAAGACTCTGATGGCAAAGATAGACATTTAACTTGAACAGCAAATGCCTAGATATCATTCTGGGTCCCATCATTCAAGATAAGAGATACAACTTTAAAGCATTCAGAGAGTGAAGGCGCAGCATTTACCTCTGCGTGGGAGCAAGTGGCTTTAAACTAGGAAGGCTCCTTGCTGTATTTCATCTTAGATGAGAGGGAAGTTCCCTTTCTGAGTTTGGTTCTTCTGTAAGTGTTGCCGTTTAGGCCCTTGCTATTACTGGTGATATGCAGGGTACCTCACCTTAACATGTTGACACTAGGTCTGATTGCTTCAAAGCCTTTTCTACCCCATCCTCTGGCCACAGACTTTATGAATACAAAGGTGAGGTAATCTCCATATGTGGATCCTGTTAAGAGGCTAGGACTGTCATTGGGATTTTGAGTTAAAATTCACACATTCATTCTGTATATCAATTAAAGTCAACTTGCAGGGAGAAAGAAGAATGAAGTGGCATAACAAGCCATAGAGCAGAGAGAGAAGATACCTTGGGTTTCTTCTTATGCTTCAATCCCCATTGAGACTGACTCTGAGGTGCATTTTTGCCTTTAGGTTCTATAAGATGCCACAATTTCTTCATAATTATAACATCTTTATGCTTAAGTTCTCTCCAAAATCTTTCTGTAAAGTCCTAATGCAAGTCAGAATCTAAACTCAAAATTAGCAGATTTAATTTTCATCTGTGATCAGGTCAATAAATGGGAATTCATTTATTTATGCTTTTACCATATGAATATTGAATGTTTAATGTATGTTGGACATTGTGCTAGCTTCAGGGAAGATGATAAGTAAGACAGACATATTCCTGCCTCCCTGAAGTCATCATACCAATAATTCCAGATGTGAGATCCTCCCCATTCTGCCTCAGATGATTGATCAAATAATCTAGTAGTATATTCAGACCCCTGTTTATGCATTCTAGGTATTCATAGCATGTGAAGAGGCACTGATATGAAAATTCTCTGTTTAAGAATGGGTTCCATTTTAAAAAGACAGTTTGGGAAATGTGTGAAGGGATATTTTTTAAACCAAAAATATACATAGGTAATATTATAAGATATAAGGTACTATTAGAGTACAGTGGTTATTTTTTTAAAAGTATGCTTTATAATTTCATTATCTTTTATATCCTGCTGTGAATATGCCTTTGAAATGGGTTTTACATGATTGTTGGGTAGACTAGAATGGAAAACAGGATTCTACTTTGTTAGCAAAACCTCTATAGAAAAATTATTTTTCTCTCAAAAGTGTATGTGTGTGGGAAGATTATTCCAAACCCAGGAAGAATCTTGAGAGATTATTAGGAGGCAAGGGATCACTGACATTATCTTCTTAGGCTGAGTGGGTGAGGCAAATAAAGGAAATAGAATGATTGCTTCTAGTGTTCCCTTCTTAAGGGAATAATCATTGTGTTCTTTGATATTTATTAACTTCGCTAAATGTAATTCCCAAGTACAGAACAGTTCTAGGGGTTTTTCTTATAGTATGCACATTAAGTCAACAGATGAGGCTGAATGAGAATTGGAGTTAGATCAGCCCGACTTAGGCCCTGCAGGGACCTTCTGAGAATAATTTGGGCCTAGCTTAGGGCTTCTAGGAATGCTGATGGGAAATCTTCCAAGTTTACTAAGAAGTTGGGCTAAGAGAGTTTTGACAACTGCAGGCCAGTCTTTGGGGTTCTAAATAGGCAATATTATGCTGCATATAACCCAGAACGCCTGAAACTATATTTGGTCCTCTCTTTTAAAGCCACATAAGAAGGAAACCTTGAGGGAACTCTCCTCCATTCTCTCTGCCTTCAGGTAGTGAGGTGAAGGAGACAAGATATGTTTCTTCTGAAGCTGTCCACAGAGATGGGAAGTCTGTATATAGCTAGCTGACAATGCTTGCTAATGATACTGATAATCATATTGAGAGTTCACTGGGGCTGCTCACTGTTACAGTGCTTTTCATACATTGTTCATTTAATTCTCATAGACATGTGACACACACTGTAATTATCTCCATTTATAGATGAGGAAACTAAAGCAGGGAGAGTTCAAGTAACATGCCCAAGGTCACAGCCAGGAAGTGACAGGGTAAGAATTTGATCTCAGGCCATCTGGCTACAGAGTGCATGCTTTGAACAATGTTTTCTGCCTCTCCTGAATAGTAGCGCACTGCTGACAACTAGCGCTTCACCCATAGTAGGTGCTCAATGAACATTTATTGACTAACTGACCATTGGGCTCATAGGGAGCTGTCCTTGATTTGCCAAAAGGTGGGCTAACCCTAAAATGTGCAGTCAGATAGTGTTTACATAGAAGGGTGGCCCTGTACTTTTCCCTCCCTAGTATTCCTACTGGGGATGGAAATCTTGTGGATCTTGGGAAATGTTTTTAATCTTAGAAATAAAAGTTCTTTTGGGGTCATATATCCCTTAAAAATCACATAAACGCTCAGAATCCTCTCCACATTAAAATGTTTACACAAAATTTTTTATTTAATATGTCTGGCATTGTTTAGATCTCTAGAACCTTCCAGGAATAACTACAGTAGTTTTTGAGGAGTGGCTCTGAACTTGGAGTGTTGATACCTTTCACTTTCAAGTGAGTTACATGAGTGCTTAATTCAGGAAAAACTGTATTCACCTCTTACTGAGGTAGTCACTTTTGTTTTTCTCCATCAGGGGAAAGCTCCATGCCAGTGTTACAGTTGGCTGTGGTCGCTAGCCTGCTGCCTGGTAACAGCACAGTTTTTTGTTTTCTTTTTTCACATCTTTATTGGGGTATAATTGCTTTACAATGGTGTGTTAGTTTCTGCTTTATAACAAAGTGAATCAGTTATACATATACATATGTTCCCATATCTCTTCCCTCTTGCGTCTCCCTCCCTCCCACCCTTCCTATCCCACCCCTCCAGGCGGTCACAAAGCACTGAGCTGATCTCCCTGTGCTATGCGGCTGCTTCCCACTAGCTATCTACCTTACGTTTGATAGTGTATATATGTCCATGCCTTTCTCTCGCTTTGTCACAGCTCACCTTTCCCCCTCCCCATATCCTCAAGTCCGTTCTCCAGTAGGTCTGTGTCTTTATTCCTGTCTTACCCCTAGGTTCTTCATGACATTTTTTTTTCTTAAATTCCATATATATGTGTTAACATACAGTATTTGTCTTTCTCTTTCTGACTTACTTCACTCTGTATGACAGACTCTAGGTCTATCCACCTCATTACAAATAGCTCAATTTCGTTTCTTTTTATGGCTGAGTAATATTCCATTGTATATATGTGCCACATCTTCTTTATCCATTCATCCGATGATGGGCACTTAGGTTGTTTCCATCTCCAGGCTATTGTAAATAGAGCTGAAATGAACATTTTGGTACATGACTCTTTTTGAATTATGGTTTTCTCAGGGTATATGCCCAGTAGTGGGATTGCTGGGTCATATGGTAGTTTTTTAAGGAACCTCCATACTGTTCTCCATAGTGGCTGTACCAATTCACATTCCCACCAGCAGTGCAAGAGTGTTCCCTTTTCTCCACACTCTCTCCAGCATTTATTGTTTGTAGATTTTTTGATGATGGCCATTCTGACTGGTGTGAGATGATATCTCATTGTAGTTTTGATTTGCATTTCTCTAATGATTAATGATGTTGAGCTTTCTTTCATGTGTTTGTTGGCAGTCTAACAGCACAGTTTGTACATTCTTTGATGGGGCTCCAGAAAGGCGGAGTGCTCCACTGGGGAGCAGATGTGTGAGCTCCAGGTTTCTGACATGAACATTACTATCAGTAATGCCTCTGCTGAAAGTCCTCATTATTATCATGACAAATACTGGAGCACAAAGGGACCATTGTCAGAACAGAGGGCTATCTGTTATTGTTAATTGAATATTTTTGATTATGGTATTAAGCTGGTCAGAGTACTACAGCATGCCTTTTAGGGCATGAGTTCATTTGGGCAGCTTCTCTTAATATGGGAGCTAAGTTGCACATGCTTACACACTCACAAGCCTCCTTTTTCTGAGTTGTGGTGAAGGACAGCTGCAAAGTGTAACTATTTTCTTTCATCTGTGAAGTTTTGGAAGGCACTTGGGCCAGTTGATTTTAAGATGACCTTTGTTTAGCTGAATTATTTACTCATCATTTAAGCCACTTAATTTCCATGATCTTAAATTTCCCAAATATCAGCTTCCCACATCATGTCCTAGAGAAATTTTAGGAAACCTATAGCCAAAGAGCAGAGTGGAACATTTAGCGAAGAATATAAAAGAAAGAATAAAATAAATTAACTTTTCTTGTATTATATCCTTTCAAAAAGCCAGGGATATGGGGCATACTATATTTTGCTGCTAACATGTACAGCCCATGGGGGAAAAAACATAGAGGTCTTAATGATGTTGATATAAGTTATTTGAGTGTCACATGAGATTTTGGTGTTTTGGTTCAGAATCAAAATTATAATCTTATCACAAAATTTTAATATATTGGAGGAACATTCATTTGAAAAGTTATATAGTGATAAATGTTTTTGTTTCTTCCCACAACTAGATGGTGGTGATTTTGTGGATCCTTTCTCTTAAGATTAGGATTTCAGTCACATTCTGGTCTCCTCTAGAGGTCGATTCATGAAGTCTTGAATAGCCTGATGCAAAGGAAGCCATTTTTTGATAGACATTTTCAGAGCTGTAATCCAGCTGCAGAAATAACATCACAGGACAGGTCATTAAAAAATTGTTGCACTCTAGGGAGATGAAATGTTACAAAATCTTTTAATTTATCTTGCAAATGTTTCTCTTTGTTATTTAGTTCAAAATTAATATATTAAACCATGATCCTTAGGTTTTGGATTGAACAAAAAGGTAAAACACCAAAAGAGAAATATGCAATGGTAGCTATGATTTAAATCCATGTTAATGTAAATAATAGGGCCAGAAGAGGGTACAATGTTAGTAAATAGTAATTAATGCAGTTGTAGGATTTAAAATTATTACTAGTATTTTCTGTTTCTATTTAAAGTTTAGTTGATCAAATGTATAGTAATCAAATGTTGCCATTAGGACCAAATACTTCTTTGTCACGTTCTTGAAACCACAGCAAACACTCCAGTTAACTCTCCTCTCTCTTCCTCTCTGTTCCTTTCATTTTCTTGGATGATGTTTTATAAAATGTGCCCATATGATGTTTATTATAAGGGTGGTTAATAGGTGTTATTTTTTTAAAGTAGTTTAGGTCAGATAAGCTTAGGTAGTGGGAGTTAAGGGGAGTTAACCAGGATTCCTTCCAGCAATGTGTCTCAGAAACATTGAGTTAATATACTTTGTGATTCTCTGAGAGGGGAATATGATTTGTATCATTTCCTAAACTTATTTCACTACTTTTGGGGAGTGGGCTATCTTGTGGAGCCAGAGTTCCATAAACCACAATTTGTGAAACTCTTGCTCTTTTAAATATTTCTCTAATGACTTAATATTGTTTCCTCTTGATAGTATCCACTCATGGATTTGGCAGTGAGATCCAACTATTCAACTTCCTCTCTTAGAGAAGCCAGTAAATTTTATCAGATAGGAGTTAACTCTCTTTCAGTGACCCCTTTTCTACAATAATAGAAGGCTGGAGCCTCACCTTCAAGGGACCATCTTTATCTGCCACCAGATTATACAGCACAGTCTGAGGAAGAAGATCCTGGCAAGTATCTAGCAATTCTATATTCATTATCCTCCCACTCTAGCCCATGCTTAGGAGTGAGTGGAGCAAGGAAGGTTACATAACGAGGGAAGGCCTAGGAAATCCTTTTCCCTTCTCCAAATGGTCACTTGCTGGAGATTACTGAAATTCTACTTTTGGAGTTTTATTTCTTTGGGTTGAAACAGTGAATTTGATTCTTGCAAATGGCCCTGGAAGCTTTACCATGTCCTTTGTTTTAATAAATCACTGTAAATTTCTTTATTAGATCCTTTTTATCCAGATAGTTGGAAGAAAGTGTCTGGATGGTCACCAAGCAGTTGAGGGTAGGAATGGGAGATGTAGGACATTGGATGTCCTGGGGATTGGAGTTAGGTCAGGGAGACTTGAGAGATGAAGGAGGATACTCTAGGTACTTCCTCTGTTTCATGGTTTTGTCTCTGTTAACTTTACTGCTGGGTTTTTCTCAGAATCTTTATGAAACCAGTACCCATTTGTACATGCCAAGTTGGATACTAAACATACAATTTAGATGGATGAGTCCTATGCCCTTCGATGGCTTATAACAAAACCAAACAACTGACCAGATGGACATATCAATAAGAGTTATGTGAAAGGTGGTGAAACAACAAACCTGTGAATTAATAAATTACAATATTTACGGGTTACAGTGTTAGTGGATTTTTTATGTTGAAACCTGAGTCAGCCACTACCTTGGGAAGAACTATGGACTCCTTTTTCATTTGAAAAAAAATACTTCTAGAAGAGTCATCTTCTGTGCATTGAAAGAAAAAAAAATCCTGGGGAATATTAACTATAGGGACTATGCAAAGAAAGGGAGATATTTAATTGAGGATGTGGAGTTGAAGCTGGAAAATAAGGATAAGGGTTTGCTTAGAAGGCTTCTGTCAGGACTGATGAAGAAGAAGAAATACGTAGACCTTGACTTACCGTTGGTTTTCTGTCTTATTTTCTGCACAGAAATAGAAAGTCTTGAATTCTTCAGATGGAGGTTTGAGTTCAATTACTGATTGCTTGAAGCTAAGGGTCTGCTCATTCACCCTATATCCTTGTAGATAAAGGCCACCTACAGAGGGTGAAAGGAAAAAAGCAAGTGAGGAGAATAGGGAAAGAGTAAGATGGAGAAAAAGTCTGAAAAGGTGTCAAGAAGATTTTGTATCTGAAGGAACCTCTAGTCCAGGTGTCTTGTTTTACAGATGAAGAAGTGAGGCTCCAAAAGAATATATATTGATAACTTAGGTCATCCACTAATAATTAATGGCAAGACTGGTAACAAAGTTTGGATTTCCTGTTTTTCATTTCTACAGTGTTCTCATGACATGTTCAATATTTAGCTTTTTGTTACTGTGGGCCTAAAGTAGTTTCTTTAGGCTCCTTCTTTTAGTGTGTTCCTGGAGGACACATTTTGAAATACATTTTTCAGTATCAAATATTGACACCTACAATATTACATTAGAGGAAAAATTAAATAGTATTTGTTTGGGCAGAACCATTAAGACATCCTGAGGAGTTATGAAGATGGCCAGAGGTTTCTACAACCAACATAGATTCTCACCTTCTTTGTGCATATGCAAAGCACATTTAAAATATGAACCCACGGGGTGATGTGAGGGCACCAACTTGAATTAAAATGAGAATAAATGACTGGTTTTAAAAGATAATTTCTTCCCCATGGTCCTTTGAATCTATGTTAGTGGCTGTATATTACTTGGCCAGAATTCTGTTTACATTGTTTAGGGGTTGGGGTGCGGGGAGAAGACATCAGTCTAGGAGAAGGTGCCGAAAAATCAACACTTGTGTGTTCCTTATGTTGTCTTGATGCTCTGAGGTAACCTGAATCTCATGCAGATACTCTAGGTAATGCCATTAATAGTGATGATTAGATTTTTAGATCTCTTTCTTGTGCTTACTAACTCTTATTATTCTCGCTCCCCAACCTCCCACTGTCCCCACCCCAGTAGCCACTTTACTGCACTATACTAGCAAAGAAAATGCCAAAATACGACTGGGATTTTTGCTACTCTATGGGATAAGTATTCTATGCTGGTATGGTAGTAAGGGACTGTGAAAGGAAACTTTGGCTCATTTTTGTTTTTCTTTGGCTACACTTGATAACAATATACACTGTCAGGAAGTCATAAATTTTTCTTTTTAGACAGAATGAGTGGCTTTTGGACTTTAAAAATTCTTTACTCTACAGAGGGGGTTTAGTTGCACTATTAAATTCTCTAAAATTTTTCATTTAAAAAGAATCCATTTTAGAACTAACTTCTAGGAAAGCATTTATTTTAGAAATGGTTAGAATTTTTTCTTTTAGTAGGCTCCAGTAAAATGGTGTTTACCAAAATCGGAGAGTGACTTCTTTCTTTGAGCTAGACAGATATAAAACAACTTTTTTCAGATAATATTTACACAGCATAATATTCATCCATTTAAAGTGTACAATCACTGATTCTTAGTTTGTTTATAAAGTTGTGCAACCACCACCATAATCTACCTTTGGAACATTTCATCATCTCAGAAAGAAACTCCATACCCATTAGCAGTCACTGCCCATCTGCTTCCCCATCCTAAGCCTAGGCAATCCTAACCAACTTTCTGTCTCTATAGATTTTTCCTGGGGCACTTAATATAAGTGGAATTATACGATATGTGATCTTTTGTGACTGACTTATTTCACTTAGCATAAAGTTTTCAGGGTTCATTCATTTTGTATCATGTACTAGTACTTCATGTATTTTTATTGCTGAAATTTCATTGTATGGATATAGCATATTTGATTTATCCATTCGTTAGTTTGGACATTTGAGTTTTCTTCAATTTTTTGGCTATTATGAATAACATTGCGATGTTCGCACGCAAGTTTTTGCATAGGTGTATGTTTTGGGGGTGTATACTAGATGTAGAATAAGCAATGTGTTAGATGTTTCAGGACTATAGGATACCTAAGGACTTATCTGAGGGTTATTTTGCTGTCTTAATTCTCTGCTCCAAACAACAGTATACACCATTTATATTACGTACTGGTTTTTGACTTCTTCCTGCTTGTGAATTTCCTTTTCTCATATGTCTGAACAGATAAGAATACCTTCCTCCATTCCTACCCATTTTGAGAATGGATAGAAAGTTATGCCCAAAAGGTGTCTGCTACAAACAGGAAAGTTTCTGACACCTCTCCTAACTAATTGTAGGGTAGAAATGATTAGCAGTAAAGTCATCCAATTATAACCCCATTACCTCATTTCAAGTGACCTCATTGGGCTGGTCTCTGTCATTAGGTGGCAGCAATAAATAGCAAGCTGGCACAGTGCTTGGACAGAGATTTCTCACAAGAACTATCCATTTGTTGCAATAATGTAAAATATATCTGAGCAGCACATACAGAACTTGATGTGATTTGTTTAAGAATAATAGTTAACAATCACGATTTGTTACTTCCAGCTCTTGCTGGAGAGAGATAAAAGGAAAAAAATTATCAAGTATACTGTGAATGACAAAGGGCTTCAGGCCTATGAAGAGGCACTTTGACTAACAGGCTTCTGGAATAATCCCAGTGGCTTTTTAATATTAGCAGGCATAGGCCAGCCAGTAATACATATTGTTAAAGTACTAGCACCTTCCGTAACGGTGAGAAAAGACTTCAGGGACCTAACTGACTGGGGCTATTTCTCCGACTCCCAAAATATATATTTGAGGCATATTTAGCTGAAAGTAAAATGTGGGACTAGCATCTCATAGGGTTTTTACAGGAAATCAGGGCTGTGTTGCTTCTCATGGCTTTTGCTCTTTCCCCTCCTCTCACTGTTATCTTTCCCTGCCTCCTCTTCGCTGCCCTCACTATTCTCTCAGCATCACAGGTGACTGTCACAAGAGCTAAGTCATGCCCCAAATACTACAGATACCTTCAGAAATAAGAAATATCATATGATGTGTCCCAGGTCTCTAATAAAGAACATAAATCAATGTAGTAAAATGAATAATAAAATAAAATAAATGAAAATAAAACAGTAAAGTAACCGAGATGCTGCAGCCAGGGGACCATGTCTCTGAAGTGGTGAACGTAGAAGGCTGAGTCTTAATAACAAAGCAGATAATATGACAGACATATTACAAAGATAATAGAAAGGAAAGAACCTTCTTTAAATATTCTGTTTCTAATATTCTGAAAGAAAACTGACTGTGTGAACCAGGATATATACAGAGACGGGGTTTTTGTACTTTAGTATTTTTCCACTTTTTTTGGCTGTGATATAAAGATGTAATAAATACAGACCTCTACATGTTTTAATACAATTAAACCAAAAGTTTTGTGAAACATTGTGATGTATCATGATATTTTTTATTCAATTAAATCCTATGCTATTGTTTTTTAAATACTGGTCACAATTTACTACATTGATTGTATGACACAGTAACAGGGTCAAAACCTGCAGTTTGATAAATACTGCTATAAATGGTAATCAAGGCCTGCTTCAAGGTTATGACCTTCACAGGGGAGAACTAGGAACCAAACCAGGGTGGGATGTGCAAGAGCCAAGCGGAGCTTGAACAATGTAAGTAAAGAACGAACTATAGCTCAGACCAGCGCAAAGGTCATTTACTTAGTGTCAACTAGAAGAAAATGAGCATTAGAACCCTGTATAATCTTTATTAATATAATAATGATTCATATTCCATGCATATAAAATGATTAAGTTAAACTAAACATATTAGTGCGTGTAGTGTTCATGGTGCAGCATGGTTTCAGCCATTCAACTCAATTTCTTTGCTGTCCTCACAACTCCTTTGGTTGTTGGACTGAGTGGACCCTGGCTATTGCAGTCAGTGTGCTGATGTCCAGAGCGCAGAGACCAGACACACAACATTACTGACCGAGTACTGCTTTTAGAAGACTAATTTCTGTCAGGGAGTGCTACACAGAGTATGGTGGCTAAGAGTTTGGGCATAGCATTTCGATAGCATTTGTTCAGAGTTTGTCTCTGTCACTTAATAGCTGGTTGACCAGTGGTGTGCTAGTTAACTTCTCCAAGCTTTAGTTTCTCACTTAAAATAGGACAATAACTGTGGATGTTTTGCAGATACTAGTTTTAGATAAAGAACATGAAGTGCCTATCCAAGTCCTGGACGCATAGGAAGCATTCAATAGCACATGCTAACTTTCCCATTCCAATACACTTGAGCAGTATGATCCAGTCCTCTGGGAAAAAAAAATGTGGTTCACCAGGGCAGTGACTTTTTGTGGACAGTGGAGAGGGGCATATTTATTTGGGGAATTTTCCACAGCAAATTTGGATTTGCCTCGATCCTATCTTAAGTTTCATTATGCAGGACCACTGGCTGTGAGCCTCAGGTCATGATCTGAGTTAAGATGTATAAGAAGATTGAAAAGGACTCTTAGAAAAAGGATGTAAACCTCAATTTAAAATTCAAGTCTAGGGAAGGGTAAAGAACTTCAGAAGAATTCCTGCACAGCCACTTTAATGCTGAAGAAGGATTAGCAGTGGATTAACCCTGGGAGAGCTTCCAGCTGGACCCAACAGCTGTCAGGGTGGCAGTGGGGAGGCGGTGGCAATAAAGTACACCTTCTGGAACAAGGTGCATACTCAGGCATCTTTTATTCAAGGAAGAGTAGAGTCATGTAAAAACAGAAATCACAGGCCTCTATTTTAGAACCTGGCCTAGATATAAAAATTCTGTTGGAATTTCAGTAAGGAACATGTTCTTTTCATTCATATTGAAATAATTTGGGCTAGAAATTAAGGACCTATGAAGATAGGATATTCAAGAAGTAAGGCTGGGGGCTTCCCTGGTGGTGCAGTGGTTAAGAATCCGCAATGCAGGGGACATGGGTTCGAGCCCTGGTCTGGGAAGATCCCACATGCTGCGGAGCAGTTAAGCCCGTGCACCACAACTGCTGAGCCTGCGATCTAGAGCATGTGAGCCACAACTACTGAGCCCGCGTACCACAACTACTGAAGCCTGTGCTCCTAGAGCCCATGCTCTGCAACAAGAGAAGCCACTGCAATGAGAAGCCTGCACACCGCAATGAAGAGTAGCTCCCGCTCACCGCAACTAGAGAAAGCCCGTGCACAGCAACAAAGACCCAATGCAGCCAAAAATAAATAAATAAATAATTTTTTTTAAAAAAAAGAAAAGAAGTAAGGCTGGGAAAGAATGAATGGCTTTGAATTTATTTTTATTAGCCACAAAATAATATATTTTCAGGAGAAAAATTTTAAAATAGATAGAAATTAGATAACTTCTTACAGCTGGAAAGAGCGTAATATGGCCAAAAGCCCAGGTATCTGGTGGCCTGAGTTCTGGTTTTGCCTTTGAATTGGCTTTGTAATCTTCTAATCTTTCTCCATTGTTAAATGAGGGTATGACAAACTACAGTACCCACACTTCATGGGAATAGTGGCCAACTGAGTCAATTTGGTTGTTTACTCATTCATTTATTAAACATACAAAATATAGAGTCATCTCTGAGTACATAATCCCTTAGAAGAGATAAATAGCCAACTAGAGATAAAATACAAAGTAGAGGGTGATAAGTGTCGCAAGATGGGTGAGTGTGGAAGTTTGGAAAAGTGAGATGCTTTGTTTACCTAGGACCATCTGGGATTCCTTTCTAACAGAGATGGCCAACATTTGAATAAGCACTTGAAGGACAGATAGAATCTGGACAACTTGTGTTGGGGAATCAGTAGGTAGAGAATGTTTCAGGGGAAGGAATTAACATAAGCAAAGACATGGGGTCAGAGAAAAGTCCAAGAGGTGGGGTGTGCTAAGCAAATAGAATGTGACCATGTGTGCATGTAGAGTACAGGGTGCTTTAACACAGGAGTGGAAGAGAAAGCCAGAAAGAAGGGTTTGGGGACAAAGTAGAAGGCCCTAGAGTGCTCTGGATGCAACAAAGGACCATGGAAGTTTCTGGAAAGATGTGTGAGATAATAAGGATGAATATAAAGAAAGCTTTCACATTTTCCCCCTTGTCTATTTTTCCTTTTGGCTAGTGTAACTTAGGCTGCCTAGGTTCAAATTCTATCTTCACCATTTGCTAGCTAAGGGAACTTGGGCAAATGAGTTAACCTTGCTAAGCATCAGTTTCCAAACTTGTAGGTGGGCTAATAACCTATTTATAGGATTGTTGTAGAAATTAAACGTAATAATAAGTAAAAACACTTACTAGAGTGACCAGTACAAAATCTTTACCCACTAAAAGATAACTCTGTTATCTGCTTTTACTGTTATTATTTTTAGGCCGTTTATTAGTAGCTGTTTCCCAGCTCTCCAACTAGGATTTTCTAAATAGGGCCTCCTCGGACCTTTCAGAATAAGGGAGGCCACTTAGTGGCTGTCATTACCATTTTAAACTCTTGGAATCAGTAGTGGTCCCTGGGCCCCAGGGGTTTGGAAGCACTTGGTTAATATTTAAGTTTGGAGTAATCTGAGCATTCAATCCTAAACATTCACTTTCTACCTATGGAAACATTCTCTTGAAAATGACCTTCATTGATTTGTTAGTTATAATGGTTCAGACTTTTGCAGTGATATTTTATAATAAAAGCCCCAGTCAATGACTACTTTAGAGGTTTGTTTTGTCTATCTTCATTCTCATCCTGGAGTCAGGTGCTTAAAGCTGTGGATTTGGATTGCATAGGAACAGTCTGTTCTGTAAGTGCTTAGAGATGCTGGCTATTTCCTAATAGTTGAATAATATTCTGGGTCATGTTTTACTACTCTCAAAGTGGAAGGGTGAGTAAGTAAAAGAGAGTCATTGTATTGCTCATCCTGAGTGATGAGAAAAGGACCATAGTGTGATGCTCAGTTTGTACCTCTTTCATACCCTTCCAAGAAGGTCAGAATGGTCACCAGATACCTCCTTCCCATTTGGCATGGCTATCTAGCTTAATTAAAGAAAGGCATTTATGCTAAAAAAGGAAATTAAATGACTAAGATTCCAGGATCTTCATTACTGAAAATTATTTAAGGATTATTTGTTTGGGAAAAAGTTCAACTGCAAATAAAACATCTGTAATCTATTTTGTCAAAAATGACAAGAAGGTAAATAATCGTTCTTGTAGAAATCGTGCACAGTTATTTTATTACTATATTATATTGTTTACATACTTATTTTTATATATAGCTTTTAACATATTAAATTATGTATAATATTTATACATAATTTAATAAATATATATACATTTTATAGAGAGAAAGCTTTTTGTGTCGAGTACTTTGTATGTAGAACTTAAGAGACTCTAAATGGCAATCACTTCATTCAGTCTTCACAATAGTCCTGTGAAATAGATAGCTGTTTCCATTTTATAAATGACAAAACTAAGTTTTAGGAAGTTAAGTAACTTGCCTAAGGAAAATTGACAATTAATGTTCTTTTCATTACTCACTTGTCCAAGATTAGGGATACTATCAGAAAAGGGTAGAGCCACTAGCCAAGAAAACTACTGGCATCGACTCTGAATGTCATCAGTGATAAAAAAAATGAAGGGGTTTAGTTTTTGTTTTTCCAGGCAGTAAAATCACGGGGTTAGGGGTGCAGGCTCTGGAGTTAGGTTGGCTGCATTTAGATCTCAGCTTCATTGCTTACTACACGAGATCTTGTCAAGTTGTGTAGACTTTCCAGTCAGTTTTCCTATCTGTAAAATGTGAATAATAATAGTATCCCTTCTCCAGACAATAACTGAACTAATTTACACAGCATAAGGTTTGGTAAAGTCTCTGTAAAGCTAAGATGTCATTACTATTATGACGGTAATTACTATTATTTCAGGTGAAAGTTAAGTCCATACCTGAGGCCTGGGTGGAGCGAATGCTAGCGTAGAAGTACAAGCAGCCATCCTTCAGAATGCAATAGTGCTGGATCCACATGTCTGTGCTTCTGTCAAGTTGGTGCAGAAGGCCCAGGCACTCTGGGTTCTTGATAGCCAGGGGCGGGAGGCTCCTGTTGTGTAGAGTAACGTCTTCCCAGACATGCTTCTGCAGGTGTGACACAAAGGGATCAGCTGAGTGGCCATCCTGTGCCAATGGTCATTGACTCCCAGAGCCAATGACATCAGCACCAAGACTGACTTCAGAGAAGCTTCTGTCCTAAGTGATTCTATTGCTAAGGCAATCCGAATACTTGAGCAACAAGCCAGACAATCTGAATTTATCCATTGGCTATAGAGAATTCCTCCCTTTTCATGTCCATAGACATCCCTTCTCTTTCGCTTCTTTTCTATTGTGAGGAAATCAAAAGAATTATCAGTGATGTATAGAAAGGAAATGGAAATGGGCAGCTCAGCAAAGGCTGTTGTTTAAAGGCCCTGTCTATAAGTGCTGGCCCCAGTGTGTTATTTTACTCACCATTGGGATTGTCCTTCTAGCCCTGTTCCTGGTATGTCCACTGTGACTAATTGCAGCCCCTGGTTCATGCTTTACTTTATCTAGCACTCCCATTTGTACAAAGGAATGAGTTAAATGCCCCAGGCCAGATCAGGCCTTAGGCTCATATGGTCCGTGTTGTGGAAGGCCCATGATAAATCAAGATCCTCTACCCTGGAGGTCAGCCCTCGATCCATAGTCCTGAGGGAGTGGCAGGCTTTTCCTGGGAACTTGACCTGAGGCAGGGGACATGGTGCTTCATCCCTTTATCAGAATACCTTGCTGGGCACTGGCCAGTTTCTCTTCTTTATTGGTTTCATTTTTGCTCTTTAGTTTTAACACAGCAGTGCAAAAGACTTCAGAATGCAGAGCTGGCTGAATTCTTCGCTGTGTAGTGGGAGCCTGCTGGGAGTTTGGGTATTCATTTTTCACTCTGCTGCAGACACCCTGAGTGCATGAGCAGAATAGATCCCTCTTAAAAATATCGAGGCTCATCGATGATGCACTGGAGAGACGGATGAGTGTGTTGAGCATTGTGTTCCATGCAAAGTGAAACACAAGTCCTGCTGTTTATCGTATGATAATGCTGGTGATTATTCGGAAAGTACAGTTACAGGGCACGGGGTTAGTACATTTAAGCTCAAGCAACCCAAATTTACCTGAATGTACAAGAGCCAAAATATGTAGAGAAGATTATTGACAGTAAATACCTTTTTCTTGTATGCCATTTTGTGAGGAAATGAGCATATTTAAAGGAACTCTATAACCTTATTAGAAATCATATCTACAGCATAAACATGAAACAATTGAATATTGAAGCAGTTTCCTCCCTCTTGACCAGGTCATAGCTCAGAAAGAAGGGTATCAAATGACTTAGGGGCTGAAGTGATGACTCACCTATTGATCTTACAAAGTTATCTCTCAGTTTATAGGTCAAATCTAAATTAAAAACGGTATTACTTCAGGGCTAGGAATCATTTTCTAATAAGCTGCTTGGCCAACAGCACTATCCCAAGATATCCCTGAGCCCTTGTTCGTAGGGAGTGTGAAAAAACAGTAGCAGTGGTTTAACCTCATGGGGAACCACTGGGCTGTTCTGTGTCAAGGAGAAATTCCACCCCAGTTGGAACTACCCATTGAGCTCACGGAGAGGAATGCCATACAAACCACTGAAAACAAAAAGAACAGCAGGAATGCAAGCACCTCCATAAAATCTGAGTGGAAAATCCTGTTGACTGCAAATCCCAGCTTTTATCGCAGATATGAGAAGTCCCAGGGTGGACTGCATGACATCTAACTTGATCCTTTCCCCCTCGGAGAAGAAAAGCAGAATGAAGGCACAGATAAACATCAAGGACACCTTACCTGGTGGACAGGATGGGCCGCTCTGTCCATTGCTTCAAGCCACCTGAAAGACCGAAAGATGAGAGGTGCTTTCCTTGGGGAGCTTGATTAGTGTCATTCAGAGGGCCTTGTTTTTCTCCCTGAAACCCATTGTTCAGACGGAAGAGTCCTGAGCCTCAGGTATATTTCATGGCTCTAAATTCATGGTTGAAGAGCAACACATTCTTATAAAATTGGTGTTACTAGGTGGCAAAATCCCACACCCACCAGGGGTATTTAAAATAAATTTATTTTTATTCTTCTCCTTTACTATAGTTTCATTAGTGCCTAAGGGAAAATGTATTCATTATTTTACTGAGGTATGTGAATTTAACATCAGCAGGGCTGATAACTGTAAGGCCCTGGCTATTAATATATGGAAAGACTGGCAAATAGCCACTGTTCTAAACTACCTCCCCAAGTGTTCCTTGGACAAGGTGGCCACCTTTAGTGCACTGTTAGTGTCCCTACTTGAGGACTGAAATTTCTTAGTCTTGTCTCCTTAGCCAGGTACCAGCCTATCTACCCCACCCCATCTTGCCAATCTTTTCCAAGTTTCTTTTAAACCCCATAACTTCCAATCAAACCATCCTGCATGCTTTTCTCCCCAAAGCTTGATTTAATCCCTCTGCACTTCTGTGTTCCATTTCTTCTTTTTTATGCATATCTGATGCTATACCACACCTTTCATAAACTCCTCCCTCACCCACACGTCCAGAAACCTTTTCTCCCCACCCTCAATTCCTAGGCCACATTGTCTTTTCCTATAGCACGGCTCGATTTCTATTTTGCATTAAAAATCCTACCTTCTTGGTTCAGAGCTGTTTTGAAGGCGAGGATTGGTGCCTAATCACACTATAGTCCTCAGAGGTTTTAAAACAGTGTCTTGGACATATTAGCTATCCAATAAATATTTTGTCTGTGAATTGAAATACAATTAAGTTGCTATCAGCATGTTTCCTTGTTTGTCCTATAAAGAAACATGCATTTGAATACACAATGTTCCACAAATAGAGACAGTATATTGTTTGCCTAAGAGGTTTCAGACCTAGGGCTCTCTTTAAAATTGGAGTCCAAATTCTCTTAAAGAGATATGGCATTCTTCTAAACGCTGTTGACCCATTTTTTTGTCATTGTCTCCCTCTCCCCCATTCTATCCCACCCATCACCCTAAAGTAGCAGTACTTACACAGCAGTTCTGAGTTGACTCACTGGACTGACCAATGATTTCCATTCCCTCAGGGTGACACACTGAATAATCATAAGTTGCTGAATGCTTAGAGTTTGTAGGCTACCCTCTTAGAATGCCTTCACACTTCTACCCTCAGACTGGGTTGTACGCTTACAGACTGTCAACTGCATTAATTCCCCACAAAGCTATATTATTATTATTAATTTTGCTCATTTCACTGTAGTGTGTTAAATTGTAACCCAACTACATTAGTTTTATTCCTCTGACTATCCATCCAATTAGTTTAAAATACATGAATCTGGCAACTTTTGGGGAAGCTAGATGTGAACTGTGGCAGTAGTGAGCTTTTTTAGAAAATATAGAGATCTAAGGTAAATGAGTTAGAAGAAGATGCTTCTGTTCTTTGGAAATTCTGTTAGGAAAAAACTTGGCAGAAACATGAAAATCCAAACTTCTCATACATAAGAAAAAGACAGTTTATTGACTCATGCTGTGAATTTGCTGTTCCCTTCCCTACTTCCAGTCCCAAGAATCTGTCAGATTGCTATTGAAGAAGCATTCCCCCACCCAATGTGAAACTAGTAAGATAAAAGAATAATCGATTACCTTTTCATTTCTTGGTTTGAGGTTGTGCAGAGGTAGAAAGTTCTATTTCCAGACTGAGGCACACAGTTAAACACAAATGGTTTTCCCAAGCTACTATCAATGCCAATTTCTGCACCTTCTAATTTTATTACATCTAGAGGTGGGCATTTTCCTTCATCCTGTAATTGATAAGAAGAGGTTCAGAATGGGCACTGCAACTAAGCAGATAAGGAAGAAAATGAGGGAGGAAAGGAGGACTAAAGTTATTTTTCTGAATTGATTGTTTTGTTCCGAAATGAAACTAAAACCAAAATGAGTTTTTGTAGATTATGCTCTCTGTGATATATTACATCAAACTCCAAATTTTCTACATCCCTTTTGAATAGCCTCTATTAATATGCATTTATTTATGTCAACTTGGGAGAGTATCATTAATCATTCATGCCCATTTTTCCCATCAGAGAAAAGAACATCAAAAGAAATTGATGTTACAAAATATATGTTTTTGGTAGTGGCATGAGAGCTCTAGTTAGTGGCTATAATTAACATGATTCCATACTTATTGTGTTTCAGGCCCTCTTCTAAATTCTTTAAATCTATTAATTGATTTATCTTCACAAATGCTTATGAGGTAGTTACTTTTATTATCTTTTTTTTTTTTTTTACAAGTCAGGAAACTGCAGCATAGAGAGAATAAAGAACACTTTTCTATAAATGACAGTAGTTTGAAACATGTATGCAAAACTAAAATCAGTTTATAGGTAAATTTTTGCTATTTGTATTTATTTTACAATTATATGTCAAAATATCCTGTCCATTATTCATGTCTTTTCTAAAAACAGCTGTACTGGGATAAAATTTACATACCATAAAGTCACTTATTGCACGTGTACAACTTAGTGACTTTTAGTGCATTTACGGAGCTGTGAAACCATTGCTACAATCTAGTTTTAGAACTCTTCCATCAACCTCCAAATTTCCTTTGAGTCTGTTTGCAATCAGTTGCCACCCTTTCCCCTCCAGTTACAGGCAATCACAGATCTATTTTCTGTCCCTATAAAGTTGCCATTTCTAGACATTTTGTATATGTAGAATCATACACTGTAGGGTCTTCTTTCATTTAGTGTAATGTTCTCAAGTTTCCTCCATGTTGTAGTTCTTATTAGTGTGTCATTCCTTTTTATTGCTGAGCTATATTCTACTATATGCATATGCCTCATTTAGTTTATCCATTCACAAGTTGATGGAGAGTTTTCTTTCCAGTTTTGGGCTCTTTCAAATAATGCTGCTATGAAAATTTGTGTACAGGTCTTTGTGTGGACATATGGTTTCATTCTCTTTGGTAGATTACTAAGAGTGAAATTGCTGGGCCGTATGGTAAGTGTAACTTTGTAAGAAACTGCCAAACTGTTTTCCAAAGTGGCTGTACCAGGTTACATTTCCATCAGCAGTGTGTGAATGTTCCAGATTTTCCACACCCTTGCCAATACTCTGTATTGCTTGCCTTTTTGATAACAGCCATCCTACTGGGTGTATATTGGTATCTCCTAGTGGTTTTAAGTTGCATATTTCTAATGAGTGTTGATGCGGAACACCAACTAGCCCAGAGGTTCTTAATCAATTTTAGGTGATGACTTCCTTTGAGATGCTGATGAAAACTATGGCCATCCCCCCACCAAAATACATAAATATGTATGTGTGAATTTATACACATATACAAAAAATTTCTTGCAACTCACAAGTGGATATATACAAATACATGCTCCACTAAAAGTAATATCTCATAGTTGTATGGCACTTTAGTTTATAAAACATTTTCGTGGACCCTGTCTTTTTTACTCTTCACAACTACTCTATAAAGCAGGAAGCTAATATTCTCCCCGTTTTCTAGAAGAAGAAACTGAGTTTCAGTAAGATGCCCCAAGGTTACATAGACAGAAACAGAACTTAAGCACTTGTTTTCTGGCTCTGTCTTCCACACTACATCTCTCACATGTCTGGTTTCTTGGGCAGTTGAAAGCTGTAGTATTTACATTTTAGGAGACAGAATATTTCCTGAAGCCATGAGCTTTCCTGGAATATAGACAGAGATCTAAAATTTTGCTCTGTTTTAGTAAATATAAAGAAGGCAGCACATCTTATAATAATTGTCTATGGCCAATAATAATGACATTAGAAACCAGAAGAATATATTTTCCTTTGCTTTAATAGGGATAAAGAGTTTGCATGCCTATAAAGAGTAGCTATCTTGCAGGAGCATCTTAAACTGCAAAAAGAAATGGGGAAACATAAATAAAGCCTGAAGATTTTATTCTATTAATAAGTGACAGATGTGCTCATTTGCTAAGAGCAAATAAATACTCAGTGGGTCTGCTATCCTTTGGACCCATTAGGCAGATAAGATGCTATAATATGGTTGTCTCTCTGTATCAGCACTATTAGGTAACTGAAACTACCAGTATTCTCCTTCATCCTTTGCTGTGGGACAGTGCAAAGGAATACACTCCTATGACATATGACACACAACCAAGAATAGTATCTGAAGTCACTTATGAGTCTCTTTGCCTCTGCTCAAGTTTCATCTGTGTGAGGAGAATGAATGGCGAATGGAGTAGATTAAAAATGAGGGCTACTATTTCTTACATGGTCTCCATCATGGCCCATATTCCATTTTTACTAATCTAAGCTGCTGCCTCATTGCCCGTGATTACGAGCCCACTGTGGCCCTGGGAGCAGCTGCAATAAAACCATGGACACAGAGCCTGTGTAGCAGGTGCAGGTGCTCTTGCAGCTGTACTTACTCATCTTACTCTTTTTCTCTTGGTTTCACCAGCCCAAGCACCTTTAAGCTCCACCGTCATGGAGGTACAAGAGTTGGAAAAGGTTCTCCATTCAGTCTAATCCTAATGCTGCTTGGACTGTCGTTCTATATTCCCCAATCAAATGTTTTCTAGAGATAAAGGAAAACAAATCTCTTTTCTATCTTATTGCCATGGCCTGGGGTCTTTAACTCATCCCTTAAGCAAAACTCAATCCTTCAGTTTGGCAATAATTCTTAAATAGGTTCTGTCTGATTCCTTCCCTCTAGCTCTGCCAAAAGTCTCACTCAAGTCAGAACTAGAAACAATGAAAATTTCTTTAAGACTTTGGCTTCCCCGCAACTTTATATTCTTCCTTCCAAGGCATAAGAAGGCTCTAGCTCCATTTTTCTATTCCTGAGACAAATCATGAAGCAGAGATCCAGCTGCTTCATGTGTGCAGGATTGATTAAAATAGCAGGGATGCTGAAGGGATTTACCAAGGAATTGTTTAGTGAGGTCCAGAAGCTTTCGACTGAGAATAAAAGAACTTGGGCTGTTTATGCCATATGGCCTTAGATGATGTTGACATTGTCAATCATGGAAATAAGATTTCTACAGCAATAATCCCAAAGGTCAGAGTGCTCAGAAGAGGGAAATAGTAAATAATAATAATGACAAAAACCCAACCCAGAGTGAATTCACTTCTAAATTCAATTATTTCTATAAAGAAAAATACAGACAAGGGCATTTGTGTCTGTCTGCAACTTGGGCTCTCTGGTAAAATAAAATTACCTACAGATATCTCTGGGTTATTTGTGTTGGTCAGAATTTTGGTTTGAACATGTTAGAAATTTTTTATTGTTGTTGCTAGGCCTCTTTGTCTAAGGGAAGAGAAAAGATTGGGACATTATACCAACAATGGTTCATTTTATCTGAAGGCACAACCATGAAAATCCACAAACTAAGGAGGAGGAAAAAGGCATCTTTAGCCATGAAAAACAGCTGATTCTTGGTCGGGAAAACAGAGCCAAGATAAATTTAGAGGGAAAGAAAGCATGTCCTAAAGCAATGCACCACATGAAAGGGTGCATGAAATACACATCTCAAGTGCTGTATTTAAAGCTAGCAGATTGAAGCAAAATTGAAGATGGAGAGTCTCTCGGAGTCTTATTAATGATTCTGAGAGCCCTTTATCTCTAGGCAGCAGTTTGGAGGCATGCCCTGCCCAATGGTAACTGAAAACCATCACTCCTTGGTAGCTATGAGATGATGGCCTCTGTTCATGTGCTACCTGATAGCAGCAAACCCTGCAAAGGCAAGAAGGAAAGATGTAAGAGTGCTTTCACTGTAGCGATCTTTGCTATCTTTGTCCTGGGATTAAATAGAAGTCTTGACTCTATTTAAAGGCTCAAGCCCCTCACTACACAACTCAAGATTATTATATACATACATATATGCATGTGTGTATTTGTTTATTTATTTATGCTTTCCTCTTTCCCTCCGGGCAGGCAAGGAAGGATGGATGAAGAACAGAGCAGAAAGTAAAGCAAGCATGTAGGTCAGGCCCTTGTTTGTAAGTGGTACTGGGTGCCTTGTCAAAGCTTTGTGAATTTACTATTTCTCTTTTTGCTTTTATCAAGAACTTGAGATGAAGACAATTTCATTGCACCCCACAGTTGCAGCAATTCGCTAGTCTGAATAAAAGTATGGTTACTGTTCTTTCCCTGCTTTTATAATGCAGCCTAGCTTATTTGTGACATCAGCAGAGGTAACTGGCTCCAAACTCAGAATTTTGTGCTTTTCTTTTCAGTTTGCCTGGAGTGGTGAACCATGTTTTCGGAGTGACAAATACATGCTGGCAACACCATGTTTCCTGGCACTAGGGAGACTGGGCTCCGGGAAACATGGGCGGCTTTGGGGGCCGAGGGAGTTCATCTCCACCAACACATTATGCTGCACCCAAGCTTCCTGCTGGAAAGCTGGCCAAGTGGAGGGATGCTAATGATGTTGGGGTCCTGGCTACCTGGGCTTGACAGGTTTGAATACACTTCTGACCTCAATCACTTGTCTCATTTGTCAACATTTTACTTGGCTCCTAAACTATCCCTTAGAATATAACAACTACAGCTCCATAGTTTTATTACAACAGAAAAACTATGAGGTAGTGAATCTAAGTAGTCATGACCCTGCTCAAAATTGTCAAAAAGTTACCAGGTTAACTGTAAAATCAAGACATTCTACATCTTACGCTCTGCAATTGATTGTTTGTCCTATGAGGTTTCCCTCTGAACTCAGTGTGCTGTTTTGTGGATGGATTCTAGAGCCAGACCAACTGGGTTTGACTCCTCACTGTACCACTTATTAGGTCACTTATGTGACCTTGGTCAAGTTACTTAACCTCTCTGTGCCTCAGTTTCCTCATCTGTAAAATAGGGTTGTTATAAGGATTGTGTTAATATATATGTAGTGTTCAGAACACTGCCAGGCACTTTGTAAGTGAGCTGTACATGTTAGCTTTCATTATTATGTAGAATTTGATGAAAGTGAAGAGTAAGAACCTAAAAAATTAGTCAACCAAGAAGCTTTAAAATGGATGACAGGGGAACTTTATTAAAGTAAGTTCCTATATATGTCTTTTCTTTCCTCCAAGAATGACATACTGCATGAACAAGGGGAAAGACTTAGTCTCTCAGAATCTGTGAGAATCTGTGTCCTCGTCTGTAAAATGGGGGTAGGAGTACCTTTCTCTGTGAGGTGCATAACAGCTGTTCAGTGAAGGTTCATTCTTTCCCACATCTGGGATCCACTTTCAGTTTAAGTACAAATGAAGCATCACTGTTATATCCCTAGGACTCAAAAGCCTAGGGATAAAGGAACAGCCCCCACTCCAGAACCACTGGTGGTATTACTGGGAGGAGGGAGCGGAGAGGGAGAGAGCCTGGGCGACTTCACTGTCATATCTTGGAAGAGAGTTGTGATGATCTGAGTGGTTGGCTCCTGTGCCTGGATTCTTGTCATTTAGGTGACAAAGTTCATTAAATGTTCTCAGGGATTTGGAGGACTCAGTCCCTGCTTCTGGTTACACTTGGACTGGGGATGTCCCATAGCCCACAGGTAGAGGCTGACTGCTGCCAAGAGCCAGGCCCTTACTCCTGGCCCTTCCTCCCTCTGGGATCACATCCTGCTTTGGGGACCTTTGCCAAACCCTGCCCCTCCTGGATTAAGATTCTACCTTTTAAAGGATTTCTCTCTCTTTACCACCCACGCTCCCTCCCTCCCTTCCACCAGTGTTTACTGAGTGTGTCTGTACCTTCTGCCGGACGTTGTGCTAGGCACTAAGGACCTACATGGGCTTTAACCTTAGGTGGATTTCCTAGTCTTCAGCCTCTCTCATTCTTGACAATTCCTTAGCCCCTTTCTGGCCATGTTCTTAGACTCTGGAATTTTCCAAACCCAGCTTGTCCATTATTACTCATGATCCTTTGCCTTCAAAGTATCTTACCCAACCCCTCCATTGCCTTCCTACTGACATCACTTTGGTCCAAGGCCTTGGTATCTCATGCCTATGTCACTACAGCAGCCTCCTGGCTGAGCTTCTCTTGTCGCCAGTACAATCTTGACAATGTAATCCAAACTGCCTGAAATCACCCCCGAAGGTCTGCTTCCATTGCGCTGCCCATGGTGACAGTTACCAATTTATTGCCTCTTAGCTCCTAACGTATCCTTCACTGCCTGACTCCTGAAAATGGATCTTGAACCTTTAAATATTTTCCTGTGCCAGCTGGCATGAAGTTCAACTCCGCCTGTACAGAGCACTGGAGAGATATCACAGGAAGAAGGGTTCTTCTTCCTGGTTCCTGTGGATAGTTCCAAAGGAACTAGACAGTGCTTTCTTTTTCTCCACTACTCAGCCCTCGAGGTTTCTGACGGTGCTAAGAGCTTGCAGGATGCAACTTCCCCAGGTGTCCTCCGCGCCCAGTTTGGACAGTAGTGGCATAGTGGGGAGCCCCAGACAATGAAACCTGTGCTTTAGCCCAAGTTTCTGCCTGCACACCTTCTCCTCAGCCCTGTGGGGCTGGACATATAGGGAACTCTGGACCCCTTGGCCTGAGGTACCCAAAAGTACCTTAGGTTCTTACACAGGAAGGCCTCTCCAGACCCCAGTTCCAGCAGCACACACGGTAGCACCCCAGCACTATCTGTGTACCCAGGTCCTTCTGTGTGCCCAAGCGTCAGCTTCCGCTCACCAACAGTATGGACATTTGTTTCTGTGGATATTCCAGTGCAGACACCAGGGAGCAGTACCCTGACTCTGTGATTTCTATCTCCTGAATGGACCCAGATTGATAGACTCATGAACACATCAAAATATCCAATCAGGGTTCTCCTGCTGATTCCCAATCCCCTCTATAAACAGGCCCCACCAATTCTATCTAATTTCGTTAGTAGTCCTGTGTCCCAGGAACATACCACTCATTCTTTCTCTGTCTGCACTCAACTTTCCCTCACCATTCATGCCCTCCCATCTCTTTTCCGCTCATTCATATTCTAGCTGTCCTTCAAGGTCCAGCTCAAATTCCTCCTCCTTTGTGAAGTCATGTTTTTCTTCTTATAGCCATCACCATTCTTTCTCTTCTTACAAAGCATGCCTGTGCCATATAATTGAGTGAGGAATTATATAGTGCCTCTTGTGGTTCTTTTGTTTTTGGCGAATATTTATTGAGATTGAGTTCTTATCACACACCAGGAACTGTGCTGTGCACTTTTAGTCATTTGATCATCTCATCTTGAAGATTCTCCATCAGATACTCTATGTATGGGCCGACGTGCTCCCCTAAGCGTCACGATATAATTTAAAATTTTCTTCTTTCTCTGGGGAACCAAGTGAAATTAGCAAATTAGGACTATGGTCTATTGTTCTTAAGTAAGATGTCATAAGGTCAGAATAAGGTCCCCCTTTTCAGAAGATAAACAACAAGTTTATAAACAGGGGGAGAGAACATGTAACATGTGCCACATTCCTGTGAGAATTCTCTCTGTGCATCTGGAAATTATGGTGGCCTGCTGGTTTAGTATATCTAGTAAATAATAGACAGGAGCCTTCCCATTGAACCCACCTCCAGTGAGATAACCTATCCTATGATCCACTGTGAAACCCCAGGGAGGTAATAAAAAGGGTCAGAATACCACCTGCTCTTTGCAGTAGTTGCTTTGTTATGTCCACAGAGTTGACTGAGAGTTTCTAGCAAACCCCTTTCTGTTCAACCTCAAGAAATCTTCTGGATGGCTTAGACCTTTGAGAAAGGGAAAAGAAATTTCGAGCATATTGCTGAAAAAATAGTGTACGTGATTTCTGAATGCCATTGGGTCTTGCCTGGAGTGAAAATTAAATGGTGGCAAACTGACCCTGACTCTTCACATCTAGAAAGATTTGTCTTAACACTCTTTGTTGAGTTGGGCAAGGTTGTAAAACCATCACACTATGATGGCTATATTATCTGCATTCTACAAACAAGGAAATGGGGGCAAGTGAGGTTAAGTAATTTGACCAAGGAAATGCAGCTAATAGGTGGTAAAGCCAGGATGTGAACCATGGTTTACATAACCACAACATGGGACTGTCTCCATGAAACGAGATGTATTTCGTAAAGGCCAGATTTCCTACCTGCCGTGTTCACGTTCACCTTGGGAGAACGGGGATGTTATTATCCCCATTTTATACTTCAGGACTAAGGCTTGGAAAAGCTCACCGAATTGCCCAGTTCCACTCAGGCAGAAAGTTAGCAGCATTGAGGCCTGAATCCAAAGCTGGTGCTCTTCATCTGTCGTGAGATGAACTGTTTCACTTGGGTGTTATGGACCAAGGTAGATACCAGCTCCATGTGAGCAGACAGTGTGTGTTTTTCACAGATAGTAGGTAAGACAGTGCTGCAGCCAGAGGAAGTTCTCAACTAAATACCAAATGATCCGGTGGACAACTGTTAAGGAGCCCGTGGTCCTGGTATCCAGCACTATCTATAGTTTCTTCTGCAATAAGTTTCTGGTGTTCTGTTGTTTCTTCACTGCTATGACATAACCTCTCCAGAGACAAGTCTTCCTACTTCTGTTTTCAGAAAAATTTCCCTCTCCCTGGAATGTGTGCACTTGTCAGGCAGCTTTGGCCTTCTTTCAGCTCTTGAGGCCCCACCACAGTATAAGCCTGGCTCTGGAGGACATGCTGTTCAGGACAGATGACGATGATGACAATGGCCAGATCCAAAGGGAAGCTTGTCTTTAGACTGTATGAAGACGGTGCTGGGTGCTCTGGACCCTGGTGCCCTGGTCCTGCTCTGTTGCTTAAACGTCCTTCATTCACGAGCTATTACCCAGGAGTGGAAGAACATGATAGGCTACTTATGTCCATTCAGGGAATGATCATGCAGAGTGCCTCTACAGTGTTTGCCTTTAATTCAGAAATCTCACTGGTTACTAGTCCTTCCCCCATGATGTGAGCAAAGAAAAATAACATAAGAGAAGAGGTATTCTAATCACTGACTAGAACAAAGCTTCGGGATGGTGTGTAGTTTTAATTTGTTACTCTGTTCCACATTTGCACAGAAGCAGTAGAATTGACTGGGTATTAATTTTCCCTTCATTGGAAAAACAGAACTTCAGTGCTAAATGGTATTTTCATAGAAACTCTATGAGCTCTACTTTTATTCTGTTCACACTGATTTTTTTTTTTTTTTTAGAAAAATGGACCTCTCCCAGCTTTGTAGTTCGGAGATCCTTTTCTTTGGGATTGAAGACTGTGATCTATTGGAAATATTACTGAATATAATAGCAATAAGAGTGCCTACCTTTAATTTTCTGCCTGTTTTGTTCCAAGAATTATGCTAGATGGTTTATATATGTTAGTTTATTTACTTCCAGCAATATCCCTTTAAAATCTGTGTAGATCTTTTTATGCCAATCTGAACTGTGCAAATTTGGAATAGTATTATGTAAACATCACGCACAAAGTCAGAAATAAGGTGGATACTCTCAAATTATATAAAAAATAGAGACTTTCAACACACATGGGCCAAGAAAACTCTGTTCACTCTATTGCCATGAGGTAGTACTGCTTTAGCTGGCAACTAGAAGTTCTTTGTCAAGATTAGTCTTGGATTCCATCAACTCTTGGGAATGCATTCCTTGCATAAAATGCACTTGTAATCTCAGAGAGCATAGGGCAGTGCAGTGCATTCCTTGTATATAGGGAGCAATCAGAAAATGATCATTTAGTGGATTTGAACAGGGGAGTGTGGTCAGAAACAAGCAGATCTGTCCTTCACCTTTGGAATGTGAGCCTGACCACGCTCCTTTTGCCTTTCCAGCTGAGGTTGCAAGATAACTTGTGATGTCCAGCTGAATACCACTAAGTGACTTTAATTTCATCCTCCCAATCTTGCTCTTGGTTTCCTTCCCGGCATCCTCCACCCCTTCCTTTCTTCAGAAAAGTAGCATATGCGTGAGGGTTTTTGGTATATAACCTTTTATTCTCAAATAATTGTAGATTCATAGGAAGTTGAAAAAAATAATAAAGACAGGCTCTATGTACCCTTCCCTCAGTTCCCCCCAATGGTAACGTTTTATAAAACAGTAGTAGCACATGTGGTTTTGAAGGACAGTAGCTCAGTGAGTTTAAGTTCCGAGGAAAAACTCTGTATTGAGGCCTTCTCCTCAGGTCTCAGCCAGAGCAGGTTTCGTGGGTGTCCCACCTGTGCCTTTGCACAAAGCCCCACAGCAGAAGGATTCAATGAGCATCTTGAAATCCTTAATGATTTTATCTTTGAATTTATGTTTTGTAAGTGAAGTTGAAGAAACAACGGAGCATGCACCAGGGGCTTGGAGCCCACCCATGTGTGAGTCCACCTCCCTGTCTCTGTGGGATGGGGTTTAGGCCTCCTCCTCTCTTGCTCCCACCCAGAGACCACTGCTGCCTTCCCCACTGTGGGGTGCTGGGCGTGGGTGCCGGGGTGTTGGGTCGGAGGAAGACATCTGGTACCTGTGAGGGTCTGTACTTGTCTGGCAAGTATCCTTGTGCTTTAGGAGTTATTTTGTACTAAATAACAAATACAAAGCACCATGACAAGTCATGACAGAGACAGCTGGAGAAAGGAAAAAGCTTTTAAACTTCATTTTGAACAAAGGGCCTGACATTTTCATTTTGCACAGGGCCCCACAAATTATATTGCTAGCCCTACTTAAAACTATTTTATAGCCCAGCCTCTTACAAAAAACCAAGGCATGAATATGTATCAGGAAATAGGAACCTTTGACTAAAGCACAGAGGACTATTTGCTTGTCAAAGGCAAAAATGGTTCCCGCTAATGCCAGAGAAATCTTCCTAAAGCACATTCTTATCAAGTCAGAGACTGCTCTAAAACCTGCAGTGCTCCGTGCTCATAGGATACAATCCACAGCCATAGCCCTATTGGGCTCTCCGTCAATAATCTACCTCATCTTATCTTTTGAATTTCAGGTTTTACTAGACCTTGACTCAAATTCATGCTTGCTTCCAACTCAGTGCAGTTCATGCTTTCCCAGTTCAGTGCCTTTTCTTATGCCATTTTATTTTTCAGAAATGTCATTTTCCTCAGTCTTTGAAGTTGAAGTATCACTTGTCTCCTAAAGCTCCCATCCTGTGTCTACCTCACAGCCTTTGCACTTGTTTCCTCTGCCCATATTGTTCTTTCTCTAGGTCTTGTACAGTTACAGCCATCTCATCATTCAAAGAAGTCGCCTCTCTAGAGGGGTCTACCTGAATACCTGCTCTAAGTTAACCTTCGCCCCATCCTATTCCTGTTCTGTTAATTGCATTGACCACTTTTAAAATTAACTTTGTATATTTAATTTTTTACTAGTGTAATGATCATCTCTTCCCACAAGAGTGGGTACCTCTTTTGCCTTTTTCACTCTGTATCTTCATGCCTTAAACCTTGCTTATATTTGCATATATTTGTTGAATAAAGGAAGGGTTCTTCTCCCTCTTCCAAGCACTGGAACATATTGTACATTGTATTTTTTTTTTTTCTTTTTTTGCGGTGCGCGGGCCTCTCACTGTTGTGGCCTCTCCCGTTGCGGAGCACAGGCTCCGGACGCGCAGGCTCAGCGGCCATGGCTCACGGGCCCAGCCGCTCTACGGCATATGGAATCTTCCCGGACCGGGGCACGAACCCGTGTCCCCTGCATCGGCAGGTGGACTCTCAACCACTGTGCCACCAGGGAAGCCCTGTACATTGTAGTTTGCTTACATGTTTTCTCTCCTCTTCTATGCTGTTAGCTTCTTGAGGGTAGGGAATGATCCATTCTTATCCCTCACAATGCCTAGGAGAGACCTAGGCTTCAGTAAGTCTTCATTAAATGCATATATAAAAATAAATGGTGCAGAGGCAGAGTGTTTCCTTTCTCTTACGGAACAACTGGACACAGCATTAAGCCAGAGTGATCAAAACTAATTGCTGGAACGAGGAGTACATGCCATTTAGCATTCACTGCATATGTACCAAGGACAGCCTTGGGAAAGTGTGTAATCAACTAACAGCACCCAGTATCCAGAGTGGCCTCTATGTTCATCATAGTGCCATTCTCATCAGGCAATTGGTTGCCTCTGTGGCCTTTGGGATGAAAAGCTTCCCAAAATAGAGACCAGGGGTGAGGTCTAGCTGTGATGGGAGGGACTCAGAGCTAGAGGGCACCTTCTTTACCAGCATCAGGACTCTGTGCTGTTCTTTTAGCAAAGGACTTTGTTTTCCATTGTCAATAAAAATGGAAGTACTCACCCACAAATTATTTGGGGGATCTAGGGGGTGTGAAGAAGGTAAGATGCAGCATTAATATAGAGAGTGACAGGTTTGGGGCAGAAATGGAACCATTAAATCAAAATGGTGTACATAAAAAAGCAGAAGAGTGATCTGTTTTGATTGTTCTGGGCAAGGAGAACATGAGGCCGGCTGACCAGCTCAGCTAGGTTGAGATGAGGCTTCTTAAGCTCTGTGAGAAAAGTCTGGAGCTGCAGAAGACCACCGGGCACTGGAGAACAGAGCAATTATGCACAAGGCCAAGGGATTTGGAGGCCAGGCAGAAAGAGAGGATGTGCAATGTTCTAAAGCTCATTTATGCAACTTCCTCTTCCCTTACCCCTCAGAAGAGATTCTCGCTGGTAAATGCTGAGCCTCAGAGCTCCCATGGGCACTCCCACTGCTAATGGTAAAAGGGAGGATGGCCTCCCTCAACCGTGCAGAACCCCTGTGATGCGGAGCCTCTGTGATGAGAGGACACGTGGTTTCATTCCTGGGGAGAATTAGGAATTCACAGAGGGTTCCTTAGAGGGGAGGGGTAGTGTGTGGCACACAAAGAAAAACATAACTATGCAAACTGTGGGATAAATGGGAATCATGCTGTAGCCCCAAGACCTGTGAGCTGGGGTCAGATCCCTCCTGAGGAAGCTGAGATTGGCTCTTGGTACTGAGGGAGAAAGGTGTAACTATGTGGGGTGGTGGAGCTGGGGTTGGGGAGGTGATTTCAGGGAAATCCTGCAAGCAAGGTCCTGGAGGGCTTGGTGGAGCGAAGGCTTATTTTAGTCTTCTCCCTGGGAAGGAAATACCTCTTGTGTGACAGGGCAGCATTGTTGGTCTGCTGTGGGATTTTCCCCTTCTCTGGGTCTTCAGTCCCCAAGTTGGCATTTTAGACAACTCTGCAGTGAGAGGGCTGTGGGTAGAGACCACAGCCTGAAGTCTTGTCTACTGTATAGGAATGCCTCACTGTAACCAGCCAGGTGGGACTCTGGCCTGCAGGCTGTACGAAGGAGTGGAGGATGGTACTCAGACAGGTCTGACAAATGGTGCTGGGGTGAAAAAGCTATTTCTTTCCTTCTCTTTTCCACTATGGAGAAAATCATTCTTCTTACTTCTTGGAAGGAGGAAATTCTGTGGAGCCTGAAATTAGACCACAGGTACACTCATCCCCTCAAAGGCATCCACTTTGGTGCCTGCTCCTATCTTTGACCTTGCTTTTCCATTCTTTATGACAGTATAGAACCGGAGTGTGCTTTTTGACTTGTTCAGTCTGGGCTCTGAGTTGTTTCTTCTTCCATTGGCTAGATGTTTCTGGTTAGTAAGTAAATTATTTATTTGTCAAATCAGTCACCCAGGAAAACAGCACTTGCTTTCTAAGACTGATGACTCTAGTGTGCCAGTAGTACCCAGGGGTTCCAGCTCCTACCAAAACAAAGAATGGTTTAGGAGCTAAGGGCATTTAGCAAGTCCTATCAGCCCTACCTTTAAAATTCACCTCTAGTATGTTTCCTTATCTCAGGTCTATGCAGCCTCCATTACTTTTGTACAGATCTACTTTGTCTGAGTTGCTGTAGTAGCACCTCAACTGGCCTCCCAGTCCTACCCTTGATCCCCTCCAAACCATTTTCCATGCAGAAGCTGTATAGGCATTGCATTAGTATCTCATATCATTGTTATAAGAGTAAATGAAATAAGATATGCCAAGTATCTAGCACCAATACCTATAAGGAAAGTAAATGCTTAACACATGGGAGATCTAAAATAGTATTATTAGAAATCTTCGACTCTAAGTTCTTCTTAGAAGCAGTTTTGCTTCTTTGTTTCCCTCTAGTTTAAAAGAAGCTTGAGTAAGAAACCTGGAAGAAATGCTCCTGGTCAATAGCTATATTTTCATCATCACTTCCTCCTCTCATAAATGTCCTCAAGCTCAAATCCACTGAAACAGGTTTCCCCATCAATAATGAATAGTTTGTAACTCACTAAAAATCTTCAGGAAAGAGTAAAAATTTATCAGTGGTAAAATGCTGTTCTTTGGGGCAATAGCTCATTTGAAGTCAGTGCTCATTTAGGGCATTGGAAGCTGAAGAATGAAACAATCTTCCAAGTGGGTTAGGGAAAATGTCCTGAGACCCAGCAGCTTTCCATCCTCCTAAGATTGCCTCCCTAGTGGAATACTTTTGGAAAGCTACACTTTTCCTTTCCCACCAGGAGGGTTAATAAAGTATATAACTTAAGCTCTCCTGCTAACAGTTTCTTTTCCAGGTAGTGCTTCATGTTGCCATGTTTAAAAGACAAATCTGTTTTTAAAAAATGGTAATATGAGTATGTCATATCCTTGCTTAAAGCCTCCAATGAGTCCTTTGGGAATGAAGCCCAAACATCTTTCACTGTTCAATAAGTCTCTCTACCATCTCATCCCAACCTACCTTTGAAAGCTCCATTTCTTGGCACTATTCCCCATTCCATTTACTACTGCCTCAATACACCCTCCACTTCATGGAGAAGGTGCTGTTAGTCACCCTTCACTCTCATACTGGGAGTTGAGTGCAAGGACATAGGCATGTTTTTGTTCATAAGAGCACCATAAATGAAATCTGCATAGTTTACAGATCAGAAGATAGTTCCTAACGTGGTTTAGATCTCATCAGCCCAAGATTTAGATTTACCAAATCTATGGGTAATAAATATCTTTACAGGCAGCTAGGATTGTGTAGAGAGTGCCAGCAAAAACAAAGAGCTTCAAAACCTGTATTTTAAGTGTCAAGTTACTGATTGATTACCAAATAGCTAGTCAGTCTCCATTTTTCAACAAGAGTCAGCAATGATATCTCAGCTTTCCTGTTTAGAAGATGTCCTAAGAGATATGCCTAAGTCCCAGATATTTATGACTCTTTCCTTTCATTTCTGTTAACTAACATTTGTAGGGCACCTACAATGTGTAGGCAGTTTCTTAAAGACAAGGACATATAGGAGTATGGAGATGGAATAAATTAATTATGACCTGGAGATACTCAGAGGGTCTTATGAAGGAAGCTATATTTTGACATCTGTAGACACTGGAGGGTAAGAGAGGCAAGCAGAAGAAATGGTGTGAGAAGTGGTCTAGGAGTTGGAGGGAAAGGGTGTTCTGGGGTAGCACCAAGTGGAAGGGGCTGAATGGTGCCGAGTTAGCATTGAGGAATACTATGGTCTATGGGGGGTAAGTCTGGAAGTTGGATCCCTATTGTAGAGACTCTTAATACCAGGCTGAGGAGTTTGACCTTGCTCTATGGATAATAAGGAATTGCTGAAACTTTTTGAACAGAGAAGTGACAAAATCTCCCATTACTTATAATAAAATATAAAGAAGAGTTAGCTGCATGTTTAAGCTGCAACAAGTGTTTATATACCATCTGTGTTCCTGGAAGAACACATTTCCTAATTTCTTTTTGAGAAATTACTGTAAACTCAAAAGAGTGTGTTCCTGCACAAATGTAAGAAAAAAGGGCTGTGTTATCTGAAGGGCTACATGATGTTCTTTTATATTCCAGAGTTTACAAGAATGTCAACAAAATATTTGTGCATGGTTAAGATTAATAATTTAGATGAAAAGTTTACAGGAACCTGAACAAAGGAAAAACTGTTTAAAAAATGCAGCTGAGTTCTGGCCAAAAAAGTGACATTATGGTAAACTTATCAATCTATTTCAAAATTAGGATTAGATTTAGGAAGGTCATATTTCATGGAGTTGCAGGAGCGCTCTGATCTTTTGAGTGTACACAGAGTTCTAGCTCAGCCAATTAGCAGCTGAATGAGCTTGGAAAATATGATTTCTCTTCTAAACCTCAGTTTTCTCATCTTTAAATGGGCATAATAATATAAACCACCTCAGTGGGTTATTGAAATTAAAACCCTGCAAAGTGCTTAACAAAATCCCATTTTGTTCATAATAAATATCTGCCATTTTTACTGGAATACTTTCTTCCCATTTTTAATAAAACTTGACAACAAAAAAAGAATCATCTTTCACTTTCCTATTCTCTTAATTTAGTATTTTAAGTTTTACAGGCAATAGCTGATTCTCATTGTTCATAAATTCCATATGTGAAAATTCACCTACTTGCTAAAATTGATTCATAGTGACCCAAATCAATACTCATAGCACTTTCACAATCATTCATGGATGTGCTTAAAGTTGCTAAAAATTTGAGTTGTCTAGGCCATGTCCCCAGCTGAGGCTGAACAAAGCAATGCTCTATCTTCTTATTTCAGCTCTTATTCTGTAAACAAGTATCCTTTTCATGGTCTATTTAGTGTCATGTTTTTACATTTTTATGGGGTTTCTTTGTTGGTGATTTTGTTCTTTAAATGGCCTCCAATGGCAGTGTTGAATTTCTGGCTAGTGTTCTTAAATGCAGGAAGGCATTCAAGATGTGCCCCATGGAGGTGATGGGGGTGATGTGCCCCATGGAGAAAATATTTGCATATGTCATTTTATTGCATTTCACTTTATTGTGTCTTACAGATACTGCATTTCTTACAAGTTGAAGGTTTGTGGCAACCCTGCATTGAGTTGCCAAGTCTATCAGTACCATTTTCCAACAGCATTTGCTCACTTCCTGTCTCTGTGTCACATTTTGTTAATTCTCATGATATTTCAAACTTTTTCATTATTACTATGTTTGTTGTGGTGATCCGTGATCAGGGATCTTTGCTATTATTACTGTAATTATTTTGGGACTCCGTGAACCATGTCCATATAAGACGGCAAACTTAATGGATAAATATTGTGTGTGTTCTGACTGCTTCACCACCAGCTGTTCTCCCCATTCCGCCATCTCTTTCCCTCTCCTTGGGCCTCCCTATTCCCTGAGACACAGTAATATTGAAATTAGGCCAGTTAACAATCCTACAATGGCTTCTAAGTGTTCAAGTGAAAGGAAGAGTCACACATCTCTCGCTTTAAATCAAAAGCTAGAAATGGTTAAGCTTAATGAGGAAGGCATGTTGAAAGCCAAGATAGGCCAAAAGCTAGGCCTCTTGTGCCAAAAAGTTAGCCAAGTTGTGAATGCAAAGGAAAAGTTCTTGAAGGAAATCAAAAGTGCTACTGCAGTGAATACATGAATGAAAAGAAAGTGAAACAGCCTTATGCTGATAGGGAGAAAGTTTTAGTGGTCTGAATAGAAATAGAAGATCAAACCAGACACAATATTCCCTTAAGCCAAAGCCTAATCCAGAGCAAGGCCCTACCTTTCTTTAATTCTGTGAAGGCTGAGAGAAGTGAAGAAGCTACAGAAGAAAAGTCTGGAGCTAGCAGAGGTCAGTTCATGAGGTTGGGTTCATGAGGTGGAAGGAAAGAAGCCACCTCTATAACATAGAAGTGCAAGGTGAAGTAGCAAGTGCTGTTGTAGAAGGTGCAACAAGTTATCCAGAAGGTCTACCTAATATCATTAATGATGGTGGCTACATTAAACAATAGATTTTCAATATAGATGAAACAGCCAGCTTTTGGAAGAAGATGTCATCTAGGGCTTTCATAGCTAGAGAGGAGAACTCAATGTCTGGCTTCCAGCTTCAAAGGACAAGCTGACTCTCTTGTTAGGGGCTAGTAAAGCTGGTGACTTGAAGTCAGTGCTCATTTACCATTGTGAAAATTCTAGGACCCTTAAGAATTATGCTAAATCTACTCAGCCTGTGCTCTATAAATGGAATAACAAGGCCTGGATGACAGCATATCTGTTGACAACATGGTTTACTGAATATTTTAAGCCCACTGTTGAGACCTACTGCTCAGAAAGAAAGATTCCTTTCAAAATATTTACTGTTCATTGACAATGCACCTGGTTACCCAAGAGTGCTGATGGAGATGTACAATGAGGCTGATGTTGTTTTCATGCCTGCTAACATGACATCCATTCTGCAGCCCATGAATCAAAGACTAATTTAGACTTTCAAGTCTTATTATTTAAGAAATACATTTCATAAGGCTATAACTAGCATAGATAGTAATTTCTCTGATGGATCTGGGCAAAGTACATCGAAAACCTTCTGCAAAGGATTCTCCGTTCTAACTACCATTAAGAACTTTTGTGATTCACGGGAAAAGGTCAAAATATCGACATTAACAGGAGTTTGGAAAAAAGTTGATTCCAACCCTCACAGATGACCTGAGGGGTTCAAGACTTTAGTAGAGGAAGTAACTGCGGATGTCGTAGAAACAGCAAGAACACTAGAATTAGAAGTGGAGCTTGAAGATGTGACTGAATTGCTGCAATCTCGCGATAAAACTTACACTGATGAGGAGTCACTTCTTATGAATGAGCTAAGAAAGTGGTTTCTTGAAGTGGAATCTACTCCTGGTGAAGATGCTGTGAAGATTGTTAACATAACAAAGGATGTAGAATATTACATAAACGTAGTTGATAAAGTAGTGGTGGAGTTTGAGATGACTGATTCCAATTTTGAAAGAAGTTCTACTGTGGGTAGAATGCTATCAAACAGCACTGCATGCTAGAGAAATCATTCATTAAAGAAGCAGTCAATTGATGGAGCAAACTTCATTGTTGTCTTATTTTAGGAAACTGCCACAGCCACTCAACCTCAGCAACCACCACCCTGATCAGTCAGCAGCCGTCAACATATAGGCAAAACCCTTCACCAGCAAACAGATTATGACTCACTAAAGGCTCAGATGATGTTTAGCAATTTTTAGCAGTAAAGTATTTTTTAATTAAAGTATGTACATATTTTTAGACATAATGCTATTGCACACTTAATAGACTACAGGATAGTATAAACATAACTTTTATAGGCCCTGGGAAACCAAAAAATTCATGTGACTCTCTTTATTGGGATATTCACTTTATTGCAGTAGTTTGGAACTGAATCCGCAGTATCTGTGAGGCATGCCTATATCTGTGTCAGTTAAGTTTCTTTCAAGCATAAGTTTTAGGGCTGTAGGCCATGAATTCAATGTTAATGAATCACCTATATATATGTTAAATGAGATATATTTAAACAGAAACCCACATAAAACAAGGTTATGTATTGAATGACTGATGAAAATGTTGTGACCAGAGGCCTGCAGGAACCTAGCCCTGTGTTTCCCTAGGAGCAATGGTTCAGTATTCTCTAATTCAATGTTTGTAGTGAATTCATAGAACATAACTGCTGAGACTAATAAGAATTGACTGTATTTTTGAAATTTGTCCTTATAACAATGAATATAATAGGTGATGTGTTAGTTGTTTAATCAGTAAGCACAAACTATAAGAATATGTATCCTTGCAAACATATAAAAATTGTTTAAAATTTCTGGCAACTTGTTATTTCTTGGTAGTTTCATATGGCCCAATTGTAGTAATTTCATTTGCTTTTGCTTTTAGAGCCCTTTGTTATAGTCTTCTAATTTTATATAACAATTTTGTGAAAAATCAACTTAAACAAAATGTCAAAAACTAGTGTTTTCAGTATTTTATTTCTTAGATGCTCATTTCAGACTATTTATAAGTCTCAGTAGTCTTCAATTACATTTTTGTTTGTATTTAATTTCAATTGGTTGAGCTTTTTGAGTAATGATCACAAGATAACATGATCATTGTGGTATTAATAGAAATCAAATGCATCTTTTAATTGCAGGGAGAATGACATTCTTAGTGAACCAGGAAAGGCTGTGCCTAGGTTCTTCTTGTGAAAACTCAGACATGAAAGTCCAAGGGCTGTGTGTTCATAGATCAGCAGGAAGTCTGGCTCCAATACCATGTTGTAATACAGATTGCCTTTCATCTCAGGTAGTTTAATATTTTAGAAAAGATCTGTAGAGAAAAGTTTTTTTTGTTTTCAGAATTTGTTTTTATTTTAACAATGTTCCTTGAAAATAAATTTTTTATTTTAATTTATCCTTAGTTATTTCCTAGGCTTTATGTTCTTTTACTTTTAATTGTTCTTGGAAAATTTAAAGAATTTGTGGACACCATGCTCTATATAATAGCCCACTATGTTCATAAAGACAATCGAAATGTGTAATAAACTTTGCCATTTAAACTATTGGCCTTTCACAGTCAATTAGAAAAATAAAAAACACATTATTCAAATCAATTAAGACCTTAGTATCCATGGTATGTACAGCTCAGAGACTGAGATGCAAGAAGAAAGTACTAGAACTTCTATTTTTAGACTTTTAGCTAAAAATATAATAAATTAAGCTTTATGAATATTGAATACATAGCTTGTCCCGGGCATCGTCATATAGACTGTATTTCAGGTGGTTACAGGTTAGGAACCTCTACCCAAGGTTCCACCTCCCCAGGGCAAGAGTGTGAGTTCCACACTCAGAGGAACTGGCTGCACACCGCAGCTGTGTGTTCACTTTCAGCATGCTGCAGTGTTAAGTTAGTATGTGAGTAAGGGGATTCAGAAATTATATTACCTTCTATTTTAAAAGTTCTTACAATACTTTCTAATGATGTGGAGCAGTGAACTTGAAAATCTTTTGCATAACACAGAGGTTTGCTGGTTGTGTTACAGAAAGTTAACATGTCAAATTTAAGATTAATTATACATTGTTTTCTTTATTAAAAGAAAAAACCCCAAAACCCCTCACTTGCCAGGTTTGCTGACCTTTTTTTGTGATGACAAGTAGCTACCAGTAGTGTGTTATCTAGCAGATATTTGAAAAAATAAGCAAACTTGATTTGCTCCTTCAAGGTAAAGGTCACTTTTTAATAATGGATGAGAAAGGAAATGCTTTGGAAAGAAACTCATGTTATGAAAAAAGCATTTCGGGAATGTTTCTCTCATTAATGATTTAGTTGCCATAAACAGTGTGTTTCACCTATAAAAACTCATATCTCCACATTTAAGGAACTTGGAATTTTAAAATCTTCCAAATAAGATCTTCTGAGTCCACTTGTTAAAAATAGTAAACAGCAACACTACCCAGTTAGTTTGCATGGATGAGTCACTGATATCAGGGAAGATGGAAATTTACTGGCCAAATTTAAAGGAAATATTTTTGCATAATTGGTGGGTGGGATTGAAAAATGAGCCCCATGATTTAGGAAGTATAGCCAATAAGGCACTTCTTCCATTTAGATCTCTTCTATCTTTGTAAAGTGTACATTTAAGTTATGACAGTCACTAAAACTATGAATGAAAATAAACAGAATTCTGAGCTAGGCCTTCAAATTCCTGTCTCACAAAATGTTAAACCAAGACTTTAAAACAATGAGGTATATGAAATAAGGTGGACTCAATAATATATTTAAGATGAGAGAAAACATAATGGGTCATTTGAATCTTTAACAAGTAAAATAAATTTTAATGTTTATTTTTCATCTCATCCTTTTAAATTTATATTTTGTGTAAGTTTAATAATATCAATATATTATCAGAGCAGCATAGGAATGTGATTTATAAAATAATCCCATGCACTAAGGATGTGCGTTAAAATTTTTCTGAAAGATTTATGTAATAAACAAGTTCAGGATCACTAGTCTGAACTAACTATTCAAAGAGTAGAAAATGAAAATAAATTAGAGAGATTGGATATACTTTTCACCTCTTTTTAAAAAAAATTTTCCCAACGAGGAGTGTTTAAGAAAAATCTAACATCTATTATTTGTATTAAAAAAAATAAAAGACAATTTGATACTAGAAAATTAGGAGGTATGTACTTGCAGAAGAAAGGATAAACCATTAAATTGGAAAAAAATTTACTTATGAACAACTTAATACATTGTCCTTTAAGGGAGTTCCCTGGTGGCCTAGTGGTTAGGATTCCAGGCTCTCACTGCCATGGCCTGGGTTCAATCCTGGCTGGGGAACTGAGATTCCACAAGTGGCCTGATGCAACCAAAAAAAAAAATTTTTTTTTTTTTTCCTGTGGGCTCTGAATACCACCATGGAGCAGTACTGGTCTGCACACCCAAACACACTAATTCTCACAATTTTCTTTTTTCCAAATGTAATACGTCATGTCCCTTGTACTTTTTCTAAATTCTTTTTTTTTTCATACTCTATGAATTTTGACCTTTCCTGGGACAGTTATCCTCCTTCTTCATGTCTTCCTGTCGCCCCTTGTGCTGTCCTTACTAAAACAGTGACTTCACAGTGGCCAGGGAGTGAGCATTTTTGCATTTTCCATTCTAGTTTTGATTTCTGGATGATTATAGCCCACTCTAACCCTGTGACATTTTTAGTGTCACAGAAACATACATTTGGCTCCTCTTCCCTCAGTATATATTTGTCCCTACCCACCAACTACTTCTTCAAATTATAAAAGTCATTTGAATTCTAAGCTTACGTTTTGTGATACTAGACATCCTTGTATCTGTGGCTCCAATTTTATTGATCAAACTTTATATTCCTGTTTTCTTGATTTTTATTGCAAATGTCAAGTTACAGATTTTCAGAAACAACCCCTGAAGCCTCATTATTTACTTCCAATACTGGGAGAGAATATTAAATGAAAATTCTGTGTATAATTTTCCAACTAATTATTTTTTTCATTAGTCATTTGATGTGTATGTTAAAAGAAAAAAAGACCCAACAAAACAAAATTGTACTAAAATATCCACAAAGTTCTACAAAACGCATAGTATCTTCTATCACCAGTGCCATCTCTTAGTCATAGGAAATGAGGTAAATTGAAAGTTTCATGAAAACAAAATCTGTTAAAATTATTCTAGATTAGTCACAATGTCAACAAAGAAAATATTTATTATGCTTTCATTTTTAGTGTGTGGCCTAAGAGTGTGCCCTTTGAGATGTTACATAACAGAGGTTATCAACTTACTCACATGTGCCAAGACTCTCAACACACAAGGTCATTCAGTGGGAGCAGTCAGGGTCAACCCTGGATGAAATTCATGTTTGGTGCACTCCCTGTCCCTTAAAAATACCCTCTCTCCATTCGTTATTCAACAGTTCCCTTCCTGTCCTCTCTCCCCACATCACTGTATGGTCCACAGGCTTGTTGAGTGCCTCACACACAGCATTAATTTCCCAGCAGGAAATTTGTCTCTCACCTCCTGCTCTCTCTTATAAGGAAGTGAATCAATGGAGACTTGGCATTCACCTTTAAAAGTTGTTGGCCTCTGGTATGCAGCAACAACAAACTGACTAGATCCATCAGAGAACAGCATTTTTATTTAGTATAGAAAGAATTCTCCAGGAAAAAAAGGACAAAATGGAGATTGAAATTATGCTTGGTTACAAAAGCACTGGCATTCTGAAGGTGTACAAAGAAGGCTCATAAAATAGAAGAAAAAGTGAAAACAAAATGGGGGGGAAGAGGTGAAACCAGCAATGAGGTGACAAGTGAGGGAACATCTTTCCTTCCCTTGTCTGTAGGTGATGAGCAGAGGCAAGGCTGCCTTTTAAAAGAGTGAGAGATGGAATATTTCCTCTCAAGGGTATAGAGCTAGACCTTGGAGATGGTCAGAAAATTATGTCAGGCCACGACCTCAAATGATGACACAGACCTCTACAAAGCTTCTTGATGTTTGGCAGTCCGGAGAAGCTTGTGTATCTTTTTTTAGAATAACATTTTTACATGCATAAATCAAAATACTTAGGATTACAAAGAAAACCAAGTATACTGAAATACCATTATTAAAATATTAAAGAAAAATGTGTGATATGGTAGCACCTGCTTTTTAAATAACATGGTAAACAATAGAATCTGGTAATGGAACTAATTGCTACCTTAATTTTGAAATAGTGATGAATACAAACTATATTTTAATATATGAACAATAACTATAATATGACACAAAATACCTGTAACTTCTATCATTTAAAAACTTGAGAGAACAGTCAATTTTATGGTGGTTTGTTCCCTATTTTATAATTGAGGAAAATTTTAAGTTTCAGTTAGAGGTTAGTGAGAATAAAGATGTAACTATTTTCCCATCCAAGCCCAAGAACCTTTTAATATTATATTCTTGGGAGTCCTTGAACTCCATGTTAAGAACTTCCATAGTTAGGGGCTGGAGAGGTTGGTCAAGGGACAGTAAAGGAGGGTGTATAGTGGGATAGAGGATATAAGACTGGTGAAAACAGTGTAGGGTAACAGGAAAAATTTGGAATAGCAGTCGAATATCTAAGATATTTTTGAAATCCATTTTCTTTCCCTGATTCTTAGTGCCATCAGCCAAATTCAGCCTCCTATCTCTTGCCTTAATTAATGCAAGGCTTCCTAGCTCACCCTACAACCCAACCTCCCAGCACCTCCCCACAGTCCTAAGGAATAGCTTCATTTATCTTTTAGTTATGCTTCTGGGGTTCAGAATCACTCAGCGGTTCTTCATTGCCACCCGCATAGGGGGAACAGCTCTTTACTGTGAATTTAAGGTTTGTTAGTATTTGGCTTTGGTCTATCTTACAGTCTCAGTCTCCATTAGTCTTGTCCATATACCCCATGATGCAATCAAATTGATCCACTATGGTTCCTTAGTTGGATCTCAACATATTCCTATACAGCCTTTCCTCAGGCTGTTGCTTCTACCTCGAATTTTCCTTCCCACATTATATGTGCAGAAATATTACCCATGCTAAAAGCTTAAGTTCAATCACCAACCATTATAAGAGTAGGAACTTTGTCTTATTCAACTTGGTTTCTAGACTAATGATTAGCTATATCCCTTGCATACAAAAAGATGATTAATAAGAGCATTTAAAATTAAAGGACAGGAGACTAAACATGGGATATTGGGGAAGTCCAAGATTATAGATTTTTAAATTTCAGATGGGATTTGAGGTAGAGTGCTTCAGGAGCCGGTCTAAAAGAGTGGGAGAAAAAATTCTAATATCTGAGTGTAAGAAATAGGGAATTGATCAGTTATCAATTGAAGGTTTTATCTCACGTTATTTGGATTAATCTGTTTTCATTTTATTGGGCTTTAGTACTTCATCTTGTTTCTGTTATCATCATCTCCCTACCAATGAAAAAGAGGAGAGGATGGTGCTATGAGATGAGGTCCTGCTTACTGACTGGCAACTATGGTAGAATGAATATCAGCATTGGGGTGGGAGGTCTAGACAGTATCCTTTACAGGCTATTTCTTTAAAGGTTCCTTCTTACATAGTTTTGACCGCAGCTTTCCATTTCTTAAATTTCGCCTGCCTTTAACCTGTATGAGATTCTGGATAGGAATTCTCATGCTAACCAACTCCAGCTTTCCAGCTCCCCTAGCACCCATTACAGAACAAGGCAATCTCATGGCTGCTGATATCAGATCTGATGAATTCTCTGTTCCCTATAAATTATTCAAAAGCAATTTCAGCTTACCAGAAATGAATTTCCCATTCTATAAAAAAGGCAAGTTTTGGTCACTTTCACCTTAAGATAACATAATGATACTCAAAACTAAATAGATGGATACAGAATATTTCTCAAGAAATTTGTCATTTGAAGGCTAAACTGACCTAAATTCATATCTCTTTACCAGATTCAAATGCAACTTGATATCTGTTAGATGAAAGAGCTGGGAGAGTATTAATATTAAACTGACCTTGAGTTCTCTCAATTTCTGATGAAAAGTTTCAAGTTGCAAATGTTCCTTCTGTGCTTTCAGAACACATTTTTCATAGCTAGAGCAGGCATTCATATGCAAGCTTTTTATTTTAGAATTCCTTGGGTAGAATTCTGCGCAACTGATTCACTGTTACAATTCCTTGCAATGTAACAAATACTTCTGACCACCACTCAAAATGGCAGTGAGTACAAAGAGATTTGGGGACCATAGTCTAGTTTGCTTTGTCATCGTGTTTGGCCCAAGGAAACAGGAGATGGCAGGTCTGTGCCACTATGCAATATTTAGGACAAGCATGACGCAGTTTAAATGGAAACATTACCTTAGTTCTGAGGTGAAAGGGCAGATCTGTAAGCAAATACCTTCCATGTAAATGATGATGACAAAAGTATCCCAAAGGGAAAAATACAAATGGCATATGTACTTCATGAATAATTTGTCTTAATTGTCTATTCTTATACCCCCAAAATTCCTTGTGAAGAACAAAAACACCAAATTTGACTGATTCTCCTTTTGCCAATTTAGCACATTTTACTGGAATAAGGAGATTAAGTGTATGTCAAGGAAAAATAATGTATTATGGAGCCATCAAATAATTTCCACCCTGATGAAGCCTCTGACATTTTGGTTAAAACATTTGAAGAGTGTGAATAGTGGTTGAACTGTCTTTAAGCAAGGGTTGTTGGGCTTCTGAAAGATCTTCCCAAAGGCCCCGCTGCTACAACTACTGCTGCTGCTGCTACTGTTAGGCATTATGGCCTGCTAGAAAAATCTGGAAGAGAGAAGTCATGTGCTTTCTCTTCAAATTTTTGATGATGAAAAATAAAAAAGAAATCAAGCATTAAATGTATTGGGCTGAATCAAGCAACCAGATAATCTTGCTTTTTGCTGGTTTATTGGGGTTAGGTCAGTGGAAGGATTAGTAAGAACAAACAAATGAACAAACAAACGAAAACACCTCAATACCTAATGGCAGATGGGAGGTGGGTGGGTAAGAAGTCCAAATTTACTCTTGCTTTTTTGGCCATAGTTTTGTAAATTGAATACAAAGATACCAGTGGACATGAGGAACATATCCATTTCTTCACCATTCCAAATGCACTTGCTGTGTCCTCATTGTTGTGTGCTGCAGGAGTTGAAATCACATCCTTCCAGCCCACAGTTTGACTAAAGGAACTTTCTTCCCACTGTGTCCCTGAGAACAGGATGAGGTGAGAGTTCAATGCTCTTGAGGTTTACAGAGAGCACATTATTGCCCACAAAATTACACCATCCACAGGAAAACTAATACTAAACCCTTGAAGAAAGCTTTTGTTTACTCAAATACATAAAGAAAAGTGCTCCTTTATATATTATAGATTTTAAAAATCACGAATTATCAAAGACCTATGTCTTGTTAATATAGGGAACTATCAAAGATCTCTTTAAAACTCCCTAATGTTTCACAGGGTTCTGGGCCATGCATTAATCTTCCCTTTTTCTCTCAGAGGTGTTTTAGTCTCTTCCTACTTTGAAGAACTGAGCCTGTGCTAGGAGAAAGTTGAAGGCCATACTATTTGAAGAGCTGAAGCACTGGGAAAATGCAAATTCTCTAGAGCATCAGTTCTCAACTTTAGTGTATATAACATTTACTCTGTGTGTGTGTGTGTGTGTGTGTGTGTGTGTGTGTGTGTGTGTGCGCACGCGCGCGCTTATTATAAGCCATATTCCTGAGCCCTATCCCATAAATTCAGATTTGGAAGACCAGATATGATGCCCAGGGGTATCTGATAAGTGTGTGGGTGCTTCTAACTTGTGGCCCCCAGACCACATTTCGGGAAACACTGAGGTGGAGATAAGCAGGCTATTTTAAAATCTCTTTTAAGTACTTGCAGTTTGGATTTGGTGCCCTCCGTTTATCCCTTTAGTGAGTCTCTTCTCCTTGTGATGCCCGCCTCCTGTCCTGGCACTTCCCCACAGACCAGGGCCACACTGCTGGACTCAGCTGTCCCCACGACCTCCACACTAGGGAAAGGAGATACGCCTGACATGTTCCAGGATGATCCCTCTCCTTTCCCTCATTTAAACCTCAGTGCCTTCAGTATTTTTCTTTATACCAGGTAGCAAGCACTTAAGAACCCACGGGGTAAACTACCTAATGCTTATTGAGATTATAATGATTGAAAACAGCTTGATGCTCCCCCCGCCAGGTCCTTTGTACTAGCTGTTTCCTCTACTGAAATCATTCCCCCAGATCTTTGTTTTATCTTAAATGTCATCTTCCCAGACAAGCATCCTTGATGATTACTTAAAAATAGCCTCCCAGGGCTTCCCTGGTGGCGCAGTGGTTGAGAGTCCGCCTGCCGATGCAGGGGACACGGGTTCGTGCCCCGGTCTGGGAGGATCCCACATGCCGCGGAGCGGCTGGGCCCGTGAGCCATGGCCGCTGAGCATGCGCGTCCGGAGCCTGTGCTCCGCAGCGGGAGAGGCCACAACAGTGAGAGGCCCGTGTACCGCAAAAAAAAAAAAAAAAAAAAAAAATAGCCTCCCAACCCTACCCCTCCTCCCAGCCACTCTCAAATCCAGATACTTATTAGTTACTGAAATTATCTTGTTTATTTTCTGTCTCTTCCCACAGTAAAGCAAAACTCCGTGAGAGCTGTTGGCCTTGTTTATTAGTTTTACAACTCTGTCTCTGACATACAGTAAGTTTTCAATAACTATTTTGCCAATAACAGAATGGATATGAACTTCCCCCAGGAATATCTTTTAGAAGTGGACATGGCATGATGGCCTTGTCTTTGTCCCTGGGAATTCCAGATACTGGGACAGCCTGGGAAGGAAGCCGCTTTGGGAAGCTGGCTTTCTTCTCATTTATAATCTGAACATATACCTGGCAAGTGGGATTTTGCTGTAGGAGAAAGAGCAGAAGGTGGTAGGAGAAGATCAGGAAGGTGAAAGGGAAGGGGTGGATTTCTTCCCATTTTAAATGTCCTTTCGTATTGAGATTTCTTAATACTGGATAAATAGGCCCAACAGGTTATCATCCTCAGACTGTGGTCATATAATGGCAGACAACTTTCTCTATGTAGCCTTACACTTTCCTAACCCAGAGCTAGCTGCTTACTGCCATTGCATGGCCTTCCTAGGGGACGTTACCCAAAGTTAGAGACTGGTAACTAGTATAAATAGGAGGATTCCAGGTGAATATCAACGACCTGGTTTAAATGCTGGGTCTTCTCTTATAAATTATATAATCTTTAATCCTCGTTTTCATATTTTGGAAAAGGAGGAAGTTGGTCTAAATTACTTGTCTCTTCCTGCATTAACGAGAATTTTATGATCCAAATTGCTCTCCCAGGTGGGCTCTGAGAAACCATTTGTGAGTAAGCTTCGCCACCTACTGGGAGTCACTTAAATTACAAAGTAAGGTTCCAGTGAGGTATTGAAATTTGGAGCTGAACTTACTCAAGATTTTATAGGAAACTTGGAAACCCTCTGTTATATTGACCACATATATTGACTCATTCCCTGCTTTCTGAATGCCACAAGCATTCTTCCATTGATGAGGTATTTATTTGTTCCATTCCTGTGAAATCAGCAAACGACGCTCACGAATCTTACTTAATAGTTCTTATTTTCACCTCTCTTTTAGATTAGCTGGATGAGGTTTGAGGTGTGAACCTGGGAAATGCATCAGGGACTGTGGTTTCCAGGGGGCAGGTAGTTTGCAGTTAGGCACAAAACTGGGGACTGAAGCACTGGGAAGGAAGTTTGGAGTAGTGGAAAGAGAGAAATATGCTTTTTAGCCAAGAAGACACGAGTTTGAATCTGTACTCACGTATGAGCTACATGACCACAGGCAAATTACTTAGATTAAGGTAAAATGGGTCGAGGGGATGGAATCTAGTAGTTGAAACTATGTGCCAGGCCCTGTAATTATTGATTTATATATGATACTTAATTTAATCCACATAAGAGCTTTATCAGGTAGACATTATCATGTCCCATTAAATGTTGGCCCACTGCTTTTCTCATCCTATACTCTCTTCCTGGATAATCTAGATATGATCATAATTTCAATGTCCACATGTATAGCAGAAACAGACACCTGATTGCAGTGAGTTAGGAAAGGAAATGAAGGAAGGTAGGGTTAGACAACTCTTCCCAAGAATTTGCCTTAGAAAAGGTGATGAGAGATAGAAAGTTAGTCACAATAAATGTGTCTGCAGGAGGGTTTTCTCTCCCCTCCCTCAGGATATAATAGACAAATATGCCTTTAGATTGGGAAAAAGTGAATTCAAAGATAGAGGCAAGGCCAGGCCAGAGAAGGCCAGTCATAGCAGAGGAGGTCCACTCTCCTACTTAGAGGCTTGTATCTGGCAGGCAATTGTTTCACAGCAGCATTTAACTCCACCGACTGCGCCTACCCTTTTGAAACACATTCATGTCTGGGCTCTGGAAACATAAAACTCCTTTCGGTTTTCTTTTTGCCTCGTTGACTGTTCCTATTCAGCCTCTAATGCTGGATCATCCTCCCCATGCCAGACTTCTGACTGGCTCTGTCCTCATCCCAATGTCTTTGACCTCAGCTCTCTTCTCTTGTAATCTACATTCTTCCTATGTGAGCTCATGACATATAGTGCCAACTCCATATGCAAATGATTTTATAACATAGCTGAATCTCTTGACAGATCTCTCCTCAGAGCTCCACCATTCCATCTCTTCCATAAGGTCTCCTGGATAGCTGCAGGCAAAGAACCATTTTGGTAATAAGCAAGACCATAAGGTGCCATCAGGAATCAACTGTATTGTTTCCTTCTACTGTCTGTTCAAGCCCATTCCGTGGGCCTGGTTTTCCTCTGCTTCTTAGGTCAATTCTAGGGCAAATCCCTTTTCCGATAACTCTTACTTTACGAAAAGTCATAGTATATAATTAATCTGAGATTGTGGGCTGTAGAGCCAGACTGACCTTCAAGGCCCGTACTCTATTCTACTTCACCCCGCCTCTAGCTTTAGAGCTTAACCGCCTTTAAAAGTGCATTGTTAACATCGTGGTAATTTTGGAAGGGAATATCATTCACTCTCCTTTCGTAAAAGGAAATCAAAGATTAACAGGTCTCATTTACAAAAGAAATTCAAGACACATGACAAAAATATTTAATCTTATTTCATGCCCCAAATTTTACTCTTTGTTCAAAATGAAGTCTCTCACACTATTGTATGCTACTCAGTCCCTTGGACTCCTCCTCCAACATAGCAAAGTAAATACGCTGTGACAATCACAATTCCTGAAATAGAGACAAGTATTTAAAGCATAACACTGCTTTCTTCTTTGAGATCTGTAAAGCCCAGTGTGTGAAGTGTCTCTCAGTCCTTTTCCCCCCACGTACACCCACGTTTGGGTTCTTACATACATAGATCCCCAGAACAGAACAAAAACTGGCTTGTTCTGCTACAATGTACAGAGAATGCTTCCTTTTTCTGAAAAACCTGGTTGAACATTCAGTCTTATCCTTCATAAAGTTCAGTTTCTCTGTTGGTACCTATGAGCTAGATATACCCAATTTTAGCATAGGTGGATTGTAAGGTAAGTGTATCCACCAGTAATTCCTCTTTTTCTGTATCTTCAGCTTTTTTCTCCTGACTCTACTCTCAGCAGCATTCACACTTAAACTGGTATCTTACACCTTAAAAATAATAACAAAAACAACTCTGCCCTCATATATCCTTCCTTTTCAACTGTCAAGGAAGCTTGACAGCTTGGAATTGTCCTTTTGGTAATGGCAGACTAGTCATTAGTATCAACGCTATTACTGAGAAAACTAGAAGAGTTGAAGTATATATAAATGCCTCTTTGAATACATCAGAGAGCCTATAAAACAGTGAAGAATAATGGGGCTAAAATCCAGCAGAAGATGAGCCCAACATTGGGGTCACTTCCACCTGAAGGGGCTAAGAAGTTGAGCAGAGATTTCAACATACTCATGGGGTTCAGACCCCATCAAGGAGGAGGTCCTTATAAATCATGCTCTGAGTTAGAATCTTGAAGAATAACCTTGGGAATTAGAATGAATGACAAAAAGACCAACCTTCACAATGACTGAAGGTTGTCTTACAATTATTTTAGTACTGAATAGATTAAGATGACCTAGGATTAGTGCCCTTACCTTTCTAACACAAACAAAATTGCAGAAATGGCAGATGAAAGAAACAGGCACCTATAGAGGATCCTGATAAAGGATGGACTTTAGCATGACTATGATTAATATGATCAAAAAATAAAAGACAAGTTCAAGCATTTCAGCATAAACAGGAGAATATAAACAATCAAATGGACTCTGGAACTGAAAATATAATTGCTGAAATTAAGAACTTACTGGAGTTTAGTTGCTATTAAACTAGACAGAAGAATTTCAGAAGAATATATGCAGAATAAAGCACAAGGAAACGACTTATACTGAGAAGTTATCTAATAGTCTTATTGTTACAGTGAAAGCCAAAAGAAAGTGAAAAGACATATTCAATGATCTGAAAGAAAACAACTACCCAATCTAGAATTCTATATCCAGTAAAAGTATTCTTAAAGTATTAAGGGGGGAATAAAGATATTTGCCCAAGATAGCTGAAAAATTCACCCCCAGCAGACCTCCAACTAAATACCATTCTTTTGGAAGATGGAAAATGTTGCAGGTTAACTGTTTAAAGATGCAGGAACAGATGAATACCAATGCAAAAGGTAGATATGGGTAAATACAAAAGAATATTGATTGTATAAAATAATAATATCTCAGAGGATTTGCAATCTGTATAGAATTTAAATATATGACAACACAAACATATTACTTAAGGCATGGCTAAATTAGATGCTGTGATGTCCATAAAATAGTATAAGTACAAATTTATGTTTGACTCTAGTAATCTAAATGCATGGTGTAATATTTTTGGTAATCAGTGAAAGAACATTAAAAGACCTAATAACTACAAGTTAAATGGGATCATAAAACTATTAACTTAATTGAAAGGAAGCAAGAAAGGTGAGGAATAGAAACAGAATAGAGAGACAAATTGAAAGCAAAAATAACTATAGTAGATGTAAACCCAATTATATCAGTAATTAAATTAACTGTAAATGGACTAAATACTCTTCAGTTCTCACACTATTTCTCTAGTCTCTTTCATAGGCAAGATTTTCAAAAGACTGCTCTGCAAATGCTCTTTATACTTTTCCAATTCATATAATAAATTGTTTCTTTCTCAACTCACTCTATATAACCCAGACTTTTCTTGCCAAAGTTTCCAAGGACTTTGCATAATGCCAAACCCAGCAGATGCTTCCTAATACTCGTCACAGTATGACCCTTCAGCAATGCCAGGAAACACTATCACCTTCCTTCTTGAAACTGTTTTTTTTTAAATCTTGGCTCCATGACACATGTTTTCCTGGGTTTTGTTTCTATCTCTCTGGCCACCCCTCTCAATCACCCTTCCTATTTCCTCCTACTTTGTCCACTCTCAGGGTTTGAGAGTTCTCTTTTCATCTCACTTTATATTCTCTCCCTTAGCAATCTCATCAATTTCCATGGCTTTAAATACTACATATATATATATATATATATATATATATATATATATATAT
>NW_020172676.1:2957703-2974509 GCF_003031525.2 Neophocaena asiaeorientalis asiaeorientalis
ATATTTGCTACACAATAACTATACAGTATATATAATACTCTAAATGTAGTTCAAATTGAACTATTGATCTCACCTTACCCTATACCCTCGTAACCTCTTCCTTTTTCAGTAAAAGATGTCTTATCCAACCAGTTACTTTGATCAGAAACTTCAAAGTCATCCTTGGCTGTCCTTTATTTCCCCTTTCTCTACTACATTTAATCCATCACCAAATCCTTTTGATTTCGGCTTTTATATATTTCTAGAGATCTGTCCACTTAGCTTCCTTATTCCCACTCTGGTCAAGACTACTTACCTAGGCTCTCCTCTTGCCTAGACTACGGTACTAGCATTCTTTCTTTCTTTTTTTTTTAAACATCTTTATTGGGGTATAATTACTTTACAATGGTGTGTTAGTTTCTGCTTCATAGCAAAGTGAATCAGTTATACATATACATATGTTCCCATATCTCTTCCCTCTTGCGTCTCCCTCCCTTCCACCCTCCCCATCCCACCCCTCCAGGCGGTCACAAAGCACCGAGCCGATATCCCTGTGCCATGCGGCTGCTTCCCACCAGCTATCTACCTTACGTTTGTTAGTGTATATATGTCCATGCCTCTCTCCCGCCCTGTCACAACTCACCCTTCCCCCTCCCCATATCCTCAAGTCCGTTCTCCAGTAGGTCTGTGTCTTTATTCCTGTCTTACCCCTAGGTACTAGCATTCTAACTGTTATTTCCATTCCACTCTTATCCCCCTCCAACTTATTCTCCACATAACAGTCAAAATGATCTTTTGAAATTGCCTTGCCCAAGAGAATTTTGGTGGCTTTCTATTGTAGTTAGAAGAACATCCAAAAATCCTTGTCGTTGACTCAGGACCCTGAGTTGACAGCCTCCTGCCTAACCCTTTAGCTGGACCTCCTGCCTTCCCTGTCCTCTTCTTTGCACGCTGGTGTAGCCGCACTGGGCTTTCTCAGAATTCCTCAAACTTGCCAAGCTTTTTTCCAGCTCAGGGACATCATACATGTTGTTTTTCCTGCCTAGAGAACCCTCATCCCAACCATTTGTCCGGCTAGCTTTATTGCAGTCCTCAGGCCTAAGCTAAAATAGTACATCCTCAAGAAGGAATTCGTTACATACTCCCATGTCTTCTAATCTATACTAAACCCTCCATTTCACTCTTGTGCCAGTTACAAACTTATTGCTTCTCAGCTCCAAATTCACTCCTCAATCTATGCTCTGCAATAATGGATGGAATTCCTTGCCAGTTTTTTTTAACAGTAAGTGCATTGTCTTCTCAGTAGAGGGCGCTAGAGGAACATTGCAAGAGGAAGGGGCCCTCCCACTCTTTTCAGCGGTTTAGGGTGGATCTGCAGTGTGAGTGTGTGGACATCTGGGGGTGCTCTATCTTAGCTATTCACCCAGAACACACTGTCCCTGGAAACCTTGCAGCCCTAGTGTGACCTGATGATAACCTTTCTGTGACCCTCTCCATATGGACATCTGCCTACCCTGGTGCCCTGATTCCCTCTGCTCACTTCCCCTCTCCTATAGGTTTGTCTCCTGCAGTCCTCCCTTCACTATCTCACTCCAGACATTCTTCGCAACAGGGATATCTCATGCTCCAGGCTTCCCGCCACAGTGGTGTCCCCAACTCCTCTTATGCTCCCATGCACTAGCTACCAGCTTCAGTTTACCTGCCCCATTTGTGCTCCAAAGGGTTGCTTCCTGTTTGCCCTCTGACTGCCGAATAACTACCTCTGTCTCAGCGAACTAGTGAGCGGCTCTGATATCCAGTGGATTCAACTACATTTCCCAAGGAGATCTGAATCCCCAGCCTTGGAGAGGGGTACATTTTCTAAGTTTGTCCTTCCTTGGGTACTTTCCCTTGGTAGCATATAGATTTTTCTTATAGCCTATAGTGATTCTTTTATCATAGTTTAGTAATTATTTATATTAAACTTGTTTAAATCACTGTGATTGTATCTCTTGTTTGGATTCAGACTGCTACAATTCTCTTCTCCCATCCCATAATTTTTCTTATTGTACCAATCACAATTGCATATTTACTCGTAAGTCTATTTCTTAATATCAGTCTCTTCTATGGAACTGTAAATACAAACAGGGCAGGCACCATGTCTGTTTTCTTTTGTTGTTTGTTTTGTGTTTTTGTTTTTTTTTGTATTCCCAGTGCTTAGCATAATGCCTGGCTCTTAAATATTTGTTGCATGAATGAATACTGTATAGCTGAGTTCACTTTCTGCTAATTTAATCTGTTGTGTTCTTATTATGCCCCTTAACTCTTCTCAGTCATTGCTGTCTACTCTAAAGATTAGACATAATGTATTCTGGAATTTGTAGCATTACAAGGGATCTGATTTTGGCTCTTTATAAACAAAACAAAGCTGTATTTTTATATTCTACCATCTCCATGTTAGACCTATTGTGGTGGTGATGCTCACAACGGCAGTTACTCAAGATGCTTTTTTCTTAGCTGTGTCCAAACTTACTATAAGATGTACATGTCTTTTCCAAAGAGGGCTAGAAGCAGTTTTTTAAAAAAATCTATTTTAATTCTAACCTCTCTACCACCACACTTTTAATTTTTCACATAAATTCTACCTCAGGACTCATACACTCAAATCCCTGAAGGGCCTAGTTAGTGATTTAAATGACTGGGCTCAGTGTAAGGAAATGAGGAGTAGTAGGGATTATGGCATATTGGATAGTACCTGCTTCACCTGAATGCATTTCATTAAAAAATTTATGAAAACTTTGTGCAAGCCAAATATAACATCTGCAGGCACCACTAGCCCCATGATTGCCCCCTGGCAAGCCCAGACACTGCTCCAGGAATCATTCTTAATCTCAAGAACCAGGAATCTTAAACTATGGGATGCTCGACATAGGGTTGCTTTATGTATTTGTTTTGCTGAAGAAGCCATTAAAGAAAAGCTAGCATCTACTATTGTCACCGTTTCACAAGAGGAAACAAAAATTATCATCACCGAGAGGTAGAAAGGACACAATCTCAGGATAAAGAACCATCTATTCCATGAAAGAAAAATTGACAAGCTTGCATTATTGTTTTATTTCTGTCTTCTGACTGTAGATGGGAATAAACTTTGCTGTGGGACTTATCCAGGCTACAAATCAGTTCCTTCAGAATGGCCTTGAAAGCTTACAAAAGAATATACAGTTTCCAGGGCCCCACTCAGGAGGGAAGGGGGAAGGAGATAGTTTGCATGTGTATTCTGGAAAACTCTTCAGGGGCTTCTGAAGCATACCCAGGTTGGAACCTTCTGGTCTGTTCCACTTTAATACTCAGAATACAGAAAACAAGGCTAAACCATCATTTCTCATCCTGCTTACAGAGAATCCTATTTTCCTGCACTGGAGGGAGACAAAGTTTTTGCAAAGTAGCTGTACGGCTCACATTGCCACGAAAGGCAGACACCTCCTGGTCTATGTCACAAATAAATGATTCACAGTCTAGGAATGAGGAGTCTTCACAATGATTCCATATGAAAAATTACTACTCATTTTTTTAAGTGTACTGATTTCTTTATAGATAGATAGACAGACAGATAGATACTCCTTGTTCCAGAAGGGAATTAAGGTCACTTAAAAAATATATAAAATACAAAAAAAGCTTAAAATCAAGAAACTAGGGCAATATAAAATAAAGGCAGAAAAAATAAAATTGTGTCATGGATAAGGTAAATAACCCAAGCTCCTGTTTTTCACGCTTACTAGCAGCAGGTCACACAGGTGGTTCAGAGTGAAGCCAGCCAGGCAGAGGACATAGGAAGCAGTGGGCCTTCTATTGAACTGGGCAGCTCTCACCCTCCCTAGAGGAGGAAGTCACTACACAGTTCCCACCAACTGTGACTAGAGAATTTTTCAAGAGAAATTGGAATTTCTGTGTGGAATCTCTAAAATTTATGATGCTTGCTTTTGATTAAAAAAATTAAACATCGTATTGCATAGGGCAAAGAGAACAATTCTGCTGATAAGACCTGACCTGCTGGTTGGTTGTTTGAACGGCAGGCCAGCATCACCTGAAGTGCTTTCCCCACAACCACAAGCCCAGGCCTCATCCCAGACTTGCTGAATGAGAAACAACTGGGTTGAGGACTGGATCTCATATTTTGAGAACATTCTCTAGAAGATTTCAACCATCACCTATGGTTAGAAATCACTGCTCTAAGGAAATCTGGGAAATGAAACAAAGTGTTTCAGGTGGCTTAGTAGGTGCTGTGCTTCAGAAGCCTTACTGACATCAGTCCCTGTAACCTAAGGAACAGTGCCCAGGCAAAGCGGTCTAGTAAGATGTTAGCTGTGCTTTGCCTTAGCCCACTTTGATTTCTCTAGGGTACTAGGTATATAGTTTGGTTCGTATTTTATTGGCTTTGATAAGAAAGTTTTCACAGAGGATCTGAAAGTAGGAATAAATCAGATAGAAATGTATGCCAGCCTTGATTTATACAGCAGCAGAGAAAATAAATTACAGTTCTCTGAACTTCTGAAGAAGGAAAAGTTCTTTAAAAGTCATGGAGAGAACACTGTTTCTAGAATCCTACCACATACATGGTACCTTACAAGACAATACTTTGGTAATGGACTTCCTGTACTTCCCAGGGTTTCTTGTTCTTACCCACTCCAACCCTTTCCCTTCCCCTTAGTTTACCTTCTTATGTCTGTAGTAGTGGATGCAGCCATCATGCTTCAGCACGAACCACCGTTTCCTCCAACCGTTCATGAACCCAGACTGAGTCCTCTTATATAGGTAGCCGCGGCAGGTGGGCCAAGGTGTATTGGGACAGCAACTGATGTCAGATCCCACCACCAGAGTCAAGATGTCTGGACCTAGAGGGATGAATTTGAGATAGTTCAGTGGCTGAAACTCTTACAATCAACTGGAAGGATTGTTGCTTTTCAGAAGGAATGGATGAAAAAGAGGTATAGTTACCACAAATGGAATCAGTGAAATAGAATTCTACAACTGGAATGAATCAGAGAGTTCTTTAGTAATTCAGCCCCTCATGTCGAAGAGGAAAATGAAAACTGGGGAGGTAAAGGGACTTCTTTGAGGACCCATAGCTCATAAGGGGTTGAATCAAATGTGAGACCCAGGTTTCCTGATTCTAACACAGAACTCTTTCTATTCAACCACATGGCCTAGTTGGGTCTGATTATGGAGGACTCAGGTCTGCTCATTCTGTCTATAGTAACAGCAAGCTAAATATTTAACATATTTTGATTTACATCCAAAGAAAGAAGATAGGTGATGTTTGGCTTTTCTATCTCACTTTTATTCAAGATAATTAGTTTCCTTGACCTGTGTTAGCTAAAGGGAGGATCTAAACCACTGCTAGTATATGTTGCCAATATTGTCTCTGATCAAAATCAATTACTAACCTTTGAACTTGAAGTAGACAGAAATTTTAGGAGACTTTAGGTACAAATGTTTTTTATTTTTTATTTTTTTTTGCCTAACCAACTCATTGCTGAGGATTTGACCCTGAGCTTCCAAGTGCCTGTCTTCTCCTTCTGGAGTGCCTGGACTTCAGTGGTGCCCCCTTTCCTGTAGAATCAGTGTGGTGAAGAGCTTGAGAAAAATTGTCCCTGTCCCTGATAATATGAAGTCACTGTTTACCAATTGTGCTTTGATGCTGCCAGCATGAACGTAGACTTTCATCATATACCTACCTCTTGATGCCTCAAGAAAATTCTCTGAATGTCATTCAGACAGACAGCAACCTTGACATGCGTTGAAAACTGCAAATGGGCTGTGACTACATTTACAATTCCTCTGAGATGGAGGCCACATCCCTGAAGGGGGACATTTGACCTTGGCAGCACTGACTTCATCATGATGTCTGACATTGAGATTACCAATCTGTTTAGAGCTGTCCATGGAAACGGGGGTCAGTGAGGAGACTCCTCTTATATAAGTGACAAGTTCCAACCCAGGGGATCATTTCTGGCTGAGCCACATGGCCCTGAAAATAAAGATTTGTCCCAGAAAGGCTGACACAGTCTTAACTTCAGCAGCACGCAAAGCACCTTGGTAATTAAATAACTCTGCGTGTTGAGATGATTCTTCGTTGCCATGTAAATACATTTTAATTTATTGAACTGCCCTTAAGCTCCTGTCAAAAACACATCCAGAATAATTGGAAGAAATGCTCCAGATTGACTGGCAACCCACAAATGTCTTTGTCTTTGGACTTCGGTCCCCAAAGAACTGCACTCCTGGACTAATATGCATAGTTGACACATCTGCCAACTTATTTATGTACTGCTGCAGTGGGCTGCCCCTGGAGGTCATTTTTCTCTCGCTTACAAAGACTGCATATGGGTTTCTCTGATACTGATCAAGCTAAACTTGAGTTTCAGCCGGCCGTAAACATAACTTGGAACACCAAAAAATTCTTTCTGGGACAAGGATACAGATGGTCTTATATTCATATTGAAAGGAAAGTTGGTGCATTCATATTGAAAGGAAAGTTCTTCATGTTCACAGTTAGGACATGATCCTGATGCATGAGGAGTTGCTGAGTTCCAAACAGCTGTTGGGTGGTGGTGGTTTTATATTCTTTGCAGGTCCTATCCGGGGCCAGGAGGACCTGGGCCTGACATTTACAGAGACTTTAGACTTTTGATGTTATCTCCACATTAGATTATTTATATACTCATTGTAGTGTGCGTGCGTGTGTGTATGTGTGTGTGTGTGTGTTTTAAAAGAACTAAATGTTAAGTACAAACAATTAAACCCTTCTGGTTCTGTTATTATTTATCTGTTAATTTACTGGGAGCCTAAAAATATGCCAATGTCCTAGCTCAGTGCTTCTCAAACTAAATGTAGATGCAAATCACCCAGTGGGTTTGTTAAATGCAAATCCTCATTCCGTAGGTCTGGGATGAGGCCTGAGATTCCTTATTTGTAAGGAGCTTTCAGGTAATGTTGGACCACAATTTAAGTGGCAAGTCCCCAGGCAACTGTCAGTTGCTGAGAGGCTCTGTTCATGAGCACAGTCTTTGTCGCCAACCACCATGCTTCTTTCTTTCCTTGGCTCTGATTTAGTCTCCCCTGTATGCTTTCATTTTCATCCCCAATATTTTGCAACAACAAAATCATTAGTTCCACGACCTATCCCAGTGCCACCATTACTTCTTTCTCTAGATATCTCCCCACCCTGGAGAAATGGAACACATAATCATTGCCTTCCTCTACTGGACACCCCAGAAATCTTTCCTGCTTTTTGGGTGTGAGTGGGAGGAAGGATGCGGTAGGATGAATGGCCTGATGTGAAAGAGTTAAGAGAACTGTTTGTTTCATGAGACGAAAGAGTTTGAAAATCCATGTCTTTAGCAAATACAGCTCTTTGGTGACCACGTCCTTAAAAAGAAAAGCTCTCCGGCAAACTCTTCTTCCCTAGCGCTTTGGCCTATAGTTTTGGAAGTAAGGAGTTGTGGGTGAGGTTATTTACAGCTACAGGAGAGAGAAAAATGATTTCTTTTTCTAATTCACACTTTCTCCTTGGATCACTGTCTTTTATTATGCCACCAATCTTAAACTGTGTCAGAGTCGCACCTCTGCTGTCAGACAAACTCCACCACCCTCGCAGGCGTGGACGAGCAACGTGCAAGATGAGTGCGGTCCCCGAGGGCTGGCGCAGTGGGCTGGTACTGCGTTCAGCTGGGAGGTCCTAGGCTCCAGAGGCACCTCTGTGCTTGTTTTTAGTACAGCCTGCTGTTAGGGAAACAAAGGAGCCCTAATGAATCCAAAGGACTTCCAGGTTGATTAAGCTTCATTGTTTCCCTTTCCTCTCTTTCTTTTCAGCACTTTTCCTTAATGATTAAATCTTCTATTTGACTCTGCAAGTAACCAAGCCCTATAATAGCTCAAACCAGAAAGTATGAGGGACCTAATTAAATAAAAATTCACATGGAGCTATTGTCATTCCCAGTGTGATACTGAACGCTTTCTTAAATCTGTTTTGGTATTTCCATCAGCAAAATTGAGGTAATTTGTCTAGGTGTGTGTGATTAGTATTTGAACAGAATTGTTATTTGATTATGTTTTATTTTATATTATTTCCTATTATATAATATATAACATATACTAACATGTTATTCTATTATTATTGAATGGAATTACTATTTCAATAATAATTCCCCTTTCTAATGCTGGTCTAGGAAGATATGATAACACCTGCACTGGAAGCTAACAAAATTGAGTTTTAATCTTATGCCTGTAACCTTTTGGCCATGCCTCTAAGATGCTGGTCTGTGTACTGATGCTAGGCAGGCTGTGAAAGAACCACCAGGGAGACTTGATTAAAATTACAAATGTGCAGGCCACCACCCACCATGAATTCTGTATTTAAGAGTTTCTCAGGTGATTCTGGCATTCAGTTAGATTTAAGATTTAATGTTTTGAGAAAAGTTACTTGATGTTTATATATCTAAATCAGCAGCGTAGCAATCAGTAATATAGTAGGATTTTGCCAAAGTTTCACATGCATGGGAGTGAAATTGTGCAGACATATATAGCAGTCAATCAGATGGACTTTTAAGAAGTTTATGCAAACAGACCCAAGAGTCAGGTGGAAACATTCAGATTTTTAAACACGCTCTTAATAGGTACCTGGTAAATATATATTTCAAGACCTCTGTGTTTCATATGAATTTAACAAAAAGCTCTTATCATTTGTTTCACAATTTTTACTTTCTTCAGACAAGTTGGTGACTTCCTCTCCCAAAGAGAACCTCCAAAATCTTGTTTCAGATTCTATATACTCCAGAAATACCTTGACCAATGTATAGGCTTGCTAACAAAATGGAACATGTAAAGCATTACATAAAAATCAAATTATTCCTATTATTTCTTCCCCTTTCTCCTCTTCTTTTTTTAGTTTCACGGTCATGTATATTCTTCTCATAGACTCACTGCCTCTCAGTAGTGCTGTGCTTTTTGTTTGTTTGTTTTGCCTTCCTTCACGACTACCACCTATACATTTTAGAACTTGGATGGAGCTAAAATTGTGTATGGGTGGGTCCCCGTTCAGGAGGCATTTGTCTGTTGCTCTTGAACTCAACTATAGACACCTGAGCCCATCATAACACTGAGGTCATTGCACGCAATTGTGTTTAGAGTACAGCCCCCTTTTGTTTTTTGTTTTACTTTATTTTTTCCTGCCATTCCTGATTCTCCTCAAACATTCTGCTCCCCACAATAGGCACTCACAAAACATGTTTGATATAGGACTGTGAATACACTCTTTTGTGCATGTCTTTTTATTTTACATAAATGGTATTTTGCTAACATCTCATTCTATTTCTATCTTTTTCTTAACTCAAAACCATGTTTTTAAGGATCTATCCATGGTGCTGGCTAAATGTGCATTTCGTATATTATTTCAAAGAAGGCATAGAAGTCCAGAGTACGCATCCATTATTGGTCTGCTTATCCATTCCTCTAGTGACAGTCACCCAGACTGCCTCTAACTACTCCCCACCACACAGAACACTGCAATGAACGTCCTTGTATTTGTCTTCTCAGCAGCTTCTTTGGGCTTAAATGCCCAGAAGTGCAATTGGTAGGACAAAGGATCTATAGGTACTTCACTAGATATTGCCAGTGCTCTCTGAGATGCCTAGAGCCCAGCAAGACTACATGAAGATTCTCACTGCCTCATATCCTTACCAAAGCTGGCTATAATCTAATTTCCACTTTTTTCCCCTAACCTGGTGGATCTAAAATGTCACCTTATTAATTTGCATTTCTCTGATCACTAACAAAGGTATTCTACTATAATTTCTTTTATTAACATTATGCTGTTAACTTAAAAATTGAGGTCATTAATACATCTGAGGTCAACCTTGGTATATGGTATAAAGAATAAGGCATAATACATGAAGGTATGAATCCATCCAAATTATAATTCTCCATAAAAATAGTGTACTAAAATGTTTGTCCTTTTCCCATTGTTTTGTGGGGCGTTTATCGTATGTCAAGCTTTAATAATTTTTTAAGTCCATTTATGAACTTTCTAACCCATTCCATTCCACTGGTCTATTTCTGTGACAGTACTACATTTTTAATTTATTATTATTATGGTTTCATAATATATATTAATATCTGATATGAAAAGATCCTCTGCCATTGTTTGCCCTATTCATAAATGATGTAGCTATTTGTAGACATTTATTCTTTACATATATTTGAGGATAAGTTTGACAAGCTACTCAAACATTTAAAATACAATTTTATTGAAAATTTATTGAATTTTTAGATTAATTTTGGGAGAATTAAGATCTTTACAAAGCTTTTCCACCCATAAGAATTCTATGTATCTCCAGTTATATTTAGGTGTCCTTTTATGTACTTTGGTCAAGTTGTAAACATTTTTTCATGAAGTCCTTGTGCATTCTTTGTTAGATTAATTCTTTTCTACCTTGTAGTTTTGTTTCTATTGTTCATCATATATTAGTTTCCTTTTATTCTCTTTTTGGTTATTCCAGGTGTAGGAGAACACGCCTGATTTTTATAAGGAGATCTTAGTTTGGTCAATCTTTCTCTAACTACTTCTAAGCATCAGTCTATTGATTTTGTAATAATCATATAATCTAGAAATAATAATGGTTTTGTCTCTTTTCTTACAGACCATATACCTTTATTTGTCTTTCTTGTGTATTGGACAAGTCAGGACCTTTGATGTCATATAAACAGAGGTTGTTAAAATTGGCATTATTCTTCTCAATCTCAAAAGAATGTGTCCAAAAGTTTCTCTATTAAATGTTTTATTGTTGTTGTGTATACACTTTTATTTATTTTTCTCTTTTCGTAGTTAGAATTTTGATAGATAGACTTTATCAAGTTATGAAAAGAAACTTCTATTCCTACTATTTAGAGAATTATATGTATATATATTATACATATGTGTATATATATATATATATATATATATATAACTTGATACATGATTTTTTTTTCTTTATATAGTCATGTGATTTTTTTCTTTAATTCATTAATGTGATGAATTGTGTTACAATATTTTCTTATAAGCTGTCTTTATTTAGGAATAAACTCTACTTGATTATGATGTATTATGTGTAATTTTAATAAACAGTTTGCTTCGGGTATTTACTATTTTTTCTTAGGATTTGTGCATCTATACACTCAAAAGTAAAATTAACATATGATTTAGTTTTTCATACTATACTAACCTGGTTCTGAAATCAAAGTTACAGTAGATTTATCAAATGAGCTGAGAAGTATTCACTCTTTGTTATTTTCTGAAAAAACTCTATGGAATAGAGATTATTTGTTCTATGAAAGTTGGAAAAGTTTTATCTATAAAAGTGACTGTATCCTGGGCTTTTGAGTGAGGAATGGTGGGGGGGGATGGAAATGGAGGAGAGGCAAGGTGGTCTCTTTGTTTATTCTATAAATATTTTATTATAGTCTATACAAATTTTCTAATTATTCTTGCACTAATTTTGGCTCTTTAAATGCTTGTGGAAAATGTTCTTATTTATCTAATTTTTTTTAGCCCCTTTATTTATCTAATTTTCAAATTTATTATTATGCAGTGTTCAAATAGTGTTTTATTATTTTTAAAACTTTGTTTTTCCTTTTTTATTGTTTCCTTTTTTTACTCTCCATTTTATTTGCATCTTTTAAATTTTTATTATTTCTCAGTTAAAAGCTGGTAGCCTTAGAAATGTGCAGAAGATTAAGCCTGAGGAAGGAATGATCAACTCCCTAATCCAGCTGTGTTTCAAGGGCTACTCTGATGTTTCTCGCTGACTGTCCATAACAGGTGGTGCCATCTGTCCGGCTTTCAGTGGAGTGTGGTGGGGAATTGGCCACCAGGGCTATAATGGGGAGAAAAACACTAAGAAACAGTCCCTCAGGGGCCTCCCTGGTGGCTCAGTGGTTGAGAATCTGCCTGCCAATGCAGGGGACACGGGTTCGAGCCCTGGTCTGGGAAGATCCCACATGCCGCGGAGCGACTAAGCCCATGAGCCACAACTACTGAGCCTGCGCGTCTGGAGCCTGTGCTCCGCAACGGGGGAGGCCGTGACAGTGAGAGGCCCACGCACCACGATGAAGAGTGGCCCCCGCTCTCTGCAACTGGAGAGAGCCCTCGCACAGAAACGAAGACCCAACACAGCCAAAAATAAATAAATAATTTATAAAAATAAAAAAAATAAGAAACAGCCCCTCAGCCATTCTGTATATGAGATGTTCAGCTCTCTTTAGCTATTGGCTGTAGTTCCCACCCCTCCAAACATACACAGGTACCAAATATCCTTGTTTCCATAAAAGTCTCTTACTGTCCTTACTTTAACATCTCAGATCAATAATTCACCTTTTTGCTTCTGAGGCATCTCTACTGCTGGGTTTGAGAAGGATTGACAAAGACATGGGGAGGTTCCCTGAGGGTCAGGGTCTTGGGATAGGAAGTCCACGCTGGCAAACAAGGAGTGGCGGAACTCAGATAATAACAGCATATAAAACCATCCTACAGATAACTGCCAGGGACAGCACAAGCTAGGGTGCTGAATTTAGCTCTTTTCCCAGCATCAGTGTTAGTTCATCATCTTTTAGAAATCCAAAAACCCTCCATTGAAGTTTTAGAGCTGTTTTCTATCTTCCATTAACTGAGGCTGAACGCTTCAATGCTATAAAGAACATTAAGCTTCTTGGGGAAAAATAAAAGAAGTACTAAGAGTGGAAATATTACTAAAATTAGATTTTATTTAACTCAAAAATTGGAAAATTAATTTGTGAGAAAGAACCTAGGAACAGCTAGATCCAGTAGCAAGGGGTAGTATTCCCTCATTGAATGGGATACTACCAATTCATTAGTATAATCATTACCATATTATCTCGATTTTTAATCTGTACTGCATAAGGATAAATATTTATGTAGGACTTATAAGTAGTTGCTGCACCTGCTGACAGTGTCCTTGGATTCCTGGTGCACCAAGTACACGACAAGCTGCCAAATACTAAGCTAAATTCTACCTCAGAAGCTCCAGAATGCTTATCAGGACACAACATTTGTTAGTGATTTTCTCGTGCTGGTCTGCACTAGAGAAGTCTCTTGCTGTTGCTAACCCACAAGCATGATGGCATCCTGAGAAATAGCGAGCGATACATACTGTTCAGCAGGTAATACTTATGGCACATGTGGCCTATCCCAAATGCACACATTTTAATCCCTCATTGCCTGATAATATATTTCAGGGCCACAGAGGTATGCATGCAGCCTTTGGGAAGCCAGGAATAGGACACCTCACCAAATAATTCCATGATGGGACACAGCAATTACCAGCTGTTTATTTTTAGGTCTCTGGGGAGATGAGGATTTGTAACATGATGCCAAAGAAAGTAACTTTGTTTTGCAGAGAGGACTGTGGTATTAACCTTTCCAATATTTTAATGTGAGTGGATACAAGGGTACAGGGCATGTGTTATCCTTGTTCTCTTGGTGGTCCCACCTATGTAAATTGCTAGAAGGGCAGGCCTCAAGTGGCCCTAGGAGAAGCTGTAGAAGATTTAGGTTTGTGATTTCTTTTTGTCCTTCTCTCTCTTTTATAACATTAAAACCCTGAGGCTGTTAATTCTAAAAACTGATGGGGGGCTTCCCTGGTGGCGCAGTGGTTGAGAGTCCGCCTGCCGATGCAGGGGACGCGGGTTCGTGCCCCGGTCTGGGAAGATCCCGCGTGCCGCAGAGCGGCTGGACCCGTGAGCCATGGCCGCTGGGCCTGCGCGTCCGGAGCCTGTGCTCCGCAACGGGAGGGGCCACAGCAGTGAGAGGCCCACGTACCGCAAGGGAAAAAAAAGATGGGAAGACAGAAAAGAATAAAGGAAGGAAGAAAGGAAGGGAGGAAGGAAGGTGGATGCAAGAATGAGAGGGAGAGGCAAAGGAAGGGAGGAAGGGGAAAAGAGACATACTAAATGGATTCTTGTAATGCTACTTTCATGGCAAGGAGTTTAAGGAAATATATTGGTAATAAATAGAGCACATTTTGCTTACTGCCACTTTCTGGTTTCACTTTTGCGGCTGGCCATCAATACAGAAGGAACAAGGGGCAGAAATGTGATTTAATTCCTATGAGAAATCATGTTGATGACAAGGCAGTAATGGTAGCCTCAGGAGAGAAGTGAAGTTATACCCATTCTGTGGTTGCCTCCTCCTCATGTTCGCATTCCCTACTGTATTTCAGCTCTCTGTTTCTTCAGATCAACCCTGGACTCTGTAGACCACCTACCTTTCCTTGCAAGGTGCACAGCTTCTGCATGCTTCACACTGGTGACCTCAGTGCCATTGACAGCCAGCACCACATCTCCAATCTGGAGCCCAGCTTCCTCAGCAGCACTGTCTGTAAGTAGACAGACAACAAGGGTCTCATTGAGGAGGGGTCCCAAATTGATTGCCCTGCTGTTTGTCCCCTTTTTAAAAGGCTCTTTCTGTAAAGGGCCTTTCTTTCAAACTTTAGACAATTGCCGATGTCATTAATAAGAAGGAAAATACTGTCCTTGCAGCCTCCTTTCATTTCCAGGACATGGTTTCTTTGCACATTCATCCAGGCATCTGCATGGCCTCTTTGCAATATAATAGCAAGGCTGCTCAGAAACTCAATCTATTCATCTACCAGAAGGTTGAACTGGTAGTTCTCATTCCTTCATTGCTGCTAGGTCTCTTTGTAACCCTGAGAAAATCACTTAACCTCAATATCTTCATCTATAAAAAGGGAGGTGGGGGGCAGAGCTTCTCAGCAGTATTGTTGAGGGAACAAGTAATTGAAATACTTAAGAAGTTTTGGCAAAAACAGATCTTGGAGTAGTCAGAGGAAAAAGAAATAAAGAGCTGCTTTTACTTTTCATTGTATAGGCTCCTTTCTAAGCCATCTCAGAAAGGAAACCAAAAATAGCCTTAGGCCTTAAGATTTAAGTTTTGGAAGGTGGGGAGGACCTCTCCAGAGGCTATTTATTTTATCCCTCGGTTTTGGGGCATCTGCATTTACTGTGACATACCTAATATTCTCTAGGGGTAAAAAAGGATATAATAAATAATTTCAAGGTTAATTTATTTTAAATAAGGTGTCCCATATATTTGAACAAGATTCTTTCTGCAACAGTTTAAATCTATTTTTTCTTTTTCACTTCAGTTTAAACCCATTTCCTCTTTCTTAGATCTTTGTGCTGGGTGAGTGTTTATGGGCTTGCAGAGTAATTACGCAGCAGTATTAGGCTGTCATTATCTAGAATGTCATAAACCTCCTCAAATACTTTTAATCTGAAAGCATGACTCATTTGGTGAGGTAACATGACTTTGAATATTTTTAGTAACGACTATAGTTTGTCTAAGTCTGTTTATAATAGTAGGGAAGATCTCTGCTTGGATAGGAAATGGTCAATCAATGTAGGAAGGTTAAGTGAAGAGTAATATTTGATATATCCATTCATTTGCATAATGTCATCCTTGTGGTGAATTAAAGTCTCATGGTATGGCTGATCATTTGAAAAAATTTCCTCCATTGCTTTAAAGACCTTGATTATGGCAATGCTTTCTGAATCAAATTCCAAAATGATGATATAGATCCAGAAACAACTTATCAATTTTTGTATTCCATATGCTACTAAATATTATATCTTTATACAGTAGTCTTCCAATGAATATATGTTGAACGAATGAATGACCTAAAAATTATACCTTCAAGGAGATTAGAATTCTATTGGAGTAGAAAAGACATGCATAATCAGAAAGAAATAGTGCAGTACTCTGAGGAGCAAGTGTAAAAACACAAAGATAATAGGTATTGTGAAACTTCAGAAAAGGGAATTCTCACTCCCATTTGGAGTGGCTAAGAAATGCTTTCCAGAGAAGTGGAATTTGGTTTGACCTTGATGAATAAGTAGATTCTCCATAGTGGGGAGTAATGAGAAAGACTGCTGGGTGTTCACAAACCAAATTTCTCCTCTCTCTGGGCTCACATTTGGACAGCTTTTCTCCGACTCTCTTGCAGTTTGGCAATATGATTGAGTTCTAGCCATTGGAATGGGATAGAAGTGATGTATACCACATTCAGGCCTGGCACATAAAAACATCCCATGGACCACTCTTCCTATTCTTTACCCATCTGCCTGCCAGATGCAGATGACTTCAAGATCCTATGCCATGACACACTAAAGAAAAAATAAACCTGGATCTCAAACAATTATGTGGGAAGCAGCCATCTTCCAACCAAGAACATCCACATGGGACTATCAGCATGAGTGACTAATGAGCTTTTATTGTCTTAAACCATTAATGTATATTTTGTTACCAAAGTCAGCATAACCTCAAACAATCAGCAAGCAAGCCAAGAAAGAAAATCTTTTGAGCAAAGGTGCACAAGCAGAATGTTTTAAAGACATGCCAAAAGTTAGTGACTCAGATCAGTTGGAGCAGAGGTTGTGGTTGGATACAGTGAGCCTGGAGGATAAAGTTTGAAATACAGCCAGTGTGTAAAGGGTCTTGGATGTGAAGATGATGAATTTGTACTTGATCCTTCAATAATACAGAGCCATTAAAAGTTTGTGAGCAGGGCTTCCCTGGTGGCGCAGTGGTTGAGAGCCCGCCTGCTGATGCAGGGGACACGGGTTCGTGCCCCGGTCCGGGAAGATCCCACATGCCGCGGAGTGGCTGGGCCCGTGAGCCGTGGCCGCTGAGCCTGCGCGTCCGGAGCCTGTGCTCCGCAATGGGAGAGGCCACAGTGGTGAGGGGCCCGTGTACCGCAAAAAAAAAAAAAAAAAAAA
>NW_020172676.1:2974581-3072781 GCF_003031525.2 Neophocaena asiaeorientalis asiaeorientalis
AAAAAAAAAAAAAAAAAAAAAAAAAAAGTTTGTGAGCAGAAAATAGATATACAGTGGTTTTCAGAAGATTAATTTAGAATAGGGAGAGACTAAGTTAAGCATCTCAGCAAAGATATTATCAGAATCAATACAGGCCTGCAATACAGGCTCTGGAAATGGGAAGTAGAAATGAATAGAAGGTATAAAATGGTGTCATAGGACCTAAAATACCTCATTGCACTCATTTGCACGAGTAGGGGCAGATGCCTTTCTACTCCTAATAGACTATAAGCATCTCATGAGCAAGTAAAATTTATTTATTTATTTAGGTATTTCCTGTGGCTAGTATAATCTCTGGCACATGGTAGGGGTATTAAAAAGGCTGGCTAAATATACTGAGATAACCATGGAAGAGAAAAACTGAAAATGTTCATTGGGCCACGTATAAAAATATCTTTGAAACCGAGGATATGAAGTTGGCCTGAGAAATGGATTCAGAATTTATAACCAAAGGGACAAACGTAAGGAGAGAAGTACAGAGCACTGAGGACAAAATCTTGAAGAATAATCCTAATTCTCTTTAAGGACAGAGAGGAAATGGGTAGCCAAAGAAGAACATAAAGGAGAAGATAGGTCCTAGAGAGCATGGAAGCAAGAGTATAAGATCAGTGAAGGCAAAGGAAGAATTTCACGATGGAGAAAATGGTCAACAGTTCTACAGTGATACCACAGAAGTAACCATAATGATGGTATTCTAAATTCTTTTCTGTTCACAAAGTCAAGAAGAACAAAGATGGAGGGAAAGTGATTAAATCTGGAGTAAGAAAAGTAAATTGATAACTAAAGAATTTTAAGGAGTACGATGGAAGTGAAAGTCAAACTTCTGAGCTATTTGTGCTGATCTGTATATGCTAAATGATTGAATAGATGAAGTCATAAACTACTATATAATCAAAGGTATGAGTGTTTGATAACAGATCTCCTCTCCCAAGTAAACTTTGCTTTAAACAACAATTTGTGACTTAAAGGATCCAGCAATATGGAAATAATTTGTTTTTTTAACACCTTTATTGAGCCAAAGCTAACATACCATATAATTTCACCCATTTAAAGTGTATAATTAAATGTTTTTTAGTATATTCACAGAGTTCTGCAACCATCATCACAATATAATTTTAGAACATTTTTGTTACCCCAGAAAAAAACTAAGTAACCAAGAGTAGTCACTCTCTCTTTCCCCCAACCTCTCAGCTCTAGGCAACCACTAATCTATTTTATGTCTCTATGGACTTGCCTATTGTGGACATTTTGTATAAGTGAAATAATATAATATGTGGTCTTTTGTGTTCAGTGTCATTCAGTCAGCAAAATATTTTCGAGTCATCCACATTGTAGTATGCACTGCATTCTTTTCAATTGCTGAATGAATATTTTATTGTAAAGATATAGCACATTTTGTTTATCCATTCATCAGTGGACGATAATTTGTGTTGTTTTCCTTTTTTTGATGAATAATACTGCTATGAAAATTTGTGTACAAATTTTCTTGTGGACTTACGTTTTCATTTGTCTTAGGTATATACCTAGGAGTGAAATTGTCAGGTCAAATGGTAACTCTATGTTTATTTAACGTTTTGAGGAATGGTCAGACTGTTTTCCAAAGTGGCTATACCGTTTTACATTCTCATCACCATTGTATAAGTGTTCTGAATTTCTCCACTTTCTTGCCAATATTTGTTATTTTTGACTTTTTGATTATAGCCGTCCTAGTGGGTATGGAGTGGTTTTCGTTTGCTTTCCTTGATGACTACTGATGTGGAATCATTTTTTACGTGCTTATTGGCTATTTGTTTATCTTCTTTGGAGAAACGTCTATTCAAATCCTTTGCTCATTTAAAAACTGTGTTATTTATCTTTGTATTATTGAGTTATGAGTGAAAATTATTCTTGTTTGTCGAGGAATTACTTCTGTGGTGTAATACTTCTTGATAGTTTATTTGATTGCTTTTAGCTTTAATTATAGAGGGTATTGACTGTGTTCCTCTAATCTGAATGCAACTTACAAATTTTCCCTTTATCTACTAATTATGGTGACAGTTTGTGGCATTAGGATTTCTTAGGGGAGGGAGGTATTTCAAGGTGACTCTGTAATATACCACACAGACAGTTGCCCTACTTGAGGCTGCTCTTGGGAGCAGATGGATGTATACATCTTACATTGCAAAGGAATGATCAAGGTGGTAAGAAAACAAAGCCATGCTTTTCTAAGTTTATTTCCCCAGTAGGATACCTGACTACATATTTCTGTATTTATTATAAAGAGCTAAATGCCGAGCTACTTCATCCTTTCATGCATATTTACATATAGTGCAGAATCTGAAAACCTTAAAATCAAAAAGCAGGCTTGTGCTTTTCATTTAAAAAAAATTTACTATAACAGTAGCATTTTAAGTTCTAGAGCTTCCAGAAAGATGGCCCTGTCCATGATTTCCTCTATGGTCTGCCCATCCCTAAATGTATAGTTTTCTTTTCAAGTTTGCTTTGTATCAAAGTTGGAACATCTGTTTCTTTTGTTTATGCCAGATCTCACAAGCCTTTAGGCTTTCATAGAAAATGTTCATGCAAATGACAGCTGGGTGTGGACAATTAGTTATGTAAGCTATGAGCAAGCTCCCTCTCTGTATACTTAAGGATAATAATTCTATCGCACCTACAGGTCTTCCTGCTTTATCTTTTTATCGTCAGTGTGTAATTAAGCCTCTCTGGTGCATCCAGAACAATGTTTTGTGGTGTGAATGAGATTCTCAGAAATGCTAAAATACATGTAATTTTAAAGCCCCTCAACCCTTCATTTAGTAGATTTGACTAGACAGTGGATTTCAGGGGTTGCTTTTCAGCATTGAGGAATACGTTTTAAAAAAAGAGAAGTAGACTCAGCATACATGAATCCCTGCCAAGGCAGCACTTTCTGATGTTGAATAAAATCCTAGGTTAACTGTGTATTGTACCTTTTTTGCTACGGTAGAGATGCTTCAGCTTTTCCTATTACAAAACCTCAGGGCCTCCTAAATACAACGTCGTTTACAATGCATATATTTTGATTTGTTTCACATCTGAATGAATGAGATACAGTTAACTGTCTCAGTTGGACAGTATCAGACATTAAAGAAATCATAACATTTTATTAAACTGCATTTAGTTCTTTTGTCTAGAAGGCAGGCATGAAAAGTATGTCAGGGTTTTTGATATTTTGGAAAAATTTGCTAAACTTATGTTTGAATTTGAAAGGGTAGTCATTTTTATTTTTCTTATGAATTATTTTATTTCTTTGTTTAAGGCTAATCTTGCAAAGTCAGAGGTATAAAGAGGAGAGTAGGGAGAAGGGAAAGAGGACAGAAGAGAGAGAAAATGGAGCGAGGAGGAAGGGGGAGAGGAGTTAAGTGGAGTGGAAAGCTGAGGAACATCGTGAACACATTCCCCATGAATGAACATTTATTTTCTTAAAGCCAGATGTCCTTTAAAACATTGTAAGAAATCAGAAACCACTTGATGATAAAAAGTTGACTGTTTTTGTCTATATAGAAATAATTAGAGCCACAATTGGTTTTTGTTCTTGTTAATTTGAAGGGCACTAAGAGACAGAGTAAGGTTGACCCTGGACAAAATTTGTAATGTTTATGTTTTTTCGCCTGAGTTCTATTGCCATGTTCCTCTTCTACTCTCTCCTCATTCGTCTGGGGTTCACCCTTACCACCCCCAAGTCCCACCAACATTAGGGTAAACCCCCCCTTCCCCAATCATTAAGAGAATTATCTGCTTAATAGTCACATATATATTTGATTAGCTGATTAAACTTGAATTGAAATTCATTCACATCAAAGTTAATAACTTGGCCCTTTGCTTTTCTATAAATATTTTAGAATCTAATTGAATATTTTTTACCAAGAAAAACAAAAGCGAAAACAAAAACAGCCACTCTACTAGAATTTTAATTGGGATTATATCTATAGGTCAATTTAAGGAAGAACTGACGTCTTTAAACATTAAGATTTACAAACCATACACACTTTTCCTGCCATTAATTTAAGTGTTTTTTAATTTCTTTCTGTATTTTTTTTCAAAGTAATATTTGGCACACCTTTATGGGAATTATTTCTTTCAATTTGCCTTTTTTTTTTTTTTCCTTCCTGAAGGCTTTATATCCCATACTCTACATAGAGTTCTTAGGTCTACACTGCCTAGATATACCTTCAAGAGAAACTACTCTGAGGATTATGATTGAGTGAAAGCCTTCAACTGCTATACTTTCTGGTCATCCTGCCTCACACGAAGGCTACATTCCTCCCACTAAGTCACTACTTCCAGCCAGTGACTGAATTTGGAGGGGGTACTGGAGCAAGGCCATTTCTGACCAATGTGGGACTTGTCTAATGGGCACTTTTTACTCTGGGGCTGTCTCAGAATTTCTCAGAGCTACAGTGCAGTTTGAGGGTCTTCCTACACAGTCCTGCTTCCTCCTCCCTCTCCTTTCACAGGGGCCAGACCTGCATTGTTGTCTACAGGCTCTTCTGCCTACTTATGCTCTCTTTTGTCTGTCATAGTGATTTCCTCCAGTCTTTTGCACATCTGCTTTTGCATTGGTGTCTATTTCTCAGACTACAGAAATGGAGAAAAAGGAATTTCTTTTATTACCTTAAAGAAATTTACATCTGTTCCTAATTTACTAGTATTTTTATAAGTCACGAGAAGATAGAAGTATTGGCTTTCAATTGGAGAAGGAGGAAAGGAGAAAAAGGTAAAAATTCAAGTGCATTATAAGGTATAGAGGTGGGATTTCTAATGAACAGAAAATAGAGGCGAGAACTAGTAAAGAAGATAATCTATTCTTGCAAGCCTGAGGCTCAAGCTGGGAGAGGAAGCTCGAGATTAGAAAAGAATTCAGAAATTTTGATTATTACATTAGACTTACCTGTAGTTCTATGATTATTAGACTACACTGAACTTTTAATTACAAAACAGTTATGTTCTTATTGTCTGAGATTACAAAAAATTAGAATCCATCCCAGAACTCACCCAGAGCAGGAAAGAATAGGTCTGCAAGGTAAGCTTAATGGAGAGTATTAAGAAAAAGTTATTTTATGTAGCGCACTGACTGAATCCTGCTCATAAATGGTCAGATATTTGGGGCAATGTCAGTTCAACTGTATAGCTAAGAAGAGTTAGTGTGATTTTTAATGTATTGAATATTTTTCTTAACAGCTGAGAATAAAGTAGGTTAACTCAAGTCATGAAAAATTCAAAGGCAATTCTTTGATAAGAATAATAGGATTTTTATAAAACGGGATAAGATGGAAGTAATATTACATCAGGAAGAGACAAAACACCACCTTTGTGTACACTAGGTGATGTTTCCTTTGTTTGTGTGACTGTTGTTTATCACTCATTGGGTGCAGAATGTCAGTCACTGTGTCAGTATGATTTGAGGCTGAGAGGTGGTAGAGTTCCTTGAGGCCTTCTCATATCTTCTCCATCTCTTTTCCATTATTATTGGTACTTTGGGGAATGTGAAGAAGCATTGTTCCACCTGTAGATCCAGGGTGGACCCTGGTTTGCTAGAAACTCAACCAGGACAATGACATTCCCCTTGCATTTGGCTTAAGTGAAACAGCTTACAGTGGTCCCCAGGGACATGGAAATACGAGAACATTTGAGGATTGAAGCCAGTCCCCTCTCTCTCTATCTCTTTTTTTTAAATTGGGGTATAGTTGCTTTACAATGTTGTGTTAGTTTCTGTTGTACAATGAAATGAATCAGCTATATGTATACATATATCTCCTCCCCTTGGACCTCCCTTACCCCCTCCATCTCATCCATCTAGGTCACCACAGAGCACCAAGCTGAGTCCCCTCTCTCTTTATGACTCTGATGTGCGATGGGAAAACTAGAACTGCTAAGATTGTTTTGGATCCAGATGAGAGGCTTGTAACACTAAGGAAGTCTGGCTCAAGGGGCTGAAAGAAGTTAGCCCTTTGATTAAATAACTGAGCCATGAAACAAATCTAACACCTGTGCTATCTCAGAACCTTCAAGTTTTTTGAGACAATCAATCCCCTTCTATTTTGAGTCAAATTTCTTACTAGTTGAGACAGAGAGTCCTAACTGATATAAGTCATAGGGCAAAAACTCTGGTTCTAAGGGTAGAAATTCTGAGGTATGAATCCTGGAGTAGCCATGATAAAGCTATATAACCTGAGGTGAGTTGTTCAACCAGTTTGAGCCTTAATATATTCATCTGTTAAATGGAAGTAATAATACCAAGTTTCAAGTTCTGTTGTATAGATTATATGGAAGTACATATATAAAATGTCCTGCTCATACTAGGTGTCCAGTGAATGTGAGTGTCTTTCCTCTCTGCAATATCACATGGCTTTTATATTTAAAGTAAATTTAATTTTTACTTTGATATTATAAATAAGTGAGTAAATTTCTTTCCTTACAAACATCGGTGAGTGTGACAGATATCTAGGTTGCTAAGTACTTAGGCATTCCCCCTATGCCTCATTTGAAGGAGACTAAGCCTCTACGTTATACAAAATCTGTGCCATTGATCACCTGGCATAAATGATAACCTGTGAGAAGTTGTTTCCTTAAGATGGGTCCTAAAACTGTAAAACTTGACTTCCATGCTGCACCAGGAATATCTCACATTCTATCTAGATACTCCATTCATATAAAAAATAGGTGGTTGTCTGTGCACACTGTTTCCTACCCACTGATGTCACCTATGACTGTGAAAGGCTGGGCTTGAAGGCAACAATTTCATCTGCTGCAGCTGTCACCCCTCTGGCCTTTCCCAGAGTTGAGTAGTCATCTACTTCTTTACAGATAGGAGAACATATTCTCAAAGGAATCACAGAGAGTACACAGAGGAAACATCCGAATGCTGATAAGCAAAGAAAAACAAAATGTGACCCTGGGTGATAACGGCACCTGGGTACCAGGGCAAGCCAGAGTGTTGTAATCTTCCTGGACAGTATGCCTCCCTTCCCCTCTATCCACACTGCCCCAGCCTTCAGGTACCTAGGGCTCTCGTAGTCACTCCACAAGCATTTTGGGGGACATCTGCTTTGTTGCCTTTGGGACACTGCACAAAGTATTGAGGGTTAAAATAATGGATAGGATACAGTTTCTGACCTTGGAAAACTCACAGTCCAGATGGGGACTGTGAAACCCCTAGTGGCCTTGGGCATCCCTCTGTGATAACCTCATTAGGCCTCCCCTAATGCACCATGCTGGGTATGGGTATATTTATCTTATCTTTATATCTAACAGATCAGGGAGCAAAGGATCTATCTTTCATTAGGCATCTACTAATTCCTAATTTGCTTGTTAGGAAATCAATCTGAGAAGCCAGAAAGGGAATAATTTAGGGGGAATGGAACTGCTCCTGGAAACTATTAAATACTAGTAAATAGGCAGCTGCCTACTCATAAGACCCTTCTATCTCCAGAGCTTGAGCCCTGTTTCCGTAGGTACAGGTGGGGCTCTTCTTTAGTGGGGTGGCCCTGTGTATACCAGAGGTGTCCGTTCCATCAGGAAAACATGGTCTTTTAAAAAATAATTGATCATGATGTGGCCACTTGCCAATCATCATGAGTTTTTATAGACTGAGAGTTAGAAATTGCTTCTATTGCATATATGTGTTTTACAAGACTATAATATTGGAGGCTATTCAGTATCGTATATTGCGCGAGGCTTGAGATAGTTGTTCCTGTCCGAATTAAAGTTGCTGTAGTGAGATAACTTACTAGCATCCACTTCAGTTACCACAATTGGTTTGGAGAATTGAATTCGGAATCCCCAGGGATAATCGCCAGTTCCTTTGACCAGTTTCACGGTTCGCTCACGAACTAAAGAGGAAACAAAAAGGGCATTCTTTTGAGTTATTCTTTAGATACTACAGAATGCAGCTAGTATTTATTGCTTATTTATTACATGCCAGGGGTAATAAAAACATTCTAAGTACTTTACAAGTATCGTCTAATTTAATCTTAACATCGGCCTGTAATTAATATTCCTTTTTTGGAGAGGAGGAAACTGAGGCACAAAATGGTTAACAACTCATCTGAGTCACATAATGAGTAAGGGGCAGTGCTTACTACTTGGAGGCAGCACAACTCCCAAAAGGCAGCTGAGCCTTACAGGTCTGAGGCACTCAGATCCATAAACAGTGGAACATTTATTACAAGGTTATAATACACATGGAAACAAGAAAACAGAATACTCAGCCATACATTTAGCTCGTACAGGACCCCAGGAAATCCTGAACAACTGAGCTTCTCAGAAACAATGGGAACAGCTGGGCCTTGCCGAAATTGTGACCGTAAGGTTATGCTGCATTGAAAGTGGAGAGTTCCAGAGACTTCACAGTAAAAATTCAAGAATTTTTACGTTAGTCTAATAATCTTTAATTAATGTGGCCCAGCTGTTTCTCAGTCTGCTTTTCCATGTGTCTTCTCCCTTTTCCTTCTGCTACCTTTATGCCGTCTTTTCTGTGTGTGTGTGTGTGTGTGTGTGTGTGTGTGTGTGTGTGTATTCCTCAAAGCTTCTGCTTGCTGACAAGTTCATAACTTCGACTAACTCCTGGGCCCTCTTGACTTTTCTCTACCTCAAGACTTTCGAAGAGCATTTTCCCAGGCTGAATTCCTGAAAGAGAGAATCTCACAGGATGAAACTCATAACTCTTTGAGCTATTGCTCTTCAGAGATGAGGAAAGAGCAGGGTTCCAAGGCAGAAAATATGTCTCTGCAAGACTGTTCCTTTTGTGCAAGGGCAATTTCCATAAAGGGAGATGTGGCCATGGTAGGTGTTTTGTCTTTTACAGTATATTTACACCTTGTTTTTTATTTAGAAAAAAAAAAATCATACCTGAATCATGCTAGAGTACAAAACTGAAATAAAACATTTGAAGGGCTTATGTGATCTCAGAAGAATCCTATTTTAAATGCTGACAATGTTATCCAATGAAGAATTACAACAAAAGTCTTCAAAATATTGAGTATTTGGTTGTATTTAAGGAAAACTTCATCAGAGAGAAGTATTAATGCAATACTGGGAGAATTAATCTGCCCCCAACGATTAGGTTGGCATACTTTATTAGTCAAATTTTTCCTATTAATGAATATCTTAAAATGATAAAGAATAAATCATAATAAAGTATAATGATAAACTTCCTGAGCTGCAGAAGTGAATTATTAGTAATAGGCCTCTGGGAAAAAGGTATTATTAGGTCTCTGGGAAAAAGGTACTTAATTATAAAATAAGAATGCTCATCTATTAATAAGGGCAAGGCAAATTCACACCTTAAAATTATAATTTAATAGAATTCCCTTCCATTAAAAAATTGCAATACAGGGCTTCCCTGGTGGCGCAGTGGTTGAGAGTCCGCCTGCCAATGCAGGGGACACGGGTTCGTGCTCCGGTCCGGGAGGATCCCACATGCCGCGGAGCGGCTGGGCCTGTGAGCCATGGCCGCTGAGCCTGCGCATCCGGAGCCTGTGCTCCGCAGTGGGAGAGGCCACAGCAGTGAGAAGCCTGCGTACCGCAAAAAAAAAAAAAAAAAAAAAAAAGGGGGAATACATTAAAATTTATGGGTAATATATTTTGTAGCTTTTTTTCAACCATTCTTTTGTATTTTTATATTTCCGTATTTCACTTCTCATTTCTCAGAAATATGTAGATATTCCTCCAGGTTGGAGATCAAGGACATTTCTTCTTTGAAGGGTTGCATTCTCTAGATTCATATTCAAAGGTTCATACTAAAAAAAAAATGTCTAGTGCAGGCAAAATTTGGACAAAATTAGAAACAATCAAGTGTTCAAAGGAACTCTTAACAACGGCATTTTGAGTGGGAAAGGACCTTAGTCCCCTTTGATGAGGAATCTCTTTCTTTGCCATTGCTGACAGATGGTCTGGGTGGGTGAGTCCCTGATCTTTGGAGAGATATTATTGTTATAAATGTACCTTATATTTTGCAGAGTTTATAAAAAGATTTGCCATTATTTTATTAAATTTCCTTCCAGATATTCTGAGGTAAATCTATATTTTTAAAAATTAAGTTTCTTATTAAAAAGTGACAAAGATAGTAAAAGGTTAGGTAATCTCCCCAAATGTTCTTGGGTGTGATCATCTCCTTGGTTAGCTAGGGAACAAAAAGATCTGATAAAAACAAGGAAACAAGCATCTTTGTCTCTAATAATCCACTGTAGCCTAATATCAGAAGTAATTCATTCACAAACATTTACTAAGTATCTACTTTGTGCCCAGTTGTTTTCCTATGTATTAGGACTGTAGTGGTGAATACAGAGAAGAGACTTTTTCTCACGGAGTTTACATCCTAGACACTGGCTACCAAAACTGGCAAACGTTCAAAGAGAGAAAGAATAAATTCTCTTCATATGGATTCCCGAAGGAAGGTTTGTTATTACAAAATGTCTGAATAAAATACACTGTTTTTCTACTGGAAAAGGAAACCAAAGCTGCTGTGCAGGTATTAGTGTATTCCAGCCCTAAAATGCTGTGTTCTGCTTTATTCTATGCTCCTGGGAAGATCTCTTATCCTGTGTTAATATGATTCCCTTTTGGCAATTATTTTACATGACTGTTCAGACTGCCACTTACTGGATCTCAGCATAATTTAAGGGACAGAACTGGGAAATTCAAGGACACAGAAATGAATAGTTTAGCAGTCTGCAACAAGCTGGTAGCTAATCAAGGCAAAAAGAAAATCAGAAATCCTATTTCTGACCTCGGTAGAAATCATTTCTAACAACCCTACTTGTCAAAACTTCTTGCTCCCTATAGGTTAACGTCTTGATACTATCTTCTGCTTTTGACAGATTGATTACCCAATAGATATTTGTTTAATGGAGTATTTTTACTGTGTTGATTCAAATCAAATCATGTTTTCTTGTTTGTTTTCGTATTCCATGAGACTGTAAGATAGCTGTTGCTTTCAAGGCTGTAGTGGTGGTGGTGGTTTTGTTCAGTCAGGCAAATCGAATGTCAACAATGTGTGACAGTATAAACAATTCAATAAAGTCTTTAAATGGTAAGCTCAATTGTAGTGCTCTCCTGTGGGAGAAGATACAATCAAGATGTTTTGCAACATGTTCCCCTCCCATTCTGAAGACAATTCTCTCATATTTTAAGATTTATAGTCCTGGATTCCCTTGCTACTCTCTGGTGAATAGTCTGTGCATGCACAGCTGCTGAAAAGTCATAGACGAATGTCATTGTCTTTTCAGAGACTGTGTGGGCACATCGTCAAGTAATTTATCCCCCCAAATAACACTTCCTTGGAATCATCTTGTTAGATGTAAAAGTTCAAATGAAGGGTACATATTTCCATAAATACGACTCATATATTGAAAATACCCTAAATTTTCTTTTAGCTCCAGCAATATACTTTTGTAATGATGCAAACCTTTGTTTATCTATTTCTCCACATTATAGAAGGACACTTTCTAGAAGATTCAGGATTGAATTTTTTTAAGTGTAAAATTTATTTTCACAAAATACATACTGGTATATATAAATTAGTATTACAATATTTTAAAAATGCCATTAGGCTAATAAAGGTATCTTTCAGTCTTAAAGCTATTCATTTGCTTCCAACTCATGTTTCCTCCCAATCTCCATCTTCTTCTATTGATGTCTCAAAATCACATGGTTAAAAACATGTATCTGGTATATGTCAGTAACAGTAAGAAAGCAAAATTAGCACATTCTTGAACTGAGGTTCAGTCCAATAAATAGTATAAAACTCACCACATTTAAACATTTTCTTTAGTTGTGTGTATGTGTGCATATGTGTGTGTGTGCGTATACACACACACACATGAATTTTTGGGCAAAATTAAACAAATTTTCTTTTCTTTTTTAGCTAAAGCAAATAATGGTGAATCAACCAAATGCTTGTTCATTGATGACCACAAACAGTTGTAGAAATGGTGATAATTGTACTTTCTTATATCAGGTGTTGGCCAAGATACTGTGAGGGAGGAATTGTATTTTACCCAACTTATTTTTTCAGCTCCCTGCCACAAACAGTCAATACATATTGGTCAATTTAGTTAGTATATTATGAAATAGCAATTGTTTACAATTTATATAAAAAATATATAAATATACACAGACGTGAATATGTATTTAATATTTAGTTAAAACTCTCATAAAAATTAAGAAAAATAAGGATAGCAGATAGAAATTGTCAAGATAGATAAAAATAGTGCATTATAGGGCTTCCCTGGTGGCGCAGTGGTTGAGAGTCTGCCTGCTGATGCAGGGGACACGGGTTCGTGCCCCAATTTTCACATATATAGTCTCACTTTATACTCACTTTATATTTTTATAACACTGTATGATAGGCAGAGAGATAATAACAGTAAATAAGTGACTTTTCTAAGGTCACATAGCTGGTAAATTACTTTTTATTCATTCATTCAACAAATATAAATTGGCTTCCTATAATAAAACAGACACAGTCCTTGGTGCTTAGAATACATCAATGAACAAATAGAGATCCTAACCCTGAAAATCCTATTTTCAGCCTGGTGTTTTTTTCCTATGCCATCCAATACTCAAATAAAAGTTAACTATAGAAAATTTTGTTTCTTTTTTAAAAAGTTTATTCCTAATTCTCAGCATCTATTTTTTTTATAGTTGATTTACAGTGTTGTGTTAGTTTCTAGCATACAGCAAAGTGATTCAGTTACACACACACCACACACACACACACACAGATATATATATATACACACATATATATAAATACATACCTATATATACAATATATATTCTTTTTCAGATTCTTTTCCATTAGAGTTCATTACAAGATATTAAATATAATTCCTGGATCTTGTTGTTCATCTATTTTATATATAGTAATTTGTGTCTGATAATCCCAAACTCCTAATTTATCTCTCCCACCACTTCCCCTTTGTTAACCATAAATTTGTTTTCTATGTCTGTGAGTCTGTTTCTGGTTTGTAAATAAGTTCATTTGTATTATTTTTTTAGACTCCACATATAAGCAATATCACATGATACTTGTCTTTCTCTGTCTGGCTAACTTCACTTAGTATGATAAACTCTAGGTCCATCCATGTTGCTGCAAATGGCATTATTTGATTCTTTTTTATGGCTGAGTAATAGTCCATTGTATTCATGTACCACATCTCCTTTATCCATTCATCTGTCAATGGACATTTACGTTGCGTCCATGTCTTGGTTATTGTAAACAGTGCTGCAATGAACATTGGGGTGCATGTATTTTTTCAAATTAGAGTTTTCTCTGGGTATATGCCTAGGAGTGGGATTGCTGGATCATATGACAAGTCTATTTTTAGTTTTTTAAGGAACCTCCATACTGTTCTCCATAGTGGCTGCACCAATTTACATTCCCACCAACAGTTGGGAGGGTTCCCTTTTCTCCATACCCTCTGCAGCATTCATTATTTGTAGTCTTTTTGATGATGGCCATTCTGACTGGTATGATATAATGCCTCATTGTAGTTTTGATTTGCATATCTCTAATAATTAGTGATGTTGAGCATCTTTTCATGTGGCTGTTGGCCATCTGCATGTCTTCTTTGGAGAAATGTCTATTTAGGTCTTCTGCCTATATTTTTTTTTTTTTTTTTTTTGCGGTACGTGGGCCTCTCACTGTTGTGGCCTCTCCCGTTGCGGAGCACAGGCTCTGGACGCGCAGGCTCAGCGGCCATGGCTCACGGGCCCAGCCGCTCCGCGGCATGTGGGATCTTCCTGGACCGGGGCACGAACCCGCGTCCCCTGCATCAGCAGGCGGACTCTCAACCACTGTGCCACCAGGGAAGCCCAGGTCTTCTGCCTATATTTTGATTGGCTTGTTTTGTTGTTGTTATTGAGCTGTATAAGCTGTTTGTATATTTTGGAAATTAATCCCTTGCCAGTTGCATCGGTTGCAAGTATTGTCTCCAAGTCTATAAGTTGTCTTTTCATTTTATTTATGGTTTCCTTTGTTGTGCAAAAGCTTATAAGTTTGATTAGGTCCCATTTATTTGTTTTTGCTTTTATTTTTTTTTTGCCTTTGGAGACTGACTGACCTAAGAAAACATGGCTACAATTTATGTCAGAGAATGTTTTGTCGATGTTCTCTTCTAGGAGTTTTATGGTGTCATGTCTTATAGTCAAGTCTTTAGCCATTTTGAGTTTATTTTTGTGTATGATATGAGGAAGTGTTCTAACTTCATTGATTTGCATGCAGTTCATCAGCTTCTAATTTAATTTTCAAAAATTCCACTCTAAACTCCTTAAGTTTTAGAATCAAAGTCTCATGCTTGCTTTTCAATGAATGGTTAATCTCAATTAATTCATATTATGAAATGAGTATAAATAAATATTCTAAATGTGCTATATACAAATCTTGCATTGTCTTATGCATGTGCACAGGAACTCAGATTTACAACTTTTCCTCATTAAAATCCTCCAATGCTGAATTTCATATTTATAAGAAAAAATTAAGAAAGGCTCTATTTTACTCTACACATAAAACAAATGATGATCTTATATGTAACAGCAATTAATCTTGTCTCCATAAATGGGATTAAGATAAAATTAAGCACATTTTGATGCCTGTACTGAAAATTTAAGTACCTCTTTATGCAATAGAATCTATCATACTCATACCTGTCACTTCTGTGTATCTTTAGCAACTTCCCCCAGTGCCTGGACCATAGTAGGCATGGTATTTGTTGAATGCCAATGATTGTATAATTAATTTAAAACATTATTTTTAATCTGAATCTTTGCTTGCTTGAGTTAAATTGTTTACTATTTATCAAAGTCATTTATTTATACCAATAAAACAGAAGTTTATAAAAGCTCTACAGCTTAAATTTTGCAGCAAAGATTGGACTGAAGTAATAATTTCACATGCTGAAAGCTGTTATTCAGGTATAAGTTTTTAAAAAAATCATTATGCTGTTATTGCATTAGGGAAATATCAATAGTTTTAGTAAACTAAATTTTAATCTCTTAAAAAACATCATGAAATTATTAGAATATAATGACATCTGCAAAAACACATGAAAATATGTTATTAAATGAAGGTATAATTATTATATAATTATATTATTAAAATATAAATCAGGCTATATAATTTAATAATTTAATAATCGTAGGGTCCTTACCAGCTACTGGTAGGGGTTTTTTCTTATATATCAAACTATATATGTGATAATATGAAATGCATATTTCATATGCATTTAGAAACAGGACTAGACCTATGTATAATAAAAAGAATGCAGAAACAATAAAATGGTCATATTCCAGTGCTGGAACAATAAATGGTTTGTTACTTGTTTATACTTTCCAGTACATTTTTTTAAAATAGTAAGCATTTTTTTAGTGGTTCTGAAGAACCTAGGGACAGGACAGGAATAAAGACACAGACATAGAGAATGGACTTGAGGACACGGGGAGGAGGACGGGTAAGCTGAGACAAAGTGAGAGAGTGGCATGGACATATAGACACTACCAAATGTAAAATAGATAGCTAGTGGGAAGCAGCTGCATAGCACAGGGAGATCAGCTCGGTGGTTTGTGACCACCTAGAGGGGTGGGATAGGGAGGGTGGGAGGGAGATACAAGAGGGAGGGGATATGAGGATATATGTCTATGTATAGCTGATTCCTTTTTATGCAGCAGAAACTAACACACCATTGTAAAGCAATTATACTCTAATAAAGATGTTAAAAAAATAAATCTTAAATCATGGTTAAAGAAAATAAAAATAGTAAGCATTTTTTACTCATAGAATGCAAAAGACTCTTGACTCTTCTTATATTAATCTTTAACTCCAACTTTGGAATTATTATTCTATTTTTGAGTGAGTGCTTAAGACTGTTTGTATTTTAATAGCTTCAGATTCTTTCACAATATTAAGAAGTTCTATATATATACACACACACACATACACATATACATACACACATACCCATACTTCTCTCCAAATGCTCCACCCAGTGTGCAAGTTTGCCCACTTTAGAGACTTGCCTGGTTACAGGTTCTCTAGGACATATTCATTTTACCATAATTATAGGGTCCTTACCAGCTACTGGTCGAGGTTTTTTACTAAGACATCTGGGGCTGTCATCAGGATTCCCATCATCCCCTCGGAAAACCCATGCTGCTGAGTGGAAATTCTCCGTGTAGAATCCTTTTGCTTCAATACCAACTCGAAAGCCAAGATCCACAGAACAGCCATCTTCTGAGGTGACTGAGGAGCAGAAAAGGTGATAACATGAATTATGGTCTGGGAAGAAAGATGTGCACATGCTGATGGCCAAGGTAAGAAAGCTCCCGAATGTGTGTAGGGGCGAAGTCTATACTAAAGGCAGTGTCATCCTGAAAAACAAGTAGCTCAGGTTTTTAGACAATTCTCTTGGGAAGAACTTGTATAGTCCTAAAATATCATAAATAAAGTAGGCATTGCTTGAGGGCCTATTCTTTTGGGGTCAGTGTACTAAAGACAGCACTACAAATCCTTTTGCTGAGAAGTATGTTTTTGAGACTTATGTATTAGTATCTCGGGGTCAAGAGGAAGCCACATAAGACTGAGAATTAGCTTTAGAATCCTTTTCAAAATTCCAGGCACAGGGGGAAAAAAAGATCACTATTGCTTCTCTGTGCTTCAGAGAAGGTGCTGCAAAAACATACATTCCTAGAAAACTCTCTGTGCTCTTAAATGTAGAATGAAGCATATACGGAGGCAAGTAAAGTTTCATCTGACAGTTTCAGTCATAGCAGTTTACAGTTTTCTGTGTATTTGGGAGTTTCTTGGATTGTATAGAAGGCTATGCCAGTTAAGGAAATGAGAGTGCATTTCTATTTTATCTTCCAAGTATTTCTTTGTGGTCCTGTTTGAAACCTGAATAAAGTCATGCCCCAAGCCTTTCAGTCTTTCAAGCATACAAAATTGAGAAGCACTGTTTTATAACCAAAACATACTTTCAAGAAAAACACAGGTCCTTTACTTACACTTCTTAATGATCAAGAAGGGAGTAGGGTTTGAAGATCACAGAATGATTCAGCAACAACAAAACACTTCTCTTTTAATGTCTTCTCACATACTATAGTTGTTCCCATGTGTTTATCTTAAAAATTATAGGTAAAACCTTTTACTTACTCCCCTCACCATGTCCAGCAGTAATCAGCTGGACTTTTGCTGAAGGTCAGTTATATAAACCCCAGAAAGAAAGGTTCTTTTGCTGTCACTGATTTTCTCTGGAGACTCATTCCTAATGGTTCTTGCCCTTGGCCCTACATTTCCACCTCTGCTCTCCTAGTACTGGACTGAAGGGTGTAAATGTTAGTTGTCCTGATACATAGATAAATGCAACAATAAGTTTCTAGCTCAAATATTTGTTTAACTTGTGTGGAAATGGTCAGGGGTGGTATACTGACAAAGCATGCTACAGCATGGTCTCTTGCAGACAGTCAAGAGCAAACCCCAGGACTTCCCTGGTGGCGCAGTGGTTAAGGATCCACCTGCCAATGCAGGGGACATGGGTTCGATCCCTGGCCTGGGAAGATCCCACATGCCGCGGAGCAACTAAGCCCGTGAGCCACAACTACTGAGCCTGCGCTCTAGAGACCACGACCCACAACTACTGAGCCCATGAGCCACAACTACTGAAGCCCGTGCTCCTAGAGCCTGTGCTCCTCAACAAGAGAAGCCACCGTAATGAGAAGCCTGCGCACCGCAATGAAGAGTAGCCCCAGTCGCCGCAACTAGAGAAAGCCCGCGTGCAGCAACAAAGACCCAACACAGCCAAAAATAAATAAATAAAATTTAAAAAAACACAAAAAAAACAAACTTTTTTTTTCAAACGTTTTTAATGCTTGTTCTTTTTTTTTTTTGCGGTACGCGGACCTCTCACCGTTGTGGCCCCTCCCGTTGCCAACGGAGCACAGGCTCCAGACACGCAGGCTCAGCGGCCATTACTCATGAGCCCAGCTGCTCCGCGGCACGTGGGATCCTCCCAGACCGGGGCACGAACCCGCGTCCCCTGCATCGGCAGGCGGACTCTCAACCACTGCGCCACCAGGGAAACCCAATGCTTTTTCTTATAGTTTTTATTTTATATACCAAATACAAGTTCATTAATCACTTAAACGGTTTTAGATATATTTATTCATTTATTACTCACGTATTGAGTTCAGTTAATTTAAAATAATTGTTCCTCTGTCATGAGCAAGGTACAATTTTAGGCATAATGGGGATAGAAAGATGAGTAAGATACAGGACTCAGGATGCAGTAAGAGAGTTCAGAGTAAGGAGAGTAATTGTGGCTGTAGGGAAGGGAAGGATTAAAGGAGGAGTGGGCAAAATTTCTACAGGATGATGGGGTTATGGATTGGTAGATAAACAGCATATGGACAGGTGACCCACAGTAGGGAAGTAGGTAGTGGAAAGATAGACCATGTTGATTGAATAAATATAATTTTGGTGTGTGAAAATAAAGGGGATGTTATATAGTAATATTATGTAATGATAAAGTTGAAATGTAAATGATATGAGAATGTTATGGGACATCTTGTTTATTGAAATAAAAGTGATAACTTTCTAATAGAATACTTTAACTCAGGATATAGAACACCTTCCACATATCATATTTCAAAATTCCTTAAGTATGTTTGCACTGATTTTTGAATAAATCTGAATGTGACATTTGACTTTAAATGGTAGGAAGAGTAAACCAAAAAATTATAATAATTCAATGACCTATCTTTCTGAGCTTTAAGCCTAAATCAAAGCTGCTTCCTACATACTTGCTAAAGTTACAGAAGCCCTAAAGGCTTTAAAAGTGTCATCCATTATTTGATTTATTTCCTATATCCTTGGCCTTAAATATTCAGTTATATTTTAATATTTATGAATATAACATATGTAGATTCCTGGGCAAGGATTTATCTTTATTTTTTTTTTTCTGAGCAGGAGCTGTCCATATCGGACAGGTAATCATCCCCCTATCATGTAAAGTTCTGAGGTGGGCCTTTAAATTATAATCATCTTTGTTTTTGTCAGCTTGCATGAGACTGTTAAAACATCTCACTTACTTATAAACAGATTTGATTATATGGATGAGCAGTTCTCTGTTCATTCAGTTACCAGGACAGAGCTAATCAACATGTTCTTACATAAACTGAAACATAAAATTTGTGTTAAAATCCAGTGAAGCAGCACACCACACACCTGCTGCAGCTTTGAGCTGCTAGATTTCTCAACTGCCCTTTTGGAACTTTGAGCCAAAGAGAAAACAAGTCCAAATGTTTCTGTCACCAAAATTTGGTCATCTAAATTTGGCTTGCTAGATGAGCCTTTTAATAAATGAAACTTTAAAACAGAATGAGCTCTTTTTTAAAATTAAAAAAAATTTTTTTACAGTAGGTCCTTGTTGGTTATTTCTTTTAAATATAGCAATGTGTACATGACATGTACACAGAATGAGCTCTTAAATAGGCTCAGTATGACAGAAACTGCACGTGTACTTCTTTGCTCTTGAAAATTTTAAACACTTCCTTTTTGGGACTTGAGAATCAAAGAGATAAAATACTCAGCTCACTTTCAGGTGTCTTTAGACATTCTCATATCTCTTTCATTCTACTGTATTACTTGACGGTAAGAAAAAAGTGGTATCTAATGAAGTGAGACCCTGTTTGGACATTTCCAGAGAGAGACCGGGTCAGATATGAATGATCCAACCAGAGGCAGTGAGTTGTATTGTTCAAGAGGGTGGATTCCTGGTCAGAAGCTCTGGTTTGAAACCCAGCTCCACCACTATTTATAGCAAAGTGACATTGGGCAAGTCACTTATTCTCTCCATGATGCAGATTCCCCACTTGGTAAAGTCAGGATGAAAGTACAGCACTTAACTAATTTATATTGTAAAGACTGACATAGCAAGCACAATGTAATTGTTAGCTCTTATTATTAGAAATGGAAGCTCTTTTATTGTGTAAATACAGTTCCATAAAAATTCTCATTGCTGAATGAAATAAGGGAAGTGCTATCAAGTATCCTCACACAATTAGACCCAAATTCTTGCCACATCTGTTTGTAATACAGGAACCATTCGAGATTATAAATATCAGAGCTCCATTTTGCGGACCCTTCTGACTTCCGTTTACAGCCTTCAAGTTATTTACCTGGTGTGCCTTAGTCAGCATTCCCCACAGCCTAGGTGGATTGATCAACTGTGTCCACAGACATAAATATGTCATTCCTAATGTCTTTTCCAGTTATTATGTAGGAAGTCAGAGTTGAGTGAGATTAACAGACTGAGAAACACCAGCTGTAATGATGCTCGATAAAGCTGTCAGATTTGAATTCATGGATTAGTAGCATATCCTGACTCTATAAATGAGATAAAATTTAAACCATACATTAAACAATACTAGTTCCAGCAGCTCTTAGTGAATTGCAGTCTCTACTGAAAAGTTTCTGAGGAAATACAATATGCCTTCTGAGTGTCTTTGCCTTGGATAAACTGAAAAATAAAATGGCAGTTCAATTCCCTCATGTCTAATCTGAAACAAATTGTTAGTATAAGTTTTCATTCGAAACAGAATTCACCCCAAAGGAAACAATCATTGTTTTGATTAAAATGACTATGTTATTTTGGCTTGAATTTGAATTTGTATAAGTTATACAGCTGATTCCTATGTTGTTTCAAGTGGGTACTGGTAAATGTTTAACAAGTGACTCTCCAAAAGGGATAAAAAACAAGCCCTGATTTGTAGTGTTCGCCAGTTTCCATTGAACAGATACTCCCATCATGGCCAATTTCAAGCTACCAAACTGATGTTACTGAATTACAGTGTTAAGGGAAAAAAAGTGCACAGTTGGCTATCATGAACCACTGTGAGTTGATTCCAACACACCTGTAGTTGTTCCTTTTTCTGCAGAGCAGACATGAACGTGAAAGAGCATTGGTAGTAGAGAATTTGTCCATAAAACAAAGGATTTCAAGTTGTTTGCTGTGGAGTATGAAATAGAAGCCCTTTTATGTAAGGGACTTGAGCATCCAGGGATTTGTTATCCACAGGGGTGGAGTCCTGGAAACAATCCCTTGTGGATTCAGAGGGCCAATTATATTGCTTTTGTGTGGGTATATTCTTTGGGGGACCTGGAAGAGTAGGGCCAATGGCAATTGTATCTGATTTACATGCAAGATTTATATTCTTAGGTGAAAAGGAAGAAAATTTTCAAAGACTGCAAGTTAATCAAACAAAAGGCCAAGGAAAACATGAATGACAGTTCAAGAATATTGCTGTCTAGGAAATCCAGTTTGGGGAAATCCACCTTAGTGGACTTTGCCTTTCCCCCTCTGAGGCACTACCAAACCTCTGTCAAGGGGGTATATCCTCCCTTATCTCTGTAAGCAATGGACAGCTCTCTCTTATCAATATGTAATGTAGGTGATATTTGATCATTGCTATAATGTGAGAACAGAGCACTGGTATGTCATAAGGTTGTGGCATGAAATAGGTGACACACTCAAATGAGTAATTTGAGGAAAGTTTAATAAAAACACTATCTACAAACTGTGGACAGAACTTAAGGAAATCAGGTGTGATAGACCAGTCCATCTAAGACTAAAACAGTAAGGGGGGAAGCAGGTACCAGTTACCAGACCCCAGAGCCATAGAAGGCAGTGTGGAGAGGACTGCTTTATAGGAGTGTGACTTTAAGGACACAAGCAGCTTTTGGTACACCACAGGGAGAGATCTGGGGCAATAATACCAGAATCTCACTCTCCCCCCAGGCTTCTGCTGATCTTCCCTACTGACCAAACCCATAGGAAGCCAGGGGGCAAATACACTCCTTGATATAGTCCATAGTGGTGAGACTCCTGGGGCAGACAGTAAGGTGGAGAAGGGTGCAAAAGGAAGCTAGAGGGGCAAATGGAAGCTATTCGCAGACATGGATTCAAGATAGTGGAGTAAGCACAGACCCAGTATCCCATTTTGATAGGAATGCTAGAAAACATGTTTTTGGATAGGTCTTAATCCCCACAAGGTCTTTTATTTTATGAACACTATGATAAATTCAATTGCACTTATGTAGAAACGGGTTGCAGCTGAAGTTTTCTGTATAATGGAGAGAGGTATTTCAAAGTCCACAGGAAAATTAGGAAGGAAATAGAGAATGTGTGTGTGCCTATAGTATAGTAACTGTTTTAAGATCTATAGATATGTTTGGAAGAAAAAAGGGAATTCTCAGTACTAGCTAATAACTGGGAAAAAACTGAAATCCAGAATCAAACTATAAGCCATGGAATGAAATCACAGCAGAGGATATATGTGAGAGGTGTTGTTTTTGTGTTTTTTTTGGTTTTCCTGTTGAAATATATTTGACATATAACACTGTGTAAATTTCAGGTGTACACCTATTAATTTGATACATTTATACATTATGATTGCCATTGTAGTGACAATTAGCACCTCTAGCACATTAACATAATGATCCTTTCTTTTTAGTGGTTGGAATAATTAAGTTCTAGTCTCTGAGCAAATATGATGATTATAATGCAATATTATTATCTATATTCACTATACTGTGCATTTTACCTCTAAGATTTATTTACTACTCTTTGCAAGTTTGTACCCTTAAACAACATCTATCCTACCAACTAGAGGGATTAGACACTGATCAAGAGACAAGAACAAAACTCTCAGGACAAAATGGAACATTTACATTGTATTCTTCACTGTTCACATGAATGTAAGAACACCGTGGTGGGATAATACAGTAGTGTTTAATTATTTAAATTACTTATAATTTTGCCACACATTTATAGCTACATTCAATCTCTAACCTGTGCCAGCTGTCTAACTCACTCTGGATAAGTTATATCACTGTCTTCCTGAACTGTACTTGGGTCATTCCGGGAGCTTGTCCATAGGACATAACCTAGGACACTCACACGCTCACTATTGTCTCTATCATAGAGACACCGTTCTCTGCATCACAACTCTTTTGGGTTCCTGGACCTAATTCCAACGTATGTGTGTGCATGGGGGGGCGGTGGTTTCCCCACATCAACAAGAAGCAATTCTTAGAAACCGCATGGGTGTACTACAGTTCAACTCAATTCTGACACTACCTACCAAATACAAAGGTTAAGCGTTCAGTCTTAAAAGACTACCTCCCCCACCCCTCCACCCCCCACTTTAGCTGCCAATCTCAAATCCAGCTTGTTACCTGTACTTCTGACCCACCAGCTGGGTTCCAACGACCTCCATGTTAATTAATATTTTAGAGCAGCTCACGTAACTCCGAGAGGCATTTTACTTACTAGATCACCAGTATTAAAGGATACTCAACTCAGGAAGAGCCAGATGGATGACATGCATAGGGCAAAGTATGGTATGGAAAGGAAATGGTATGGAGTTCCATGCCCTCTCCGGTTGTGCCACTCCCGCAAATCTCCACATGTTTACCAACCCAGAAGCTCTCTGAACCCCATCCTTTCAAGATTTTTGCAGAGGCTTCATTACATAGGCATGATTGATTAAATCTTTAGCTGTTGGCAATTGTTTCAACGTCCAGGCCCTCTCCCTCTCCAGATTGGGGCTGGGAAGATGGGGGTGAGGCTAAAAATTCCAACCCTCTAATCATGTGGTTGGTTCCCTTGGCAACCAGCCCCACCCTGGGTTACCTAGAGGCTGGATCCCTGGTTGGGGAACTAAGATCCCACATGCCATGCAGTGTGGACAAAATAAATTAAAAAGAAAAATTTTTTAATGTGGTATTCATTAGTGGCCCCCCTCCAATTTTTAAACCCGTATTTCCTTCAGTTAAATTTCCTCATTGATGACTTATTTACTTTCCTTTCTTAGTTTGCCATTGATTGTGGGACTGAGATGTAGGGATTCAGAAGAGGCCTCCCCAAGATGCGCCAGTTCGGCATGTGGATTTCTTTCAGCTAAAGGCAGTGGAACCCTCGGAGCTCAAGAGAATACTGCCCCTCCCTTAACTACCTAGAAGAAATTAAACTGGGGATTTTTCCCAGAGAAAAAGCTATTGCCAGAGATAAGTTTTATCTAAGTGGCCCCCTCTTTATGGCAGGGCAAACATCTAATTACCAAACCTCTGCTCTTCTTATCATCCCATGAATGACCCTCCTGTCCTTGAAAGCCCCAGGCACCTATCCCATTTCTTAGCTCAGGATGGCATATATACCTCATTTTATATTTCCACCTTTTTTTTTAAGTTTTTTGGCTGCGCTGAGAGGCGTGCGGTTCTTAGTTCCCTGACCAGGGATCAAACCCACACCCCCTACATTGGAAGGATGGAGTCTTAACCACTGGACCACCAGGGAAGTCCCTTACATTTCTGTCTTTGAATCTCTCAAAGAGATTCAAAGACATCTCTGACCCCCAAGTATGTGTGGTCTCTGACCCTCTCATGTATGTGGGGTTCCCACACCTATGAAATTAAGTTTGATTTTCTCCTGTTAATTTGTCTCATGTCAATTTAATTCTTACGCCAGCCAAAAGAACATAGAAGGGTTGAGGAAGGTCTTTTTCCTCCTTGACAGAAGTATGATGCTGATTTAATAACATCTTTTCAATAGCAAGAGAAAAAGCGCTATCTCACTAAAGTACACATCTACTTAAAGATACTTTCTCATTTCAGAAATGTTAAAACAAGAAAAAAAATTGTTTCTTATCAAACATATTAATCTTTTTGCACTACAGGTATTTTTGTAAGCCAACTCAAATTCTTTGAAATAGGACACACATTTCATTCAGTAAAGAACCCTATATTTAGTTATTTCAGTTTCTGAAGAGAACAGTAGTCTTAGTAGGCAGTTGTGTGTTTTGAAGGAGGTAATTTACCAAGTTTGGATTCCTTAGTGTGTAATAAAGAGTTGATTATTCTAAAAATATCTTTCATATGAAAGCACATAATTACCACATTGCCATGGTCAAGCAACAGGGTTTATATTCTGAAGATAAGAGGGAGGGGATCTGGTTAAGCTTCAGTAGGTTGTTGCCTTTGCTCTGGTTTTGGAAAAGAAGGCATTCGTCTACTCACTGGATCCTTCAGTGATGTTGCTGGCAAACGAACTTCTTCCAGCTGAGCTGCATCTTTTACCATCTCTGAATTGCTCCCTCCTCCTGGCCCACTGGTCTACTGCTTCTTCCTGTGAACCATCACTGGCCCTTGTACCTTTTGGTGCCATTTCCTGGGATAACTTTTGGTGGCTGTTTATTTCCAAATTCCAATCTAGATTAAACCACATTAAGTATGAAAGTGAGACAGCATTTCAAGATAGAACTTCAAATATTCCAGTCTTTGAAACAGAATCACAGAACACTAGAACTAGAATGATTTCATTCAACTCCTTCATGATTCACTTTCTAAATTTGTATTACTCAAAAAGAAGAAGAAAAAGAAGAAGGAGAAGAAGGAGAAGGAGAAGGAGAAGGAGGAGGGAGAGGGGAGGGGAAGGGGGAGAAGAAGAAGAAAGAGCTGTATAGATTGAAAATAGACATATAGGAAAGGGGGGAATCACCATGCATTTCCCCAGTTGGATTCAATTCAGTAGATATTCCTTGGGCACCAGAAGTATGCCTGATACATTGTATTAGTCTATTGTTTTGGAGGATCACAGTGCAGATAAATTGTTAGTTATGTCCACTGAAAGTTCAATAAGACAAGATATGATTACCTGAATTAGTTAAATTACAGTCTTTGAAAACAAGTTTACTATTGAACTCAAGTCCTTTATGGTTTGACCTCTAATCATCACAAGACTACAAATTTCATGATACTTTTCTTGCTGCATGTGTTGGCTCAAAATGAAGAAAAGGAAAAAAAAAAGCCAAATTACATGAAGGCTTTGATAATTTTATATTTGAATAAATAACAACTTGAAATACTTTATATACTTCCAAACTGCTGGTTTCTGTCATCACAAGCTATGAGGCTGTATATTAGAAGTAAGAAAATTTCAGATAAACTAATTTCAATACAAGCGAACTTTAAGAAAATAATTGTCAAACTGAAAAAAATAAAACCTCAAATAGCAGAGTACGTAATACCTAGAAAATAATTTAATAGGCTAGAATTGGTTAGGAGTTTTCTTGCTTTCACTTTTTGATACTATACAAAAGGCAAGCAACATCAATTAAAAAGAAACCGGATTTTAACCTTTATTTTTATTCTATTCCCAAGAGCAAATGAATTCTTAAAATTTGGTCTTTGTAAATTAAAAACGAATTTATCAGTGTCAAAATTTGTTCTCAGAACTATTTAAATAATAAATGGAATATATCCATGAATAAATTATCTTCTTTATTTTTATAGATAGTTATTACTAATCCATTTACCTAACAATTTAAACTTCACTTGGCAGGGCCAAAGATATGGGAAGGGAGGAATCATTATTCAATTCCTCTTATTTTCCATGATTTTGATGTTGACTCCTACCTCCTCTCTAGGGCTTAAGAGGGTGACAGAAAAATGACATTCATTCTATAATATTTACTGTTCTTTTCTATACTAATATGTAGGTATGTATGTATATGTGTGTGTGTGGGTGTGCGTGTGTGTGTGTGTATATATGTATATATAAACTAATTTCTACTGTGCTGGTTACTAGGACTACAGCTATGAACAAGATGACTTTTTTGCCCTCTGGAATTTTACAGAGTGGTGAAACTTTTAAAAATACTACAGAGCTGGCCTCTAACCATTTTCTTCAATGCTCACTCTTGTTCCACTATTTGTTGAGATTGGGAGTCCAGGCTGACTCTGAAGGCACCCATGAGAAGGAGAATTTTCTAATGTCAAATTTTTACATTCAAAGCAATTCTTTTCTGAAATTGCTGGGGAAAAAAAAAGTCTTATGAATCTAGGAAAGTGTGTGTAATGGAAATATGATTCTGTGACATTGTGAGAAAAGTTTTCCTTTAGAATATTAAAGAGTGAAATGAGGAGAATATGTGCCCTACAGTATGTTTTAAAGTGTGATTTGAGAACCACTGTAATGTGCACTGAGAGCAAAGCATCACTCCCATTGTCCTGCTTGGTATTTGTAGAATCTCAGGTTTGCAAAAATATACAAGGTAATTTTGTCCAACCACCCTCTATATGCTTAAAACAGTTCTACAGGATTTCTACCAAGGAGTCATTCAATCTAAGCTCAAACACTTCCCAGACTCAAATTCACTACCTGAATCAGCATAATCCTTGAATACTTCAAGCTGATAGAGAGTTTTTACGTGGTGAATTTAACTTATGTCTCGGTAACCTTTGTTCACATGTAAGCCTCTCCCTCATTCCATGACTACCCAATAGAGGTTTATTGAGCCTTTCTAGGAATCCGACAATTTGCTTGGTGCTGAAATGAAGACACTCAGGGATCTTGAAGGACTCTGTTAAAATACATTCTGTCCCTTTGTAGGGACAGTATGTTAACACATCAAAAAACACACTAACGTTTTATCAAACGTGAGTATGAAAGTAGAAAACTACCACCATGAAAGCCAGAAGGAGGCCTGGGAAATGAGTTATAGACCAAGGAGAGGAAGATGCAGATCTGGGTGGAGCCCTGCTGGAAGAAAGCTGGGGCATTGCAGCTGGACCCTGGACCCTGGACTTGCTCATCTACTGAGAAACACTGAAATGGCTGTACGTGTGGAAAGTTTCCAATTTCGTAAGAAGTCAGCTTGTTGGAAATTATCCCAAGAGTTGTATTCTTCTATAAGAAAAAGAATAACTGTTTTATGTATCTTTTTATCCCTAGTGTTTGGTGTAGATCTTAGGACTACGAACTTTGTCAGAGCTACAATCCTGTACACCTTTTGCCTTGGTGTGGGCTTTCAGAATCACTCCTTCCTTAGGGGCACAGGGAAATAAAATATCTCACACATTACATGTAAGTTTTGTATCATGTTACATATACAGGGCTGTTTAATTATAAATATTTCTCTGCCATGTAAAGTATCATTTAATCCTTCTCATTATCTGTCATTCTCTCAGAGTAGCCTAGGTTTGATTTCCTCATTAAAGTGTTTTACCACAGAGAATTTCTGGTCCTTTGGCAGAGGTCTTAAAGATGCATTTCAGGCAATTTACAGCAGAAGAACTGAGGCCATGATAAACCTCTTTACCTAAGAATGTGCAGACCAGAACCCAGAATTTAGTCTTAAGAGGTTCAGACTGGTATGCTTTCCTTTATACCACTGGCTCTTTAACTCTTGTCACATGCCAATCCCTACCACCTCTGCTTTATCTAGTTCAGAGGTGGTAGATTGTTTAGCCTGTACTGTGTCTTAAATGTCATATAATCTAGACTTTCATACAGATAAAACCGCCACATCTCCAGCACGCTTGAAAAGCTAGAAGGCCTGTCTATACAGGCAGGGCCTGAATTCTCATTCCCTCAGGACTGCGTTCCCTCTAGTCCACCAACACTCCATTATTTCTCACATGCAGCCTGCTTTACTCATTTATATTACCTGCCTGGCCCCTCTAGATTGTGACCTCTAATCTAGTTAATTCCTAAAAGGAAGGAACTACATAAGTACAGCACTCATGTCAGGGATTCTTAATCTGAGGTACGTGGACAGACTTTGAGAATTTGGAGGATCCCTCTGCAAATAGAGGCATACTTTTGTGCCTATATTCAATATAAAATTTCTGGAGAAACAGTACAAAGGTGCCCAAGCTCTTCAAAGCAATCTGTACCCTGAAAAATGACAAAATCCTAGCCTGAGGTATCAATAGTATAATAACAATGGTATTGAATAAAGTATAAAAAAACTCATAGCTCTAGGAGAGTAAAATCCATGCAAATATTTATAGATTCAAATATCTTCTAATATAAACATTTTGATTTCTGAACTGTTTTCCTGTTTTTTTGTTTTTGTTTGTGAACATAGAGTTTTCCACAAAGAAACCTGATATAACTTCCCTGAACTCATTCTTTGATTCAACAAATATTCATTGAGTGCCTACTCTACAGGCAGGCACTGTTCAGGTGCTCTGAATACAGCAGTGATTAAAACAAAAAATACATGCCCTCACGACTACATTCTAGTGGGAGAAGACAGAATAAATAAACTAGTAAAATATACATCACATTAGCAGGTGAAGACGTTATGTGTAAAAGTAATTCATGGAAAAGGAATATAGTATGCCTAGGCTGGAATGGACAGAGCTCAGTTTGCAATTTTAAATTGAGTGGCCTGAGAAGTGAGGCCTCTCTCAGTGAGATGGTACCACATGAGCAAAAATCTGAAAGAGTGTGAACCATGTGGACATTTGTGGGAAGAGCAGTCCAGGTAATGGGAGTAGCCCAAGCAAAGGACTGATGTGGGCTCTTGCTTGGCAGGTTCCAGCAACTCAAGGAAGTCAATGTGGTAGGAACAGAGTGATCTGGGGGAAGAGGACCAAAGGGGCAAGAGAGAGAGTTGTAGGAACAGCCTTTTGATGAAACACAGTAACAGGGAATCGGTCATTGGAATTGTTCACCAAATGGGACAGTTTCAAAGTCTAATGAAGTATAATATCAGCTTTGGGAAGATTCTGACTTGAATTATTGATTTTCTTAAGGAAATATGCCTTGCTGGGAGAGGCAGTCCAGTGGGGAGCATGTCCATGGGGGAAGAGTCAGCCTGGGAGGGATATTCATCCAGGTGAGCACACACCTGCTCTGGAAGACACAGTGCTCTTGTTGCAGGTCTGCCTCTTGCAGACTTAAATAATAATGGACTGAAGCAAATGTAAGGATTACTGCCATTGATCCTGGTATCTAGGGGTATGTTGGAACTGGGAAGAAGTCACTATGACTGATGGATCCTTGCCTTAGGGTGTTCATATTAAGCAGGTGACTGCATAGCTTTTGTGTTGTTTTAGGGCATTTAATTCTCTATGAAGTGAATTTCATATTTCATGCCAATACTTCTGTGCTTCTGTGTTTTATTTCTACTTCTAAATTTTATTCTATTAAAAAATTAGGGATAGAATAACAACAAAGAAAAGGTAGCTTCTTGACTAAATTTCATCATTCCAGATATCATCTGTGGACCCATTAGGAATGTTACTGGCAGTTTGGAAGGAAGTTTTTACTTGTTCAGGGTGTGTTTTAATATATAATGTAGAACAATGCTAACCTTAAATATAAAATATTTGGGGCTTATTGAAGAAAAACAAGAAGGGCCTTCTATGAAATGCCCCAAATGATATAATGTGGATTCTAGATTGAAAGCAGACAGGCAGTATTATGTACTTAGGAAGGAGCTTCTATCCTAGCCCTCTCCAGGTCTGGAGAGCTTCTGGGTTCTGTCAATGGTTTGAAAAGGGCCAACAAATCCACAAGGGAGGTCAGAGGTCTGCTTGAGGTCAGAGTCCCCATGGACGGATCAATCAGGATTAGCCATGGCTGTTTCTGTTTTTTGTCCTTTGCTTTAATTACTATTCCACATGGCCTCCTGAAACGTGTATGCCATGCTTCTGCAACAACACAGCAAGGTTTAAAAACACATTTTATCACAGACATATTCTTCTGAACATGCTTAGCTTGCAAGAAGGAAAGAAATGGCAGATTATTTAAGAGTGGCAAAAGGCTAACGTTTCCTACAAAATTGATTTGGCAATACGTCAACCTTTTAAAGAGAAATTGATTTTTTTTTTTTTTACTTTATATTACATTGCAGCCTTGGTGATTTTGTTATGCACTATTTATGGGTGGGGTAGGTGATAATGGAAAGAAGCAGGCTGATATATGCTTGCCCGTATTCATCTAACGCTAAAATACTCAATATATCTTCAGCAATAAAGAAAAAACCCCAAGCAATAAAAAAGACTTCCCAAAGCTCAAACATGTAAAAATAATGAAAGGTAAAGATTCTGTATAGTCCATTGTACCTTTCAAAGCTTTCTGCTTCTGAGGGGAGGACAACATGTCTACTTGGTGATAGTAAGTTTCCTTTGGGTCATTTTTATTTTCTTCAGAATTTGGCTTTGTCGATGCAGTCCTTTGGCACTCTGCTGGCTCCTGTTTAAAACTGGTTAGTCCAAGGCTTTTTTCATCTTGATCACCATATTGGTCTGCATCACTGGTCAGTTTTTTCTCAGTAAGAAACAGATTATCTGTAGCACACACTGCACAGTTGAACTCAGCACTGTCTGGAAAATTCTTTTGAAAACAAACTTCATCATGAGTCTTGTTTGATAGGTCTTCAAAATCTCTGTAGCATGCATTCTTTACCACAGGCATAATTATCTGGAATTTGTCTTTTTCAACGTTTTCCAGAGAGCTGGGTGACTCTTTAGGCTTTTTCATTCCCATGGGATAATTAGAATAAACCATGCCTTCTTTATCACTTTGAATAATTAATCTCTGGTCTAACTCATCAGTTATTAAGGTCATAACTGGTGTTTCTGTTTTGCTGAGGACTTCTGTGTCTGGATGACTTGCCTGGGACTCTGTCTGATCCCATTCTGCGGTGCTGTGGCTACTACTGTTGAGTGGGCTGCCCGCAGAGAGGCTGCCAGAGAATGCAGGGCTGAGAGTTGCACACTGTGTACTCTTCATTTCCAGTAGTTGCTGTACTTTTGTATGAGAGTCACTATGTAAAGTGGTTTTGTTAAAGTCTCTTTCAGTTATATCAGTAAGCCCTTCCTCATAGTCTTTCAAAAATTCAGCACAGTGATTAAAGGAAAATGTATCCCCAGGGGTTTCTTTAGGTTCTGAGTATCCGGTGGCCCAGTGTGATGGCCTGAAAGAAGTGGAAGACTTCAGAGCATTTTGAATAGAAGGGAAAGATAAAGAATTTGGGTTCTCATAGCAATCTGCAGGTGGAATTTTGCTGCCTTTGCAATAAATGTTGGATGCCTTTTCTCCTACAAGCTGCACACTCAGAGAAGATGAAGAACAAAATTCAGAGTCTTTGCCATCTTGAACTGGAAAGATGTCAGTAATGGTACCTGGCAAATATTTTATTCCTTCTGTACTGCGCTGTATATATGAGTCTGATGTGATATTTTCTGGTTTATCAAAGATTATTTTTCTCTCTCTGTTCACATCTTTGGAGTCCTCAAAAGGCATTTTACTTAAGCCTGTATTACTTAAACTTGTGGTCTTTAGGGTATCACGTGAAGTAGGAAGACTGTTTTTGAGAAGCGTCTGAGCCTCGGAAAAATGTTTCTTTTTGGGGGTATTCTTACTAATTATAAAGTTCTTCTGCTGAAAGATGGCAGATTCTACCTCACAGTCATCTAAGACTGAAGGTGGTGTGTCAGGCTTATTCTTCTTCTTCTCAGGGCTTGAGCACAGAGAAACCACAATTGTACCAAAATTCTCCTCCTTCTGGACAGCAAACACAACAGGAGGAGAGACATGAAAACAATCTGAACTCTGATGCTTGTTTTCAAGCTGCCACTTTTCAGGGTGCCTAATATTGGACTGTGCAGAAGACTTGGAACATTCTTTAGTTTTGTGATTGGAGGAAGTGTTTCTGTATTTAGCTATTTTTCTACTTCTTTTAGGATGAGTTATATTTATTAATATATTCTGTTTCTTACTCATGTATTTAACTTTAATTCCTTTTCCTACAATGCTTACTTTCAGTGAGGGGCTCTCAGTTCTGGCAATTTTTCCTTCAGATTTAGATGGTACCTCAGGTTTTAGTTCTATTGATGTATTCTTGAATTTAGAACGGCAGCTTCTAGAAGTGTAGCATCTCTGAAAGTATCTGACAGAATTATGCTGGTGACATTTCGAACATCTCTTTTTTGTTGGAAACTGTATTCCTGTTTTACAGAAAAATCTATTCTTGATTTCTACTTGTACGTTGATAGCCCCATATTTCACTTCTGTAATAATTTTGCCTTTTGCTGGTTTAAAGGCTACTAATGTGTTTGGGAAACTCTGCAGTGTAATTTTTCCTGATAATGATTCTTCACAGTCATTAAACATGACCACTGGTAAGACTTTCTCTAGTTGATAAGAAATGGATGAAGGAGGATCATCATTTTCCTTCTCTCTAATTATTCTGCTGTCAGATGGAGGTTGTTTCTTATCCTTAGGGAGAAAAGGGGACTTCTGCTTTCTATTCATAGAAACGGATATATGCACATCTCCATTTTCCTTAGATTTCCCTAATGTCCCAGTCTGATGAAGCAAAGCTTCCGAGGTGTCTCCTTTGACTTCCTTTTCAAGAGCTTTTATATTTTTTTGGCATGCTTGATTAGCAGGCTGAGGTTCACCTAAAGAAGAAGCAAAAAAAAAAAAGTTTTCTGTGTCCATTTAGAAAGCAGATGTTCCAAATTCTAGGATGAAATTCAATGCATATCCTTTGTATGTTTTTTGAGTAACATTTTTCATTCATTTCTAGTATGTCAAGGTATTTTCTACAAAAATTCATTTCTAATATCTCATTTTAAATCAATAATCTTAGAATGCAGAATATCACCTAGTTGTTTTAGGAAGTAAGAATCTAATTAAGTTTTACTCTAAAACAGAGACTTCTAAGACAGGTGAAATAAAAATTTCAGAGCAAACTTATGCAAATAAATTTTAAGAGACTTCTTGATAAAGAGCAAGTTGCCATGGTCAGGTATTTGGCCCAAGAACTGCCACCTTGTGACTCTTACTCCTCTGCTTTATAATGTTAGAATATTTTGCTTGAGAAATTTGTGAACCTGAGCATGAGGTACTAGATCTTGTGTAAAAAACAGTAGACAAAATACGAAGATCTCAAATTATGTTTTAAACAACATCTGAAAGAGAGAATTTCAAAAGGAAAAGAAAGAAGAATGAGCAACAAATAAATAATGATGTCATGGAAATCTATCAACCAAGCGTCCACTAGGATACTTTTAATAAGCTGATTAAGCTAAAAATTGGAAAAGTATTGCTTACAATTATTTTAAATATCCTTAATTAAAATATGATTTTTATATAGCATATTTTTAATAAAAATACTTATATAAATACTTATATAAAGAGTAAATAAATAAATTCTCTTCAATCAGAAAAAGGAAAACATCCTATCAAAATTTAGCTAGAGGTGGCATGGAAGTAAGGGGTGCAGAAAAGTAACTGCTGTTTCAGAACCAAATAAAGATTCATACGTTTAGGAATTATTACTTTCCAACTTGAGGAGAGATATACAGACTTCTGATTTGACCTATAGGTTCTCAAGCATACTGAAGTGCCTTGGAGAGTCTAACCATTCCCATTTGTCTCTCTTCGAGTCTGAGGAAATGGCTTTTCTTACAAGTCCCAAAACGGTTTCCAGTGGGCCTGGTTACGGTCTGAGAACTGTCATGTGGAAGTTGTGGGAGAAAAGACATGGAGACATGGCTCTCTAAAGCCCATTTACAGTGGTTGATAGACTGATAGGCTGCCTTCCGGAATTGTAGATTACAATTTATTCTTAAGATAACACCCTTCTGCCAAGAACAGTTCAGTTTACAGCCACTTTCAATTTTATAATTTTATAGCTTATAGCCTCCTTCAATGGACTATACTAAAATTTCTACAAGTAGGAAGATAGATTTGAGACAGCTACATAATAGTACACTGATAACAGATTCTAAGAATAGGGGTTTTAATAGCCTTTGTTTGAATATGTAAATATTTATATTTAAGTTTTTATTACTTGTAATTCATATAACTATTAATGTAGAAGTATATACATAATGACAATTGACCAGATTTCTAAATCATTTTATAATACCTATATGCATTTATCTTCCTACTTTTATAGATATTCCTGTGACAAAGAACAAAATACATAAGCCAGGTAGTTCATTTTATATATACTTATAATACCAATGAATTGGACTTACATACTGTGGGATTCAAGATTTTCCATTTTTTATAGGCTTTTCTTCTTTTCTTCCTCATGTTGGGGAGCTGGGGGTCTTCAGTTTTCACTGTCCTTTGAAAGCAACAGATTTGAAATTATTTTCCACTCAGAATATAGGTTTAGTAAAATTACTAACAACTCATTTGCCAACTTGATAGCATAATATCATTCTCTGAATCATTTTATTATCATAATTATATTCTCCTTTCCTGTTTAATTCCACTCCAACTATTTAGTGCATTATTAATATACTATGTGAACACTCTAACATATATTCTTTTCATATGTGTAGACATTTAGGATGCAAGTTATAAAGTCATATTCTGTTTAATTGATCATTTTTATATTCCAATTTCCTTAGCCTAATAGAAATATCTAATTTTTTTTGTGAAGTTGGCCTTAATTCAATATCATCAAATTTCTAGCCCTGCTAAATTAAGTGGGGTAGAGAGGTGGTTTGCCTTCATTACATGATCATCATATACACTATATGTAAATATTATAAGGTTTAGTATATACTATATATTCTTTGTAGAAGGATCAACTGTTTGTAGAAGATCAGATTAATTCTTTATCTTTATTGTGAAATAAAGGATTATTTTCCCTGTTGATGTCTTAAATAATAGAAAGTACTGGGGAGATATCTAGGGGAAGGCAGCATGCTAACTAACCAGGTGAGTACCTGCCTGTGCTTAGAGCTAAACCCATTTCAATTGCTTTACTTTTAGAGGATTAAACTGTCTGCAAAGATGCAAAGAGAAATAGCTATTTCTCACTGAAGCAGTTTGTTATGAGTGTATCTGGGCTGGCTGTGCCTTTGGACATCTCAGCTGAGAAGCTTGTCTTTTTTTGTTTTACCTGTAACTCAAATTAAATGGGGCTGTTTTGTGGCCAGTTTTGGCAAAAATTTATTTAAATTCTTCTTAACGAATTTCTCTCCTCAAAATCCCTTACATCATAGTATGTGTTGATTTCAAATCCTTTTTCTTCCATTAAATCTCAAACTTTCATAACTTTATGAAAATTCTTTTTCCTTAGGCTGCCTTTCTTATATAGGGCAGTGAACACTCATTTGGTGTCTTCCAATTATCCTTTCTATTCTCTCCCCAATAGACACAATTAAGTTCCTATGGCTGACTAAGCAAGCAATAATCCTTTCTTCTTAGAAGGCCAATATGGGGTGGGGTTGGGAAGAGGATTACAAACACATAACTAAAATCTTTTTTTAACCCCTGTCTTACACATATTGGCTTTTCTAATTTAAAAAAATGCTTCAAAAGCATTGACTAGGTTATTGATTATTTCTCTAGGATCCCATTAGTTTGAACAGCAAAATGTAGTCTGCTGCATTTTGTTTAGTGGAAGATCTGGGCTGTGGTCTGACTCTGCTCCTTACTCAGCAGGTCATATAATCTCTGTGAGGCCGAGTTTCCTTCACCCCTAAATTGAAAATGATAACAAATTTCACCTTGCAGAGTTGTTTTGAAGAAACACAACTGAAAATATGTTATAAATGTTTCCAGTAAATGGCATCTATTATTCTTAACCTTGTATTAGAATATAAATACACGACTATTAGAATACACACAAAATTAGAGTTGAACAGTGCCTGACATTGGGAGAAGATCCGTCACACCAGAGCCGTAAATGAGTGCTTAGACAAAGCTGACCAAACCATAAACTCTTTTAGAACTAGAAGATCTAGAAGTTTTCAAGATTATCTTACTAAGTTCTACTTTTATAGGAGAAAACATACCCAGAGAGTCCTTGCTTCCTGCATTGCAATAATAGTGGCAAATTCAGGACTAGAACCCAGGCTGTTAGGAATTTGGCAACTCTTTGAGCAACACACAGTATAGATGCCCTGAAGTTATTTCTGATCTATAGAGCATATTTATTTTTTAAAAACATCTTTATTGGAGTATAATTGCTTTACAATGGTATGTTAGTTTCTGCTTTGTAACAAAGTGAATCAGCTATACATATACATATGTTCCCATATCTCCTCCCTCTTGCATCTCCCTCCCACCCTATCCCACCCCTCTAGGTGGTCGCACAGCACCGAGCTGATCTCCCTGTGCTATGCGGCTGCTTACCACTAGCTATCTATTTTACATTTGGTAGTACATATAAGCCCATGCCGCTGTCTCACTTCGTCCCAGCTTACCCTTCCCTTTCCCTGTGTCCTCAAGTCCATTCTCTACCTCTGCGTCTTTATTCTTGTCCTACCCCTAGGTTCTTCAGAACCTTTTTTTTTTTAGATTCCATATATATATGTGTTAGCATACAATATTTGTTTTTCTCTTTCTGAATTAATTCACTCTGTATGACAGACTCTAGGTCCATCCCCCTCACTACAATTAACTCAATTTCATTTCTTTTTATGGCTGAATAATATTCCATTGTATATATATGTAGAGCACATTTTATAATCAGTTTGCATTTTAGCTCCAAAATAATACAACTTTGTTTAAGGAGAGTGAAAAAACTGTTGGCTATGTGCCTACTATCTAGCACAGTGCCTGACACATAATGGGTACCTAATAAATATGCAAGAAGAAATGAATTAGATGGACATCCCCAATCTGTACCTAATTATGTTTTTAATAATGTGCCCTCCTTTATTTCTAAATGTATTCTTTCCTTTTACTCTGTATTAATTTGTTGATAGTTAATAAGGTTTCTATTATCTATATATTCTATTATATATATATATATATAGTCCAGATTTAAAGTGTATATAATATATATTATGAGTATATATAAAATATATATTTAAAAAATCTGGACAACTGCAATAGCTTTCTAACTGATTTTCTTACTTCTGTATTTATGTTCTTTGAATTTACATAGTAGCCAGATTTTAAAATATATGAATTAAATCATGTCATCTCCCCTGTTTAATACACTCTAATGGCCTCTTATTGGACTTTGAAAAAATTCTAAGCACTTTAGTTTTTTTTACACATATGCATGAAGTATAATTTTATCCACAAGTAAAATATATCACCACTAGACCTTGATATTTAGTTTAAGGTATCCACTCCACTACAGATTTCCTGGATTTATATTTTTCATAAATGTTTATTTCTTCTGTGCAAAATTGGCAATAAAGCTCAGGAAAGTTACCATGATTGCTTTTATATATCAGCCAAACCGTATCATATTTGAGACCTTTATATTGGGTTTTATAGATTTTTTTTAAACTGGGCTTTGACTCATTCCTATAATTCACAGAAGAATGAGGAAAATGTAAGCAGGAAATAAAAATATCTTTCTACTGCAGAATTACAAAGTAACACCATTATTCTCAGAATATTGCTAGATGGTAAAGTTTTTTTTAAAGGTATTGTTAGAAAATTTTACTGGTGCCACTTTTTTGACAAATTACTTAAAAATTCTCTGTTGTGTTGCTAAAGCTGAAACGTTTTCCTTGTAACATTCAAAAGGAATGTTCTATTGCCAATAGTAAGAGAACGATTCATAAAAAGGTATATAATGATAGCTATTAAAATTCTAGAAGGAGACTGTGAAATAAATTCAGAAGGTTAAATGCTTTAACTTCCAGTGTAGCATATTATCAAGTACTCTTTTTAATGCCCATTGGCTCCCATTTCCTGTAGAATTTGAAAGAAATCTTAGTGTATTTCTTATAACTTCATTTTCTTGATTTTAACACAAAGCCTATGTTCTCTTTACTAAACGTTTAAAGGAAATTTATATATGTAAAACAAATTATGAAAAGTTCAAGTTAAAATATTTAAAGAAAAAAGTTTTAAAACTTCCATTTACGTTTGAAAGTATGTTGAAAGTACGCAAACTTGTCTTCTACTGTCATTTCTGATTTTGAATAGCCTGAATTTTAAACTATATTCTTTTGCCCTTAAATTTTTAAAAATTATGTATGAGCATAAGAAGAGTTATACTGGAAAGCAGCTGTTTCAGTAATGTCCATATATCAATTCAGACTTGCACTCAACTTCTATGGGTCTGTAAGAATGAAACTTTACAAACTTGGTTGCTGGGCAGTTATTCTTAATAAATAATGTAAGTTTCCTGGTATCCTGAAACTAAACAGCTTTAGTTAAAATCATTTAAGGGTGTGTCTCGGTGCTATTACTGAGTAATAGTTGCTCTTCGCACCTTTACTTCCTTCTCACTGCCAAAAGCATTGATGAGTAAATGTATTTATATCTATATTTATATATATTAATATGGATAAAATATTAGAACCTATTAGGTTAAATTTTTAAAATAGAAACATCTAAATCTCACATCCAATGAAACTGACTTTTTCTTTCCCCAAACACCATACATTGAGTAGGTTGTTGAAGCTCTATCTGCAAAAGAGACTCTTGGTGATCATTGGAGCATAAATCTGTTAAGGTCTTGAGTTCAGAAGAATAGGTATTAAAAAACCTCAATATTAAAATAATTATCTTTAAACATAAGTTTGTTGGAATGCCATCACCCTATTTGACCCGTAATTGATCAAACATAACTTAGTGGATGAGGGTAATCCTTGGAGAACGAGAATCTCACTCTATACAAGTTAAATCAGAATCTCTGAAGAAATGAACTGCAGATAGAAAAGAGCATCCATTGTCAAGTGTGTAATTTATTATTGTTATTATTAATGTTTTAAAAACTGGGTAAAGAAAAATTTATATTAGTGAACCAAAGGAAATTGAGCTCAGTATTTAATAAAGCTTGCTACATTAAGTAATGCCAGTAAAGGAAGGGAAGGATGAACTAAAAATGAAAATCCCCTACACTTTCAAAAGTGTCTGCCCTTTGACTGAGGTTAAATAGGTGTGAGATCATCTACTCAACTTCCTCGTTTCTCCCTAGAGGAAATGGAGAGATGCAGTGAATTGCCCAAGGAAACATAGTGTTGAGATGCTGCTTCTCTTCTTTTTCACCAGGGCAAGACTCTGAAAGTGAAGACTTTTTTTACTTGAGATTTTTGAAAGATTTTTATTGCTCTACTATGTTAAATGCAGAGGCTCTTCTTGACATGCTTCAGGAACTCTCTCCTCCCTCTCTCACTTCCTTACAGAATGATTCTGGCAAAAGGAGATGGATTACAAGTGGGAAAACTTAGTGTACTTCCCACAGAGGTAGACTGAAGAATTTGGCACTCTGTGCTAGGGGCTCAAGGTTCTGAGCTGGACTTAATGTGAAAATGTAAATATAATGTAAACTTCAAGGAGTTTATAGTTTAGCACAAGAATCCTCAAACTTAACAGTGCTTAAGAATTGCTGAGCAACTTGCTAAAAATGTTGATTTGGGGCCTCTTTAGAGATTTGGATTCTGAGGTGGGACCTAGGAATATGCATTTTTAATAAGCACCCACCAAACCTCCTACCCCATTACAAACACACCAAGTGATTCTGATTCAGAAACCCCATTGAAGCAGATACAATTGGATAGGTAGAATGGAACCTAATTCAGAAAATCTTTAACAACCTTGAGATTTTAAACTAGGGCAGTCCTGAGGAAGCTTGCAATGAATTCAGTTTCATTTCATTTCACCTCATTTTCCTCCTTTCCCAATTGGTACACACTAAGACTTAATTTTCAATTTTTTTTGTTTTGGTTTAAACACAGATTCTTTTTCTTTCTTTCTATATCAGTAAGCTTCTAGGAAGAAAACTCCTTGAGAGATCACTTTTTAATTTTTCTCAGACCAGTGTAAAGTGTCTCTGCCCAGACTGTGCCCTAGATCAATCCTAGGTGTTGTTAACTCCCCAATATCCTTCTTTCATCTTGTGCTAACCATGACTTGTGATAAAAATCTAGCAAGTCAGCTTAGCAGGCCAGGGCTACCAGTGTAAGAAGATACCATGTTGTGCTTTTAATTACTTGTCTCCCCTGTGTTCACATTTGGTTTCTCAGAGTCAAAGGTTTCCATATTTGGGGTTTGACTTTGCTTGTAAGAACTGAAGTGGTTGGCAAGTACATGGGGGATTATGGTAAAGTGGAAGTATTCAGAAGGAGGGTACTTGGCAGGGTGAATGAGGCACCTAGACCTTGATCTTCCTATTTATGAGGGTGCACCCAGAAGTTCATCTTCCTCAGAGCTCAGTATTTGTAGGGCATGGTTCTTCATGAAGCACCACTAGTGAGAATATCTTCCTAGGACTGAACCAGACCCCTGGCTGCGCCATATTTAACCTGACTTGAGCCAACAGAGCTTCAGAGGAAATTTACTTTTGCGCCCAGCAAAGGTAGATAAAACACCCCAGTGCAGACAGCCTTAGATTACCCCAGTCTCCTGAGGAATCACTAGAGATGTGGGCCAAAATGTAGGCTCTACAAGAGCAGTGATCTTATCCATCTTATACTTTAATGTGCTCCTATTCCATATGTATGGACAAACATCATAGCTAGGCAATCTTGTTGGATGAATGAATGAGTACAACTTGCTCTACTGTTTCCCAACTTCAGTAATTTGTGTATTACCTTTATGATTTTTACTACTGCCATGAAATATGTGCTGTTATTTGCTTAATAATTTTTGATTCACTAAATTTTAAATTTTAGCTTCATGTAAGACAACAATATATGTGAAATTCTGGGTTGTAGCTAATACACATTAAAACAAAAAACTAATAAAAAGAAAATATTTTCATCTTGTACCACCTGAAGCCATTTTGCATATCAGCAATGGTATGTGTCTCTCACTTTAGAAGGTGTAGTCATACTCTATGTGCTGTTATCATGACAATATTAAACTAGAAATCCCTGAAAGTTATTTTGCTTTGCTTCATTTCCTCTTTGGCTTTGGAATGGCTATTAGGGTGCAAGTTTAGCTAATCCCACATGCAGAATGATGCATGAATTAAATACCACTGCACAAAGAGGAATCATCCTATTCAACTACAATTAGAACCCTACCTACCCTAAATTTTTTTCAATTGCTAGATCTGGGAAATCTGTAATTATGGTTTTCCCCTACTCTGACCTTGACCAGCACAGGGACTTTTCAGAATCTATCTTAAGAATCTATCCATTTCCATGTACTCAGTCCTATGTGACACTTCACATTATTCCTTTTTGGCTAATTATACTGTCTGCAACTAGACCAGAGGTGACAATTTCATTTCAACACTTACATATTTCAAACACTAAAAAGTTTACTAAACAGGTGTGTTTCCATTAAGATGAAGAAAAAGGAAAAATAAAGCACATATGTGCACTTAAATATGTCATTAGATACTTGATAATAGTCAGCAAAAGAATAGACACCGAAGGCTAATTGAATAAATCTCAGGGACTACATTTTTTCTGCTGAAGACTTTCCCGTACCTATTAATTTAATGAAGAATGCCTCTGAGTTTTCTAAAGAGGAATGCTCTCTCCTTTTTCACTTATTGAAGTGGAGCCACACTACTTCAATAACTATGTTCCAGAAGAGCTATGCTTATCTGAAGACTTAATAATTGCTGAATTACCAACTCTTGATGGGTTTAAGTGACACCCTCTTAATTTTGAAGCATTCATCCTTAAAACTCTGTTTGAAGTAGCGTTTGAATATACTGTGTCTTGATCTCCATACAGAAACCTCAGTATGTAATTCCTCCCAAACATGAAATCCCTGTGATTCTTTCAATGAGGGTTGTGTCTTACTCCTCAGGGGCAAATCTCATCAAGTCTGTGACACTGGAGTTTTTGATTGCTCATGGTAGAAAATGTGTAACATCTTCATTCCTTTCCAGCCTAGAACCAAGGAAAACCCATATATAACCGCACTGTTAAATTCTAAAGAATAAGAATAATTTCAAGTAAATATTTAAATTAAAAATGGCTGCAGGTTAATTCTATTTCAAGACACTCAGAAGAAAGTAATGAACAATGTTCTTCAAATGTTTCATTGGAAATGTTATTATCAGCTACTTATGAAGAGCCAACTTTTTATTTTTAGCAATATTTAGGGTACTTTGGGCAATGTTAAACCTCATTACTGGTTTAGAATTTATAATTCAAGATAACTTGAATTACCTTGGAATTACTTGTGTTACCTCTAAAAGAATAATTTGATAAGAATATCACTCTAAATAAGATATAAGGACTTCAAAGAGGTTTTATTCAAAATGTATAGAGGATATACCTTCTCCAATAATTTTAGAATCAACAGTTAAAAATATTTTCTATGCTCACTTTATTTATTCACTAAAGTAAATACATTTCTGTAGCTTAATCCAAACTAATGCAAGTTTTTGAAAGCAGTAAAAAGGCTTTTATTTTATTTTATTTTAATTTATTTATTTTAAAAATTTTTATTTACTTATTTTGGCTGCATTGGGTCTTTGTTGCTGTGTGCAGGCTTTCTCTAGTTGTGGCGAGCGGGGGCTACTCTTCGTTGGGGTGCGCGGGCTTCTCACTGCGGTGTCTTCTCTTGTTGCGGAGCACAGGCTCTAGGCGCGCGGGCTTCAGTAGTTGTGGCACACAGGCTCCGTAGTTGTGGCTTGCGGGCTCTAGAGCGCAGGCTCAGTAGTTGTGGTGCCTGGGCCTTGCTGCTCCGTGGCATGTGGGATCTTCCCTGACCAGGACTTGAACCCGTGTCCCCTGCATTGGCAGGCGGATTCTTAACCACTGCGCCACCAGGGAAGTCCCTATTTTTTAAAATTAATTAATTTATTTTTGGCTGTGTTGGATCTTCGTTGCTGTGTGCGGACTTTCTCTAGTTGTGGCGAGCAGGGGCTACTCTTCGTTGCGGTGCACCGGCTTCTCATTGCGGTGGCTTCTTTTGTCGCAGAGCACAGGCTCTGGTCCCGCGAGCTTCATAATTGTGGCTCGTGGCCTCTAGAGTGCAGGCTCCGTAGTTGTGGTGCACGGGCTTAGTTGCTCTTTCCCAGACCAGGGCTCAAACCCGTGTCCCCTGTATTGGCAGGCGGATTCTCAACCACTGCGCCACCAGGGAAGTCCCAAGGCATTTATTTAAAAATGTTCTATGCTTGATATTTTTTTGCTGACCTTCCTTTTACATAGTTTGATCTACTGACTAAGCTGTAGTTTTGTCCACTGTCATTAAAAAGTGTGTAAATTGCAGTCTGGCCAATGATGAAGGAATGAGAAATTATGTTTAGAATTAATCGCCAAGTTAATTTAATCACTTTATGATTGGGTTTATATTGGGCAGATAACCAGTGCTAACATTCCACCCCATCTCTCAAATTCACTGAGGTCTGGGCAGTCTCATGAGGTAAGAGTAACATATCAGTGCATTTTGTGTAGTAAGTTTTTATCTTCACAAGTCCGATCACATTCAGAATTTTTATTCTGCTTTTTGCAAAAATAATCAGGAACAGTCTATGAAAGAGGCATCATAGGTGATAAGACAGTTGAGAATTTGACCCATCACAGTTAAAATTCCTGGTGTGTCATTTTAATGACTTATTTGAAAACTTTGTTATTGGATGATTTTCCCCCTGAAGAGAAGACACCAAGACTATTTTATGAACATCCTGACTGTAATTTTATCACATGGTCACTACAAATTTCTTTGAAAAGTTAAATGACTTCACATAACATTTAAGAAAAAACATGAATTGCTAGCAACTCAGGGAATCCAGTATCTTTTTAAAAAAAGTAGACAACAGAGATTTATTTTTTAGTTTACTTTCCAAATAAATAATTTTAGGACACTTAGTCAACATTATGGTAATCTGACACTAGAATGAAAGAACTAATGTTTAAATTCTGGGAGAAGAAAAAGAGATGAAAAACTAATACTGAAATTCTGAGTGAGAGTAAGGAAGGTGAGAAGGACTGGCCGACTTCTTGATCCACAGAGGAATCTTTGATTGTAAATATACATTGCCATCAAAATCTTGGAACATATTATTTAAAGATCAACTGACAGTGAAGTTGCAAATACATTATTTTGCGAAGTTTGATTTGGGATTATTTACACAAAAGATATCAGCCAGAGTATTTTGCCTATGAAATTGGTCAAAATCTAAGAGTAGATGCAGTTGTTGTTACAGAACAAATTTTAATCCTTAATGTCTCCTTTCTTGAGATTAGATCACAATGTTTTGGGTAATTAATATATTTTAAAACAAATATAAACATTTATACAATAGAAAATTTAAGTATAAAATTAAGAAAAATTCTAACCAAACCAGAGGAGAAAATCATTTTGGTGATTAGTAAATTTAATGCTGTAGATGAAACAAAGCAGAATATAGGAATTCAAAACAAGGACTGCTACTTTGAAGTGAAACTGACCCTCAGTGAATTCAGAATGAATTTCAATTATGTTTAGCAGCCTAGCTTCTCAGTAACATTTTCCTTGCTTTCCAAATGCACAATTTATCTCAAATAACCAAATTAGGATATGGATGGTGGCTATTCAAATGTGCATATGATGTCTTTCTTAACATAAATCAAAGAGGCCTAAGCATACTGCCTATTTAGAATTTTTTTGGGGGGGAGCAGGTGTATCCATCCTATTTGATAACAAAGCAAGTTACAAACAGCTGTTAGATTTTTTATGACTGTAAAGAAATATGTTGTTAAATTATCTTCATATATAACATTCAAATAATTATCCCTTTGCTTTTATCCTTTGCTAAGCAACTAATTTAGGATAGCAAGAATTAACATAGGGAATACTTCGTTCAAAATGGCAAAAAAAAAAAAGTAAAAAGTACAAGGAACATATAATAACTCACCTGGCTAAAGCCTTCATAAGTTCTTCAGCTCTAAAGAAGACATGGATAAAATGCAAATATGTATTTTGAAAGGCAAGCAAATGAAGTAAAGGTTTGAGTACCTTGTCCTGTTCTACTTGGGATTTATCAGGTTTTCTAAATCCAAAATCTGATTAGCGTACTTAATCTTATGCAGTGTCAGGAATGAGCTACCATCCTTTAATCATTCTATTATTAATCTGTCTTAACCATTCCTAACAGTCTGCTTATTTTCAGATACACTTTTAGTGAACAATGCTGCACTGTGTGTTTTGTGTCTTAAGTGCTTGGATGGGGCATACAAGAAACACAGCTATGATGTTCACGTGGTGCAAATGAAGTGGAAGAAACCCAGACAAAAATGAAAACGTAAATGCTCTAGTTGGGCTCTTTACATGGATGGGGTTAATTATAAAGTCATTCATTTATCTTTGTATGGTAGATTCAGGGGCAGAAGCAGTATGGTGTACAGTATGGTAGAGGTTGTAGACTTTGATTAAGAAGATTTAAATGTGAGTCCCATTTTCATATCCTATGTTGACCTTGGGGAAGTCATCTGACTTCTCCTAGACTCATTTGTAAAACTGGGATAAATAATACAGGCCCTGATTTAGAATTTTTGAAGTCCTATGAATATATCAATGAAAACATAGTTTAGAATCTTTAAATAAATGAAACATTTCTATTTAGACTAGTAGAACATGATATTGATCATAATTATTCAGGTGATCCTTAATGAATGTTATTAATGCCTAATAAAAATTTAGAAGGTTTGTCTTGTGCCTTTTTGCAAGAACATCAATTATGGTACAATAAGGGGCTGGAAGAAAGGGAAGTGATGAGAGTTGAAACTGCAGAGTTAAATTGCTCTGCTAAGAAAATAAGACTTTATCCTTTGTCCAAAGAGGAGTCTTTTTTCAAGAATTTTAAGTAAGGGAAAGCCTAGAAAAGATTGCCCCTTAAGATTTCCTTTGGCTGTAGTGTGAAGAATAGATTGGGAATAAAATCTGAAGTAGGAAGAGAAGAAAAAGGGATAGGGTTTGGAGATTGTTTGGCTGTGGGGTAGGGTAGGGTGAGAGATAAATTAGACAAATTAAGGATAACAATACCCAAAGTTCCATGCTGAGTAATTGCAAGACTATTAAAATAGGGATATGCTTGGAAGAAAAGATAATTTTATACATGTAGTATTTGGGAGGCTCTGAGATATCCAATTAGGCATGTCTGATAGACAGTTGGAGATACAATTTGGGAACCAAGTAAGCAGTGAAGATACTGCAGAAATGTGCAGAGTAACAAGAGTAGAAGACCCAGCCTGAATCTGACCAAATTTTAAAGGATTGAAGGAGGAAATTAAGACTAGATGTGCTTTTGTTAATGCAGCATTATTAAGAAAATTCTGTAAGATAGCTCTGGTAAGTGGAAAAATGAAAGGTTTGGAGTGAAATACTTGGATTCAAACTTGGGCTCTTCTACTTGGGCTCCTCTAATTATTCACAATGTGACTTTGAGAAATTTAATCCCTTTTAGCCAACTGTAAAATGAGGTTAATGATATTAATATGCATTTCATAGGGTTAAGGATAAAATGAAATAATAATTGTTAATATTCTATATATAAAGTCCTGTGTAAACATTATTAGTATTGTGAAAATTAGCTAACTAGAGTTGTTTTCTTAGGAACTTGTTGTAAATAGGGATCCATAGTTATTAGAAATACATTGGAAAGAACAGGCAAAAAATAACTTTTACAAAGTCCAGAAAACTTAATTTATAAGTTATTAGTATTGATGTTAGATATACTGAACAAGGAGAATTATGTGCCCTTTTTATGGTGTAAAACAGAACAAAGCATTTATGTGATAAATATATCATCATAATAGAATGAAAAAATATGCTTATTACTCATGAAGATGTGTAAAATGGCTGGGAAATAAAGAAAAAGGTCAGTATGACAAACCTAGTAATTTGTATAATATGAGTATTTTCCAAATATAATCATTATTAGATAGCTCTACGGCCATGAAAATTTTGAGGTTCACACAGATATGTCTGTATTTTCTCCTGTCATCCCAGAACACACGGAGTTCCTACTGGCTTCCCGCTCATGGCTAGATTCCCACTGAAGCCCTCACTATGACAATGCAGAGCAGATGATGGTCAGCACCAACACAGCCCCGGAGATTTGAATTTGCACACATTGTTGAGGCATCTTTTCTTTGGAGTTTCAAATCCTCCAAACTATTTGGCACTAGAGTATTCAAACTTGTTTCATAAACACAAGTAAACCCAGCAAAAAAGCAAAGTAACTCTTAGCAGCAAAGCTGTTGGATAAATGGCATTTTAAAACATTTTTACCCCCACTGATGGAGATGACTTCAGCTCACTGCTGTCTGAAAGCAGTAATAAATATTTATAAGGTACTTGTACTGAGGTGTTCAAAACATCACACTCCTCCAAACAGAGTACAATTTCGGGCTAGAGTAAAATGGGCAGGATAAAAAGTAAACAAAAATAAACTTCAGACTAGATCACTTGTCCACTTACTCTGTTCTAAGATAGATATGAGTACCATTTTCAATTTCTACTGCTGGGTGAAACTTCCACATTACTAAAAATGAAACTACCTCACAAGTTAAGTGGTTAGAAGAACGTTCTTAATCCATCAGGGGTGAGACAAGGAGTTGGTCTGGTATAGTTCCCATGAGCCCAGGAATGGAAAGCCAGGATATTTTTTCATTCTTTATACTGCAGTTTGTCTCTTATCAGACTTCTAGTTAGGAAGAAAAATGTATCCATTAGGAAAAACTTAAAGTCTGTTTTAAAATTCCAAAGCCACCCCACTATTCTGTAGAGCATCATTATAATGGGAATTGTGAAAAGGAGAAATATCTGTTGTCCAGTGTATGATGCTGTCTGCTTAGCAATAAAAGAAATGTATCCTTGAAGGAATAAAGGTAAGTTAAAAGTGCTACTTCCACCAATTAGTACAATTATATGTGGATATCCTTCAGTGAAAATAGTATTTGCCTGTTAGCCCAATCAACACTACCAAGCGTTTATTTTACAGTTGAAAAGATTTTCCCGTATAAAAGAATTCAGGCTGCTGACTACCCATTTTTCTCATGCCATCTTATTACTCAAATAACTTTCCTTTTGACCATTTCTACTTTGGGCAAATAAATGGAATTATTTGAAAAATCTATTGTATATAATAATAAACTGCACACCCCCTTTCAGAAGCTGTTTTGAATTCTAACTAAGTGTCCTGGGAAGAAAAAGGACAAGGTATAGCGTAGGAAAAAAAATCATTTTCAGTACTAAGTTTATTTTCACAAGCAAGTCCTTTCCAGTTCTCTCCTGACTGATGAGATTCTTTTTGAAGGTGCAGGCTCTTGGCAACAGTATTATTCCTGTCTCCTCAAAATACACCATGTCTCTGTGCCTCTCCTCCGTCCCTGTGGTGTCAAAGCTCCCAAGCATTTGGTCCCCTTATCAAGTACCCCTCTCAACTGCACTGAAGTCAACATCTTCTGTCTTCCCTTTCTAACCCTTTTGCAAGTGCTTCTGGTTTGCTGCAAGACCCAGATCTTTTACATTTGTAGACAGACATTCCTAATTTTGCACTTTGCATTACTTTGTCCTAGACATTTTTCTGCTAAGAGAAAATTGGCCCTTTTAAGTGCAGCACATAAATTTTACTCATCACCCATCACTCCCAGTTCACGAGCTCGCTCGTGCGTGTATACACACACACACTCAGAACCCAGTAACTGGTTCTCACCCCTAATAAAATTTGCATTGTAAATTATTAATAGATTTGTTTTATAGAACAGTCTCACCTAGTATTTTGCTATATTCACATTAGTAACACAGTTCTAGTACTAGATGTCTACTGTTGTTTACAAGATTTAATCAAGTTTATTTGGCTTATTAACAAACTTTTCTCCTTCTATCTCATGGTCTCACCCTCTGTTGCTCCATTCTTTTCTGTCTTCATCTATATCCCTAACCTTATCTTTGAAAAAGTTACTTAATCATTTTTCCAACAAAATTAAAAATGCAAAGACTGGTAATATTAGACAAGTAATAAAAATAGATGTTAGGATAGATATATAACTTTAAATCTGAAGATAAAAAATTATTGAACTATATTATATATTTTTGTGTATATATTAAGTCTGTGTGTGTGTATATATATAAAACGTATATGTGTGTGTATGTATGTACACAAATATATGTGACCCCAAACTATAAGATTAGAAAGATTTAAATAAAAAATTTAAGGCTTCCAAATACGGCAACTTTTAAATAGGTTTTTGTATTTTTTTATTTACACATCTTTAATTCTAAACAGGAGGATGACTGAAATTTGGCTTTTTCCATTTTTCAGAAAACATTTATCAAAACATATTAAAAAACCACATATAACACACAAAGTAGAAAATAAACAAATATTTTAATGTATTGTTACCTTCATTTTCACTAGAATACAATCATTGCACTTGAACCTCTAACATTTCTTGGCTATTCCTTCTATCTGCGAGTGGTTATCCACCTCTCAGAGGTTAGCAGTTTAATAATTATTAAAACAATAATTTACTTAGATGCTGATTTTCCCTGAGTACAGGATTAAATATTCAAAACTAAATTTATAATCACATTCTGTTGATATTTTATGTTTTATTTGGCTATCTTAACACTATGAAAACCTGGAATTTTATGATGTAATCTTAGAATCTGTAAGTATTAAAAGTACATTTGGTGTAAAACTGAACCTCGAGTCATTATACTTTGTAATAGTCAAGGCACATCATTTTCTGTATACTTATGTAGTTCAAATTTTTTTTTAACTGTTGCATAGTTACTTTATTTTTTAAACTATTTTTATATAGGAGTATAGTTGATTAACAATGTTGTATAGTTTCAGGTGTACAGCAAAGTGATTCACTTATACATATACATGTATCTATTTTTCAAATTCTTTTCCCATTTAGGTTGTTACATGATATTGAGCAGAGTTCCCTGTGCTATGCAGTAGGTCCTTGTGTCATAGTACAAATTACATAGAAAATTCAGGTGGAAAGAAATTTAGCTATCACATGTTAATATACCATATGTCTAAGATTGTTCCTATCACAGGCTGTCTTTGAGCTATAAAAGATCAGACCCCATTCAGTATAACCACCAGTTGTAGTTCAGAAACCTTTGAAGGGCATTAGACTATTTCCTTTCCGTTAATGGTTCCATATATCCAAGAAATGTGTATTAACTCTTCCCTAAAATTTCAATGTCAGGAACTTTCAGATTACCTGTATCTGGGATAATGCTTCTTGAATTAAAACTAAGGCTTTATATTCTTCATGCTAAATATTTTCTGGCATTTCAATACTTTAGTCTCAAAAGTGCACTCAGAAGATATTTAAATAATACAACCAAAAGATGAATATGGCAAAATTCTAGATCTAAATTGGAATGCCCAAAATTCTTCTATTTGCAGCAATCCTATTTACTGTCTGATATGTATGTTTTTCTGGTTTACATACCTAACGATCTGAACTTCAGTCAGTTTCTCCCAGAAGCCTTTCTGTTTTCCTCCTTAAGGCCTTTTGTCCCTTCAGATCTCTTTTTTAAAAAAATTTTTGGCTGCGTTGGGTCTTCATTGTGCATGGGCTTTCTCTAGTTGCGGCGAGCGGGGGCTACTCTTTGTTGCGCTGCACAGGCTTCTCATTGTGGTGGCTTCTCTTGTTGCAGAGCACAGGCTCTAGGCACGTGGGCTTCAGTACTTGTGACTCGCGGGCTCTAGAGTGCAGGCTCAGTAGTTGTGGCACACAGTCTTAGTTACTCCACAGTCAAATTTTATTATGTATCTAAATGTCTTATGTAAGTCTTAATTTTGTCTAAAGTCCTGATATCAATATTTTCATCAATTACTAAGAAAATCATTGTTCATTAGTAAAATAAAGTTTTGTTTGAGAAAGGTATTATTTAAATGAATTTTAGTACCTAAATTTTAATTAACAGGATTTGGTAAATTAAATTTTTTCTTCTTATCACCCCACATATACTTTGAGTAATAGTTTTTACTTCCTATTAGAGGGAGAATCCTGCACTGGGTTATACAGTACAGACTGTTGTAATTAAGTTAATTATAATTAATTGTATTAACAATTGTAAGTGGTTGTAATTGTGTGACTTTCACCAATTAATTAATTGATTCACCTTTAACGGATAAATTAATTAAATTCACCTTTCAGGATTTCCTTTTCCTTATCTATAAAAAAAAGGCAGTGAGCTACAAATATTGTCTTTAAGTTCTTTTCCAGTTCCAACATAGAATAGTAAAGAGCCAAATTATATAAATTTATACATTTATAAAGTACCTTTTAAAACAATTTCAAAACATCCTTATAAAATGAGTTTTATGTTGCAAAATTGTGAAATGCTGCAGTTTACTTTCTCTAAAATCTTACTGTTTCAGTTCTAAGATATGCTTATTAAATAAACGTTTCTTAGAATGTGTTGAAATAAGGCCAAAACCAAGATGTTGTATTTGAGTTTAATAAATGTTATTAGTAATGATTATATAATTTTCCCCTAATGAAGATACATTCCCTTATCACAAAATGACATAAGCCAGTGTTTTTATTAAATATGTAAATCTATCTGGGCTTTTATTTAATATTTGACCTTGAAAAGAATTCCTTGTAGATATGTTTAATTTCACTGAAAAAAGCAGAGACTCCTGATTTGTCTTAAGAACAACTTTGAGTAGAGCTAACAAATAGATGTTAATTAATTTTATGTTTAAGAAGGGGGTCCCAGACACAGTGGTATTCTCTCACTGAAGTTCTCTTTCCCTGAGGGCGTGGTATAGTGCTCACTAATAGAGTTGTTAAAATAGAAAATTCTTAACACTGATCAAAACAGACTAGTAGTAACACTGTAACAGTGCCACTGTTAGAACAATGGAACCAGGAGAAAAAGTGGACTACAATGGGAAGATGAGCAAAAACCAGCTACTGACAACCAAAAGGACCTTCATGATAACGAAAGTATTAAAAATCAAGCTCAAAATTCATTAAAAATATTTTGTCTCATTTCTCAAAAAAGACCTTTAGTGAATGGTCTTATGCTTACAAGAGGTGCTGAAATTTAGGTTTATTTACATTTTCAGCACGTACTTCTTTACATGATTTCTCTTATTAGAAATACGGTTTTGTGAGATAAAACTGTGGAGCACAACTCCCCCCACCTCAGAAAGTTCAGAGAATGCTGACTCAGATTTAACAAAATCTGCGGAAATGTTATAATTTTTAAAAATATGAATTTTATCGTTAAGATGGAAGGTACATTTCGAAAATATTTCGAAAACCCAGTATGATATTTGTGTTGTGACGTTCTAAAGCGCATTAAACATTTCTAATCTTACTTGAGGAATAAATGGGATTAGAAATCAATTAGGGCGGGGTCTGAGGGCGGTGCGGCGCCGCGTGGGCGCGCACGCGCCTGAGCGCGCGCCCGTGCGCGGGCGGGACGCGGCGATCGCATCGCTTTCCGCTTCGGACGCGCGGTGGGTCTAGCCGGTGTCTGTGCGGCAATAACACGTCGACCCCGCTGCCCGCCATCGTGTCCGCCGTCCGGAAGGCCTTCGCTGCGGTGATTTTCCTTCAAGGATTGGGAGACACGGGACCGGTTATGTCTGTAACATTAAATATGAACGTGGCCATGCCTACTTGGTTTGACATTTATTGGGCTTTCACCAGATTCACAGGAAGATGAAGCTGGAATTAAGCAGCAGAAAGTGTAAAATCTTTGATAGAGCAAGAGGTGAAGAATGGCATTCCTTCTAACAGAATTATTTTGGGAGGATTTTCTCAAGGAGGAGCTTTCTCTCTGTACATGGCACTGACCACAGCAGAAGCCGGCCGGCGTCACCGCTCTCAGCTGCTGGCTGCCGCTGCGAGCTTCCTTTCCACAGGGTCTTATCAGTGGCGTGAATAGAGACATTTCTATTCTTCAGTGCCATGGAGTTTTGGATCCTTTAGTTCCCCTAGTGTTTGGTCCTCCACTGCTGAAAGGCTGAAAACCTTGGTAAATCCAGCCAATGTAACCTTCAAAACCTCTGGAGGCATGATGCACAGTTCATGTCAACAGGAAATGATGGATATCAAGCAGTTCATTGATAAACTCCTACCTCCCATTGATTGACGTCACTAAGAGACCTTGTGGAGAAGTGCACACCAGCATCATCGTAGAGTATAAGCTTTTTCCTGTGCCCGATCTTGAAACCTCTGATGTTCGCAGTGTTAAAATGTTTTGCAAATACACACCAATGACACAGACTAAATGAATCTCCTCGTGGGAAATTTGTGATCTGTTAAGTTTCTATCTATAATATGATCCAGAATATACTAGTATTAAAATAGGTGAAGCAGCTAGCTTCTTTCTCCCAAATGTAATTCAGCTAAATAATAAAATACTGCAACCAGATTTTTTATTACATCACTTGAAAATTATTAGTATGCTTAATGAAAACTTGTTCAGGTATAAATGAGCAGTTAAGACAGGTTATGCATGCTGTGACTTAGACTCTGGACTTATTCCCAAATTTGTCACCATGCAGTATCTGCATTTTTATATATGTGTTCATATGTGCTTAATGATTATAATACATAGTAAGAATGTGTTATTACATTATTCCTAATTATAGGGATAATGCTTCTAAGTGTCATGGCCCTTTTATTTTGGGGACCAGGTTTTTCTTTCCTGAATATAATTTCTATTTAATATTCTTTTTCCTCTCTAGAAATGAAATACGTTCTTTCTTTTTTATCCTTCATAACAGACCAAATATTGCCTACTTGCCATAAACATCTGCTGTCAATACATGCTGTAATTTGACATTCTGAATCAGACATGATGGCATTGAAAATGTATTTATACTTGTAGAAAGAAACCAGACATCCCTTCAAAGTTTCTGCACTACTTCTTAAACTGGACCTTTGTCTGCAGTTTAGGCCTGCAGAGTTACTAGAATCTTCAGTCCAGGTAACGAGAATAATTCTGTGGTAGTATTTTTCTGTAATTATCTGGAAGAATAATTAGGTCATGTTCTAGTATGTTTTGAAATATTTAAGACTGATCTTACAAACTCATTTCTAAGATGATTTGCTCTAAGATGATTTGCTCTAAGATGATTCTTCTTGTAGCACAGAGTTTTGGTTTACTTATTTTGCACATAGGTTTGAAACCGACTGCTATAGGAAATGAACAATCCCATTCAAAGAATCTGCTTTACTTTTATCTGCCAATGGACTTATTTGAAATTTTCACTGTAGTCAGAGAGGATCTTTTTAAGTTAGTTTTTGTGCAAACATAAAAGTAGCAATTATTTGATTTTAAATAGATTTTTATGGTGTAGTTACCACCCAGGTTAATATGTAGCAAAAATGTACGCTTGATATTTCTGAACTGTTGTTAATTTTTCTGCTGTATCCCAACTGACCAGAACACCGTTAGGAATGCTTTATAAATGGGTGCTACTTGATGATGGAAACGATTTTGTATGGACAGTATAGGATGTTAATAATGAAGCCATATGTTTATGTCTGGATTTACAGTTTTTAAACAATCATTTACTAAGTCATTTTGCTTTTATCTTTAAGAATATAAACTATTGTTTCACACATATCAGCAAGATCTAATTTATGGCAAGAAATATTCTGTTGAAATGTTGTGCTGTAATGTGGGAAAATGTAAATCTTTTTCATGGTTTCTATCAGTGTGAAATAAAATTTAATTTTGACTTAAAAAAAAAAGAAATCAATTAGACATAGTCAAAGTTTAGTTATTTGATTTAGAGATTGGGGTTCATTCCAATCCAGTGTTTGATTAGTTGATGTGCAATAGCTCGGCTTGGTGGCACAAAGAATGCCTGCTGCTTCCCTTTGGTCAGAACATCCACAACCTAAAATACACCACAATAAAACATATTAGGATTTTAAAACTGTCTGTCATACTTAAATACTATTTCTATGCTTATACAATTCAACTAAAATGTAATGACTTTTACAGTGAATAACAACAGGAGGAAGTAATAACATCTATATTCAACATGCAAAATTTAGTGCACTATTTTTAGTTGCTTCATTGAGTCAGTGATTCAATTTTTAAAATATTCCAGAAAGACATTTTTCCTGATGAAAATAAGGTTATGAAAAAGCAAAGTATATGCTACACATTTATTTTCAAAGTGAAAATCAACTTTTGGAAAAAATTCCCTTTTATCCTTTTATAAAATTCTGGAAAAAAAATCTAATTTCTACTTTTTTTGAGGTTGAGCGTAAAATAAAATTAATTTTGTGTAAGTGAAGTCACTAAGGATTTCAGGTCTTCACTACTGTAGAGTATCCATCTGTTTTCTATACAAAGACATTGGGTTATACAAAACACAGACAAGTAATTTATCTTTCATTGTATTACTTAAGGATGAGTTTTAAAAAGTTCTGTGAGTGTATCTGTTATACAGTTTCGTCAGTCTTGTCAAGTACATTTAAAATGAACAAGAACTTTTCAAAACTTATATGCATTTTTACTGATATTTTTGGAGTTACTTGCTTTAATGCTACAAACTAAAATATGTCTAATAATAATATTCCTGCTTCTCATCTCTGAAATAATGTTCACTCATTTTAAGGCCACTGAAAGGTATCATTAATCTCAAGGAATGGCATTTGAAATGAGAAAACGGCACAGAATCATCATTACTAGAAGAATCTCACAGAAGGAGTTAACAGTGGACACATCAATTACATTGTAATCCATGAATGATGAGGGGGCCATAGCCATTCATTCAACTTGTTGAAAACATGTATCCTTGCTACATGCCCAAACCAACAGAGTCAGAGAATCAATAGAAGAAGGAAATTAAATTGAACTTCACCTGTTCTCTAGTGAACCAGCGGGCATCCTCTATTTCATTCTTGTCAACTTTAATTTCTGTAGACACTGCCACAGCTAAGCAACCAATCATTAAGGAGGAGGGCATAGGCCATGGTTGACAAGAGACATACTGAACACGGCCAACTTTGACTCCACTTTCTTCTTCTACTTCTCTCCGAACAGCATCTTCTATTGTCTCCCCTAACCAAATGGGGCAAAAGAACATGTAGCTGATGAACATACCCTGGACATTTTGTGCTCCAAATGGTTCAAACATTTGGAAAACACTTTGGACAGAAACCCAATTCAAAGAATCAGAAAGCAGAAGCCTAAAACGAGATTGGAATTCAAGAAACATTATTTCTTTTTTTTGGTGGTACTCGGGCCTCTCACTGTTGTGGCCTCTCCTGTTGCGGAGCACAGGGTCCAGACGCGCAGGCTCAGCGGCCATGGCTCACGGGCCCAGCCGCTCTGCGGCACGTGGGATCTTCCCAGACCGGGGCACGAACCCGTGTCCCCTGCATCAGCAGGCGGACTCAACCACTGCGCCACCAGGGAAGCCCAAGAAACATTATTTCTTATATGACTACCTACAGAATCAAAATGCCAAGAAACTTTTCATTTCTTAAAGGTCTAAATTTGTTATATTTTAAAAATTATAACATCTACGACTATCCAGCACCTACTTACTGTTGGCTAAACACTATGCAAACGCTTTATATATTATGTTGTTTATGTAGCTAACCTTTTCCTCACTAAAATCTCGAAACATTTTTTTATGTTGTCAAACAATTATTGCAGATAACTTTTTTCCAAAGAGTTAAAAACTACAATTTTAAAAACAGCATACAATGAAACTCATTATTTTTCTCTTACCAAATGATTATTTTTCTCTATATAATTGTTGACCCAGCTATAATAAAGTGATGCCTATAAATGTAATTTATATTTCTGATTTGTTAAAACTGAGAATTAGAATAAAGGGAATAGTTTCTAAGTTAAATTTATCTGAAAGTTTAGAAATAGTTTGCTATTTAAATACAGCTTTCTATTTCAAATAGATTGGTAAATTTCCTATATTAAAATTAATTTATATTCATAAAATTAGTGAAAAGATAACTCATAGACTAGCATAAGATATTTGTAAGACCAAACTAAATAAAGATTAGCATACAATACATATTTAAAAACCCCTAAAATCAATAAGAAAAAAAGATCAACAACCAAAACAAAAATAGGCAAAGAAGCTAAAAATGTAAAATTCAGGGGAAAAGAAACTGGATGCCTACTACATATCTGAAAAAAGATGCTCCATCAGCAGGGAAATAAAAATTAAAACGACAATGACATAATCATTTCATAACCATCAGAATGGCAAATAAAAATCTTGATATTCCTAACTTGGTGAAGATGAGGAATAATAGACATTTCATGTACTTCCAGAGGGAGTGTAAATTGGTAGGAACACTTCAGAAAACAACTTGGCAATATGTGGAAAAGATTAAGATGCTCATATTCTATGAGCTAGCAATTCTACTCTCAGATATACACCCTATGGAGGCTTATACCACTCCTTGCAAATGTGTACAAGGAGTAGTTCAAGAATATTCACTGCAGTGTTGTTTGTAATAGTAAAAGCTTTGAAATAAACTAAATGTCCAACAGCAGAATTGGATAAATGAATTGCAGAATATTCATAAATGGAAGGCTATACAGCAGTTAAAAAAAATGACCTAGAGCTACTTAGAGGCAGCATAGAAATTAACAGCATGGACTCAGAGCCGAACTGCCCAGGTTTGAATCCCTGCCCTATCACTTACTAGCTGTTTGATCCTGGACAAGTTATTCAGCCCCTGTACCTTAGTGCCCCATCTGTAAAACTGCTGAAATACCACCTACTTTATAAGCTTGTATGAGGATCACATGATTTAATACAAAGAAAGCCTTCAGGAAAGTGTGGCACTACATATGTTTAGTACTATTATTATCTATCAATGTAGATTAATATTGGAAGTTGAGATTAAACGTGTTAATTAGATATATTAATTCATTTATTCCACAAATATTTACTGAACTACTACAACATATCAGGCATATGCTCTAAAGGTTTAGGATAGAGCAATAAATAAAACAAAGTCCTTGCCTTTATGGAACTTACATTCTGGTACTAGCAAATAATAAACAAATAAATAGGTAGATAAATAGATAAATACATACATATATACCATGTTAGGTGCTGATGAGTGCTGTAGGGAAAAATCAGACTGGATGACAGGGATTGTAAATGCAGGGTGTAGGGCTAACTAATGTATTTAGGGCTATCAGGGAAGGCCTCTCTGAAACGGTGACAATTGAGCCTAGTACAGAAGGAAGTGAGGTGTATATCATGCAGATACCTTGGGTAAGGGCAATATATGATAGATATATGAAAGAGCAAATAATGAATTTTTAAAACAAAACTATTCCACTGGTAAAAATAAAAATTATATCATCTAAAATACACAGAAAATATTTTAAAATATCCCAGTTTTATAACATGATAATTTATCAGAGATTATTTCTCAAATGCTGTCCAAACTTTTTATTTAGAAATTATAAGTTAAATGAAAATTACTATAAAAATTATTAAGAAAAGGCTTACCAGGTTCAATAAATCCAGCAAGGCAGGTAAACATGCCTGGAGGAAATCTTTTCTGCCTGCCTAAAAGACATTTGGTCCCATCTGGATGAATAACTTGCATGATTACTACTGGATCTGTTTAAAAAAAGAAAAAAATCAGATGTATGAATGACAGGAAAAAATAATTTAGACTCACTGTGTAAAGTCACTGTCTAGTAGGATAATAAAAACATGCATCTCCTGTAAGAACAAGACTTTTGTCTAGTTACAAGAGACTGTTTCTTTCTGCCAGGAGACAGAGTATTTCAGGAAAACTGCATAGAATATTGTCAGTAAGCTAAAGAAAGATCATTTTTGTCTTCTTTCTCATCTTAATAGCAACATTCATTGTGTATTTATGGTATGCTAGGCTTATTTTTATTTTTTAATTAGAAAGAAGTTTGAGTAGGTAATACATGGCATGGAGAAAATTCAAATTTTACCATAGCAAATGTACTGAATTTCCCTATTCCTTCCATCGCAGTCCTTAAGAAAATGTTTTTAAAAGATAATGTGGCTCTATGATTGAGTTTAATCCATTAAAAAAATTACTTTAAATAATAGTTCCTCTCTCGAGAAGTCACTAATTCAGTAAATTCGCCTCACTAGATCACAACTGAGAACCGGTAATCAAATGTAAAAGGCTCCTAAGCAGCAAACATATATGTCACTAAGCCATGCACTTTACTCCCAGGAGACCTCCTCAGGTGTTGCTGAGTCTATCCTTTTTTCACACAACTTTAAAGGGCTGGGTTATCAGATTTCTAATTCCACAGCCAACTCAAAGCACCAATTAGGAGGAGAGAAAGTACAGGCAGACACCAGCAGTAATGAGAAGCTAGCTCCAGGCTCTACTGCTTTGGTGATGCCACAAGCAGGTACTTTGAAATCATGTATCTCAATGCATCAAATTCATGCTGATTAAGCTAGGGTTAAGAAGGGTAGTAAAAGTCATCAAAGTATGTAATACTTTAATAATTATACTCTTAATAGTTAAATTAAACATGCTTTCAATAAAAAGGTAAGCCCCTCAGCAACTCAAAATCTTGTCTTTCCAGAATGCCTTATTCCCTAAGATTTCCAGATGGCTGAGGTTTCACTGTAAAAGAAAAGGCTTACCAACTCTTGGATATGATGTATTGTGAACACCATGGAGGCTAGGACAGTCTTCTTTTAAGCATACTCTTTTATAGCCACCTTCTTCAATTTTAGTTGCACTTCCACAGGTTGGGCAGAACTTATATCGACTGTGCCAGGCGAGGACAGATCTTGCTTGAGCTACAACCCCTACGAGAGAAGCAAGAGAAGTTTTACTTCTGTGACAAATTGTAAACAAATTAATATAGAAGTAAAATATTCTTAGGTCATAATAAAGATGTACACTGTATTTTCTGAATAGCTGTGTGCTCAAGGGTTTTATTATTCCTATTTTTATGATCTGTATCTTTCTTTTAAAGTAAAAGATTTAATTCTACAGATGACAAATGAAAATTAGATTTACCTTTAATTTGGACTAATAAAATATTGTCTCTCATATAACTCTCATATAAGATAGCTATACTGGGACTTCCCTGGTGGCTCAGTTGTTAAGAATCCGCCTGCCAATGCAGGGGACATGGGTTCGATCCCTGGTCCACGAAGATCCCACATGCCGCAGAGCAACTAAGCCTGTGCACTACAACTACTGAGCCTGCGCTCTAGAGCCCGCAAGCCACAACTACTGAGCCCGCATGCCACAACTACTGCAACTTGCGCACCTAGAGCCCATGCTCTCCAACAAGAAAAGCCACTGCAATAAGAATCACGTGCACCGCAATGAAGAGTAGCCCCCGCTTGCCGCAACTAGAGAAAGTCCGCGCGCTGCAACGAAGACCCAATGCAGCCAAAAATAAGTAAATAAAATAAATAAATTTATTTTAAAAAAGATAGAGGTACTAACATCTGTATACACTGTATTAGTTTCAGCATTTACTATAGGTGATTTGTAAATTTTGGATATGCATGACTCTAGCATATAGTGACTTTACAAATAGTGACTTTACAATAGTGACTTTTATAAAAATACACTACAGACAGTTCTTAACTTAGATTTGGGCCATAACTAGGCCATTTCCTAGCCATTACTAGGAAACTGTAGGAACCCGTCTCTACTTTGCTTGGGACTAAGACAATACTGGTCTGTGTCACTGTGGAACATATTCTGTTTACAACTAGAAACTACATAGAATAATTTTTAAAAAATATTGTGTTTACAACTTTTGTGATTAACTTTGTTTATGACAAAAATGCCTAATAGAATAAATCTTAGAATATGTACACTTTGTCTACAGCCTTTACCCTGATACTTCAAAAAAGAATTAATATGGCCTGACCAAAAATACTAGAATTGGGGCAATAAGCGTAGAAATGCTACATTTCAAATGCCTGACAAAACCTCTCTCCTAAAATAGACTATTCGGTCTAAGGATTTTGGAATAAACAAAACAATCAGAAACAGCAATAACAACATTTTAAACTAGGAAAAATGCAACTAATAAACCATAAATAAAAACAAACGTAACACTGAAATTCAGTGAACCATAGGCAACATTAAATATCTGCCTGCTCTGTTACTGTGTATTATGTAATTTACCTCAAGGTATCGCATGATTTCAGTATCATCACAATACAAAAAGCTAACATTTGGGCTTCCCCAGTGGTGCAGTGGTTGAGAGTCTGCCTGCCGATGCAGGGGACACGGGTTCGTGCCCCGGTCCGGGAAGATCCCATATGCCGCGGAGCGGCTGGGCCCGTGAGCCGTGGCTGCTGAGCCTGCGCGTCTGGAGCCTGTGCTCCGCAATGGGAGAGGCCACAACAGTGAGAGGCCCGCATAGCGCGAGGAAGCTAACATTTATTGAGTACTTACTATGTGTCAAGCACCTGGCAAAGGTCTTTACATACATTATCTTATTTAATGTTTAGAGCAACACTATAATGTAGGTACTATTATTATCCTCATTTTTGGGAGGAGGAAACTGAGGCAGACAGAGGTTAAGTATCTATGTAAGGTTACAAAGCAGCTGAGTAAAACAGCCTCGGTTTCCTTACTAGCTTTTTTTTAAAGATCCTTTTGATCTTAAAATTATATATACAGCTTCAAAGAAAGGATATTTTCTTTTAAAAAGTGTTGTGTTTTTTCCACAGATGTGGGGAATAAAACATACCACCCCAGATTTTGGGATGAGTGCTAAGAAGTCTCTGGAAGAGCCTACCAGATCGCCTAAGAGAATGTGGACATTGAGAAGTGACCCCTTCCTCACCTCTCATTAACTCATCAGTCTATTGTAATATACTTTCTATTCCACTGACAGTCCTCTCATCAAATTCATCAACAGCTTCATGTTATCAAACCAAAGATTCTTTAAAAAAAAAATCTTTGTCATCTTACTCAAATTCTCAGCAGCATTCAATATATTTGACTACTAACGCCAAGAAATACTTTGCTCTCTTGGTTTCCATGAGCACATTCTCCTGTTTTCTTCTTACCTTACGGCCGCACTGTCAACATCATCTTTGATGGCTCCTCTCCTATCTGACCTCTAAATTTAGGGGGATTCAGGTTCTTTTTTTTGCTTGCTCTCAACTCTAAGTAATCTCAGAAATTTCCTGGGATTTAAATACCACCTTTGTGTTGATGACTGCCATACAGGTACATTCCAGTTCCTCTCCTTAGTTCCAGATTCTATTTCCCTTCTCTGAAAGTTAACATGCCCAAAGTGAAAATCTTGATTTACTTCAAGTCTGTCCTGCTTCCCTCACTCTACCCATCATTCTATATTATTTTATCAGGAAAGAGTACTACTATCTACCAAATTACTAAAGTCTCAAACTTAGCAGTCATTCTTGATCTTTTCTTTCATTATTATATACCCCATACCCACTCCATTAGCAAGTACCGCTGATTTGCTCTCCAAAATATGTCTTGAATGTACCACTTTTCCTCCATCTCCCCTATTATCATCTTAACAACTCAGACGTAGTCTAGGTTACCAGCATCTCTTTCTCACTTATAAGTCTCAACCTACTGTTCAAGCCCTATCAGTTCTACCTCCTGAATATCGCAAACTCTCCCTTTCTCTCTACTCCACTAATCCAAGCCACTGCAATCTCTTACCTGGGCTACTGTAATCTCCAGTCCCCTCTTAATAGGACTCCTGACTTCCACACTTAATTATCTACAGTTCATGATCTACAAAGCAGCCAGAGTGAGGTTTTTTTTTTTTTTTTTTTAAACCTATGCCAGGTTATAACATTTAAATGGAATTTAGAATAAAATCCCTCATTCTTACCATGATATATATGACCCCACATGAACTGGCATAGCAAGCAACAGACAGCAAAGCAAAACAGTCAAGGTCTTTGCCATTATGCTCAGTGTACAGCAGGCACTCAATAATCATTCACTAAAAAATCAAGTGAAACCAGTATGCATTAGGGTTAATTCTGGGGAAACTAATCCTGGCTGATTAAAACTGCTGTAACCACCCAGGAGAGTAGTCCTCTAGGGTGAGAACTTTAGGCAGTTTCTAATGAAGACAGCCTAATTTCATTGCTTCCTGGCAAGAGTGTGCTTCCTAGAAATTGTGGATACATGCAATTTCAATCCAGTACCAAAAATCAGATTATTACCAATACAAGTAAACAGTGTTCACTTCTTACCAGCTTCTTTTTCTTTCAATTGCAGAAGAGCTGGCATTGGAGGATGAAGAAAATAGCAATTTTCATGTCTTTGCTTAAATTCTTCAGCAGCAACAGGATCTATATCTAAAGCAAACCAGGCAACCAATGCATCTTTTTCTGTATCTTTTTCTTGTGAGACTTCCCCAGCATAATTAAATAACTCTTTTTTCATTTCAAGTTCTACTCCAAGGAAAATCAAGGTGATCTTCTCAGGCTGAGCCAAATAATCCTTTATATCTGTGTAGTTCAGCTGACAAAGCCTGACTTCCGGCTGTTGGAAACTTTCTTCATTGCCACCTAGAGTAACCAAGGGATTTAAATCTGAGAAAAGGATATAAACTGTGGCTGGATGGCTTTCTTTTGCTAACAGCCAGTCAGAATTATTTCTTTTTTCACTTTTCCGGTCCAGTAGTGTCTTGCTAAAATAATTTTCACATTCTTCCATTTCACTGGTTAGGAACCAAGGCTTCTTCCCACCTTTAGCATTAGCTAGTAAATTAGCTATATGCTTATAACCCCAAAATTTAGCAATATCCAGTGCAGTCTGCCTTGATTTATTGATAATGGATCTGTCGCACCTATGGATGGAAGCAAAAAAGTAAAGAAACATTTTCTTCAGTATTTATTACAATATTTCCAGATGTACGTGATAGCCCCTCTATTTAATAATTGCATATCTTTCTTTTTGTTTTAGCACATAATATACTAATGGAAAGGTAAAAGAAACAATCATAAATGATTAAAAGTTAGAGACAGCAGATATTTAAAATTTCTGGAAGATTATTTATAAAATAAAAAAAGCATACGTTTTATGTGCTATAATGAGATATTAAATTTTTACAAGGAGTTTTCTATAGTCATAGTGGGTAGATTTACACATTCTATTTGGGAGAAAAAAATTAATTTAACTCAATTTCTTTGCTGTTAAGTATGAAGAGTTAATTTCCCAATTAAAAAAAGTTAAAAAATTTTAATTAGAAATTACGCTATTATATAACAAGACTGTTCAATGAGTTATTTACAAGCCCAATGTTATAAATATGGCTATAAGAAAAATGTAAAAGAAAATACGTAAACCAGAAATTAAACCAGATACTCCTTCAGGTGGTACAGCCTAAAATGTTTACCCTTTCTCAAGCAGAAACTGGACAACATCTGGGTGCCCATTCCTTGCAGCATACATTAAAGCAGTCCAGCCATTTTCAGAAGTTTCATTGAGAAGAGATGGAGAATGACTGAGCATTACTGTTAACCTGGCAATATCTCCTTCTGCAGCTGAATAGTGAAATTGGGATGTAATTTCTTGGTTTGGACTTCTTTTTACAGAAGACATTTCTTCCTTAAAATAGGAAAATGGGAAAAAAAACTCATTTGCAATTGCTTTCTTGTATCAATGATTGACCATTATCAGGGTGCTGATATAATTAGAATATTAGTTATGGTTCCTAAAACAATATACTCTTAAAAAGGTAACTAGTAGTCAACTGTCATCACAGCATACATTTCAAAACTGTTATCAGTTGAGAATTTTAAATATAATTCAATGTGGGGGATGTATAAAATAATGTATAAAGAACTTTGGTGGAATACAGTTGAAGGGGGTGACATCATTGGGAGGGGGAATAAGGTAACAGACATTACAAAGAGGAAAGTGTATTTCAGGCAAACCAGAGGGACTTCAATATGGATCAGGGCATGAGGGGAGTTAAAGCAAGCAGACAGAAATAAAGACAAATGTTTTCAGCAGATGCCAAGTAGTATTCTTAGAATCTGTGGTACTAGAAACAGATCTGTCCTCTCAGGGAAATTATGATCCTATTCAAAAAGCTACGTTTCACATGAAAAAAATTTATTGCTTTACCTCGCATAGTTAATTCTGCTAATCCATCAGGGAATGATTTTTGCTCATGGTGTGAGGTAGGGGTCACGATACATTTTATCCCAATAGATAATCCATTTGACTCAGCATCATTCTTGAATTCACTATCTTTGTCCCATTACATTGCCGTATTATCCTTTTCACAAATGAGATGACCATATATTTTGGACCTATTATTGGACACTGTTCTATTGGTCACTTTGTCTATACTTGAATCACAGAAGCTTTTAAAACCATTAACTTTGTCTGCTTTGTTACTGTTATTTCAGTAAGAAAGAAAATAATTGTTCCATACCTTTTAATAAATGTTGCCTAATTGTGGACTGAATGTGGTAGGGCACAAACTGAGCTTTTTTGTGTGTGGGGGTGGAAATGGTTCATATTTCAGTTGTCTATAAATTTCTCAAAGTACTTTTTGTAAGGTGTTTTTTTTTTTCTATGAAATTCTATTAAGAAAAGATTTGGGATTCTAACTAGGTTTCTACCATTCTGAGCATAAGGTATTGAGGCTAAAGAGAAAGAAAGGTTATAATCCATAATTTTTGACAGCAGTTGTCTCTAGGGTTCTGACACTGCAATTTTGTTGATCAGTTGTGTAGTAGGAATAGCATGACAATATAAAAAGAAAAAAGTGGGCTTTGTGACTGTTTACCTTACCTGTTTATATCTTTCTGCTACCTATAAATAGGTCAAAACTACTCACAGGAATAGAAACAAAATAGTGAAATTCTGTATACAACTTAAAGTAGGAGTGACTTCTAGATTAGAAAACAATTTTTTATTTCTTTTGATTTACTCTAAAATTTACTTCACCATTCTCTTCATATTAAGATTCCAAAATGCTTTAAAAACATTATGAATAACGAAAGCTACAACTTTTCAGGACTTTATTTTGCACTGCTGTATACTGACTCATGTATGGTCTCCCTTTAAAGTTGCCTTTTCCTTAAAATCATATCATACAGGTTCTCCAGTTAGGTTTACTTCAGGCAATATTTAAGTCATGGTCACTTCCTTACCTTCTCCACAGCCCACTCAGTGCAGGTTGACTGCAAAACTGGCCTCCAAAAATATAGTACCATTCACTACCCCCAGCGCAATGCTTATGCATACAGTAGTCTCAGGTGAAAAGAAGTGGAAAATGCACTTTCTCCCTTAGCTTTCTCAGCAGAAAAGCCATCTAGAAATAGAACCATTACTCATTCCAGAAGAACACACAAAGTCTAAAGTCCACCTCTACTGTTTGATTTACTTTTTCACTTCTCTTTGTCAGGTTCTCCTGAAGGTAAGGATTTGAAGGCAGGATGAGGTGATTCAGTTAGCTAAATGCTGCCCTTGCTGTCCAAGAACACGGACTATCCTGAGAAGTCATTTTAAAGAATCTTGAGTTTAAAGAGTCTTAGATTTAGCCAAACGAACATCCATTTTTACGGATGTGTACCCCGGTGCCCCTGACTGGTCCAAGGTCACATGGCTCAAGAGACAGGGCAGACCTCAAATACAGCTTTGTCACTTAAGTCACCGACCATTATTTCTTGGGCGTTCAAGAGGGCCATCTAACCGACCAAGCGCCACCCATTGCACGGTCTCTCCAATGTCTCCAAACAGTCAAATACCTTGAGAGTTTATTCCCTTGGCAGTACTGTGAGATTACTTTTATTTAAAAACGTGAAAGCACACATGAAGCAGCACTTCTTTTTCCCCATCTCAAAGACTGCGCTGGATCGTGTGAGTCCCCAGCCCCGTCCCCGGCGCCTGGGCTGCAAGTCCAAGCGCGAGGCTGCGCAACACCACCCAGCAGGGAAGGGCCCGACAGCGCGGAGACCCTAGAGCACAGAGAACTGGTTACCAGCTCCAGAAGCGGCACTGGGCCGACTAACTCGCCGCTGCTGCTACTAACCCACAGGTGACCAGAATAGAAGAACGCAGGTTGTACTCGAGGAACCAGGAAACCCCCTCGCTCGCTCTTCCCGGCGCCGGATGGAGCCTCTCAAACTTCCGGCGAAGGGCCGGTGTCCTCGCACGGCTTTATGGGAGGTGTAGTTTGAAGGTCACGGACTGAGAGATTCGAGAAGGCTCGGGGCTTGGCGGATAGAGGCTTTGGGGAGCTGGGGCAGGAGGTCCCAGCTGAGAGCACCGGCTTCCTAATGGTGAGTGAAGGGCTGTTTGGTTTGGTTTTGTTTTTTTCCCGGAGAGACCGAGATGTGTAGAGCGATGAAAAATTGTAGGTCTGTGGAAACGGTTTTAAGTTCTCCAGAATTTCACATCTAGCCCCCACAAGCTTCTCTCGGATATAGTTCAGTGCGTTGGAGTTTTCAAAGCATTCTTTCTTGTTAGATAAACCTAGAATATTGGTTGGACCAAGTCGTTCCAGTATATGACCTTAAACAGGTTATTGGCCTCGAACCTCAATCACCTCGTATGAGAAATGAGACCATGTGTTGATGCCTACCTCATTAAGTAGTTCTCTAAAAAGTTTATGTCAGTCGCCCAAGTTTAAGTAGAATAACATATGTACACACAACGCAATTATTATTGTTACTGTTATTTTTTATTTAATTTCCCGTGTTTTCGTACTCCAAAACCTACACAAGTTAAGTGAGTTCGAAATTACAAAGCTCGGCGTTGTTAGTTGTCTAACTCCCAGATCAGGTGTTTTTTCTTTACTAAATTGCCCCCTTGGCATTCAGTAACAGTTAAGGAGTCTCAGGGTTGACCATTGCTTCCTACCCCGATTTTAGGCATTGGAAGTTCTTTCTTTTCTCAGTGAAGTTTTTACGTGCGCGCCGACATTGTACTTCCATAACTAGTTTTTTTCTAACTTTGTTCTATGTTTCTTTCTGTGAGTAGTTGTCTTCAGTCTTTAATGATTTCAGTGATGAGGCAGGAGGTCAGAAATACTTTAAGTTAACTCACTTGGAATACCCAATCTCTGTATTCAAACATATCTTAAATAAGTTGGTTAACAAACGCACCTATATAAATCAGCTAAACAATGATTAATATATAGCCCTCTTTCCAGCCCTTTGGATTCTTTTGAAGTAAATTCCAGACATATTATTTTATTGATAAGTATATAAGATTAAGCTTTCTGGAATTATGAATATATATCTAAAATATAGAAGGGCTTTTAAAAAGAACATAACTGCAATATGATTAGTACACTTAAAATTTTAACAGTACTGTAATATCGTAAAAGAGACATTCAATGTCAAACTTAATTGTCTTAAATTTTATTCCATATTTTACAATTGATTTACTGAAATCAAGACCTAAACAAAGTCTCCACATTACTTTTGATGTATTTATTATTATTATTTTTTGCGGTACGCGGGCCTCTCACAGCTGTGGCCTCTCCCGTTGCGGAGCACAGGCTCCGGACGCGCAGGCTCAGCGGCCATGGCTCACGGGCCCAGCCGCTCCGCGGCATGTGGGATCCTCCCGGACTGGGGCACGAACCCGTGTCCCCTGCATCGGCAGGCGGACCCTCAACCACTGCGCCACCAGGGAGGCCTACTTTTGATGTATTTCAATCTATGATCATGTAGAATTTTGCGCATTCTGAATATTGCAAATTGTATGGATACCTATGATGTCCTTTCTCCTGTCTTTTTTTAAATTGGTAGTTAAATCTACAGGATTATTCAGATTGAGGGTTTTTTGTTTTTTCCCCTGAGAAGACTTCATAGGTGTTACTGTTTACTTTCTACTGCATTACTTTAAGAGACATACACTATCTGGTTATCTTTCTGTCATGTTATGGTTGGTTATTGGGTTCAGATGTTGTCAACCTGATAAAGTTTATGATAAACAGCATAAATTCTCCTTCGCCTTTTTAGCTAATAGTTTTAGCAGCCATTGATGACTGCTATGTCCATGATTTCATTAGGAGGTGCAAAATAGCAATATTCTTATTTGATCATTAATTCTACCTTTACTAACAGAAATTCTTTTATAATAAAGAACTTTACATTTTTAAGTATTTGTACAGTTTTTATAGGAAGAGTAAGATAAATGTGTGATTTTTCTCCTTTATTTCCTAGTTTTCAACATGAGTTAGTTCCCTTGTCACCTTCAGGTTTTTAAGTATATTTATGAACTCATGGATGTTAAAAATTTTAATATATATCTATAATATTTATTACTTTAATGCTCAAATTGTTTCTTCTTTGGCCAGTGGGAACTCCCTCAGGTGGGCTCCTGAATTCTTGTGACCAGGCCACTGCAGTGTTTGATAGTTTACTTCCTTTCTGGCATAACGAAATGTTTTTAGACTGATTTTGTAAATATTCTGCGCATTCCTGGATTCAGCCCTTTCTCCAAGGAGCATTGGTTCCTTTTAGTAAGAAATGGTATTTAGATACCACAGCCTTTGTACTTGGGGTGCTCATTGCTAATGGGGTACTAAATACTTCTCTGCATGTAATCCTCTTTTAGGGAAGTTGAGTAGATACAGATCCTATCCAATAGGAGTCTATATTCCAGGGGCAGTAATGCTGCCAACATAGATATTAATGCCATAATGTTTTCATTTTATTACTTTCCTATTTAGAAACTTAAAGGTTCCTCAGTACCTAGGATAAAAAGTTGAAATTCTTTAGATTAACATTAGGTACCTTCCTTAATATGGACCCAGTGTATATTTTTAGCTATATTTTCCCAAGAATATTCTGTATAAATTGTCTCTCTGATCCTGCCAAACTGGCTTATAACTGACCTAGGTAGGATACGTCTTATTCTTCCTTTCCTCAATACTTTTGCTCAGGCCACTTTTCCTAACTTAAATGTTTTCCCTTAACTAAATCCAACCCATTCTTCAAAGCCCATCTCACGCCCCTCTTCTCTTTGTTCTTCTAGATCATTCCTGACCATATGATTATCAGTTTACCACCAGCATTCCCCTTCCCTTGCCACTTCAGTGTATCCTAGCCTTTCTTCTAGCTGCCAGCAACGGTATTATTATTGTTATTTTTTTGGCCTGAGGGCCTTTTCTTGTCACCAAAGCCTACTTTGTCTTCCTGCTCAGTAGATCAGCAATGCCAGATAAGTAATACTGCCTGGGAGCAGCCCTAAGCTGATGACTGACATGAGTGAGTATATAAATTCCTCAGCCTTTCTCAGTCTTTCACTACACTGGCTACACTGTTCTAGACTGGCTACCAGATTCCCCCAGTGGGATTAGGTTCTTTTTATCTACAGTGGACACTTGATTAATAACCAACCCTTTATTGATGGTTTTCCCTTCCCTGTCTCACTTCCAACCTCCCTTACTATTGTTTCCCTCCTAGTTAACCAATTGCATGTGAATCCTTGTCTCAGGATTTGATTCTGGGCAAAACTAAACTAAGACAAGGATTTTTCCTTCTTTGAATTCATAACCTCTATTATATAGTAGTTAGCTTCCTCTGCATAACGAGAGAATCATTAAATAAACAAATCGCTATTACCACTCCTCCTGGAACATATTCCTTTTTGTTTTGTATATTAGAGTCAGTGTTATTGCAAATCAATGCATGGAGTTTGGATTGATTGCCTTTGAGTCAAATAGTTTTGAGTTCAAATTTGAAATCACTGTATTCTCTGCTCATCCATTGCATCAATTTCCAAAATGGTTTATCCCTCCCTATTACCAGACCTCTAAGACCTCATGGACCCTTTGTTGCAGTTTTTAGTTTTAGCTGTTTTTAGATGCTTAAACTTTTTCTTTTAGTTTTGGCACCCTGCTAGTGAATGTTGTGTGTAATACATAGACTATTTCTTAAGACAGAAATATGCCAGCCGTTTCCTGCAAATTTAGTGAAAATCTGTCTAGTCAATTTTCCTTCAACTAGATAGAAACTTTATTTTATGAGCAACATATAAATAAATGTTTATGTAGGTAATTTTACTTGGTGATTAATTTTATATTACCTGGAGATATGTCTCATTATTGCCACATATTGCTTTTAAATTTTTGTATTAATACTTCATATATTTTTGCCTTTTTCTCTAATAGATTTTATTTTATAAGTGAAAGGAGTCTAATTTTAAAAAATTTTTCTACAGTGATAGCTGCTTTTCTTTCACATGTAAGGACACTTAATAAAAGTTGGTGGTTGATAATGAGATATGCTGGGAACTGTGCTTTAAACAATTTAGAGGTGAATTAAAAAAAAGTGAAGGTCCCTTGAACTCTACATAAGGTCTTTGATATAAAATAATGTCACATGTAATTACAGATAGGGATCTAATTTACATACATCATACACATATTCTACATTCTTGAATACACCAAGTTTGCTCTGGACTTTGGGATAGCTGGTCCCTCTTTTAAAAATACTCCTCTCTTAGATATTCTAATTGTAGGCTCCTTTTTGCTATTCACGGGTTGTTCAAATGTCACCTTTGTAGAGGGCTTCCCTGATGACCTAGTTTACAGTAGCTCTCCCACTGATATTTTCTTGTTTTTGGTATTCTTGTTTTTGATATTTCTTGTTTCTGTTCTTTATTTATTGTTTGTCCCTCTTAGAATGTAAGCTACTACATGAGAAGGTCCTCATTTGTCTCATTTACTTCTGTTTTCCCAGGACCTGTAATTTTGATTGGCATATAGGAAACATTCAGTTAATATTTGTTGATGTTAAGTAAATGGTTGCTCTCTTATTAAGTCAAATGTATTTTTGATGTTGCTACCATACCTTGGAAATTAGAACTTCTCAAATGGCATGCATCTGACTTTCTGTGGTTATGTTTGTGTGTTTATGGAATTTAGTCAGGAAAATAATATTTGGTTGTTCCTTTCAGGGAGCTCATTGCCTAATGAAGTAAAACAGATGATAAGCTATTACATGTTCTATGATAGAGTGAAAACAAAGTAGAGAGTACATTATGGGTACCCAATCTACACATACATGGCAGGGTTAGAAAAGGTACACTGGAGACCTAAAGTTCTTACCCATGTCTTATTCTTCTCTTCTTCCAGATCTTCTGGGAAGAGGATATGGCCCATGTTCCTTAAAGCTAGTCATGTCCTTGTGATTAGTTATAGCCAATGCACTGTGGATAGAAGTGGTGCTCTTCTGGGCCCAAGTAGTTACGAAAGGGTACATTGTGCTCCAGATCTTTTTTACCCTATTATGGTAATCTGGGTGTGGAGTGTTAAGATGACCAAGTCACAAGGAGATAGGACTGGCATTTACCCTAGGGAGGGAGCTACTTTGGAGAGCTATCAGACTTGCAGTGGATTTTGCATAAGTAAGAAATAAATTTTTGTGGTGTGAGCCTCTGAAATTTCAGGGTTAAGTTGCTACCTGGCCATAACAAGTCTATTCTGAGTAATACAGAAAACAGTGAGGAGGTAACCTCTGAACTGAGCTTTGAAGGGCCAGGAAATGAAAGAACAGAATCTGTCAGGGATTCTTCCTTTCCTCCTTGCCTGGGTAGAACCTGAACTTTTAAAAGAGTAGGAGCAAACTTAGAGATAAAAGTAGGTTAGTAGTCCAGATTTTAAGGAAGTATTAGAGTCCACTAAGTGTCAGATATGTCAGAAAAACACACCATAAAATCCTGATATTCTAGGGCTTTGGTAGGCAGATTGTGGATAGGGCTCTGTCAGCAGTCCCCAACTTGTCCAATATAAGGCCTGTTGTATTCACTCTGCTTTTGCAAGTGCATTTCTTCTTACTAAGAATGACAGCATGTAATAGCAGTTGACAGAGATGACCAAAATAAAACACTTTACCCTTTGTATTGTGTACATCGCAAAGAAATGCTTTTAATCTTTAAATGTGCTCTTTTATGATTTTTATGGGTACCAAGTCACTCTTGTTGAGTTTAATGGTAATTTGATGTCTTATGATTTTCAAAAACAATTTTCAGAGTTTTTCACCGTTAGAAGTATATGGAAATGACTATTTTTTACACAAACATCAATTTAGTTTATGTATTTTATAAAGAATTCTCAAACAGCAGTTTGTTCTTATTTACAAATGGTCTCTCCCTTTTTGCTGTATGAGTTGTGTTTTATGAAGCAACACCCATGATGTGAGAGTCTTGTCTGATCAGAGGCAGAATTAACATTACTTGAAAGAGCAGCCTTCTTTCTGTGTACTCAAGTTAATTGATACAGTAATTTAATCATTGAGCTGCTGCTCACATTTCATGTTTAAGTTACTTACACTTGATTTTATTTTATTTTTTTAGAATGTCTAGGCTGATGAGGATTTAAATGGATTTGTAGCATTTAAAAATGTCCTCAAAACTGATTGCAGCATGACATTCATCAGATTCTGTATTCAGTTTTAGCTATTTTGAAGCTATCAGATAAAAAAAAAATCTAAATTTAATATTCTGCAACAGATTTTTTCCATCATCATACTAAAGCCCAGAGGAGCACAATGTATTTTTTTCGTTTTAGTCTTCTATTTTTCCTTAGGATATTTTTGACCCCAGATACTTTTTCCTTTAAATTTGACTGAGCTGTGATCAAGGCTCTGACCTCTAGCCTCGAAAGAAGAGGAGTTATGCCTCTCAGGAGCGATGCCTCAGGCACTTTGCAAATCGGCTGGCAGGGATTATTTCCCAGGTTGTGAAACGATGACCTTCTAGGGGAAGAGTGAATGTCTGCAGTGCACGTAAATTCCTTCAGCCATGATTGAGAGCTTTAGGCTTGTTACCTGCTCTATGAATCAGAGTCCGTTCTATCTTTATGGAAGATGGGTAATTTAGTGCTATATTTAAAGCCTCATGTTATGTGCTCACATGTCAGTTAATTTATTGCTGAAGGTGAATATATTCTTTTTTTTGAGCACCATGTAGGGTTAGTTCAGAAGTAAATCTGGAGTTTTGGAATGAAAAACTGGGATAATTTTACTATGATTAGAGGGCACCTACCCGTTATTTATAAACAAAGTGCCCCAGCAGTGCTGTCTGCTGTCTCCAACATGTCTGATTTCAATCTCTCAAAGAGGATTTCTGTTGCCTCCTAAGTTGTCATTACAACAATAATATAATGCTGATTGCTTCAATATTATCAGAATACGTTAAAAAGTGGAATGAAATTTAAAATGATTAATAAATACTTTTTGAATCTGTGGGATGGCATTTTGTTTTTATTCTCTGAATTGTCAGTCTTAATACAGTAAATTTCCAGAGTTTATACATTTTTAGGATAGAAAACTGATTTTCAATATTGGTAATTTTAACATTAATGCTTAACACATTAATGTTAAAAATACATTCTGTATTTTAAGTTCTTGTGAAAAATCCTTGAGAACCCACTTATTGCCACTATACAGTCTAGCCAGTTCCAATATAAATATGACCAACAGAATTGTGGGAAAGCTACAGTAATTTAAGAGAGAAGCTATGCCACTGAAGGCCACGTGAAATACTTAGAAAGCAGGATAAGAAACTATTACAAAATGCCACTAGGGATAGCTTTTATAATATCCCATTTTGTCCTAGTTAAAAAGTTATCTGCTATGGGTGAAAATATCTCCAGTTTAAATCACAGAGAACTTGACTGGTGATAGGACCATCAATGTGATACATCTTAGGTAAGGCCAGGCACTTTGATCTGAAATAAAATTTGAACATTAATTCATTCGTTCAAAAGTAAGGAGTTCTTAAAATATTGATGGAGAATAGTACTTAATGAAGATCAGTTATGCAAAATGTAGCTAATTTTGTTAAATCCAACTTTAAACCCCCAATGGATAAAGCTTAACTTACTTAAGTTATATCTCATCATTCATTCTCTTTTGCATGGTTTCTGGTTTTCTTAGCAAACTAAATCTGTGATATATTTGGATGCAGATTTATTTAAAAGTCCCTGGCCTATGGAATCTGGTAAAGCTGAAAGGGAAAACAGAAACACAATACTATCTTTGTTCCATCACTATGGGATGGCATGGGATAATCAGATACTGATCTTAACATCTTAGTTTAATATCGGACAGTATCTTTCACCTTCACCTTTGCCACCCCCTCCTTCCTCCCCTCTCTCGCATCTTCTGTGATCAAGATTTTAATTTAGCATCCATGAGAAAAAACTGTAGTGAAATAACTAGGACAGTGATTATATTGCTTTTCAAATATTGGCCCTAGTCCTGAAATCAGAATATAATTTCATCTTTGAGTTTTAAAGACCTCAAATAGGATAACAGTACATTATACCTTGATTTGTAAGCCTACTTTTGGAAGAATGTATAAATTGTCTTTATGGAATTGTGTAGCACCAAAATGTAATGAATGATGTAAGTCAATCTGATTTATACTTTACAATCTTTTTTCTTATAAGCAGCCTCTGCCTCCTCCTTGGCATTTCCACTGTGCCACCATCATTGTTTAAGATCTTCTCACTGGGATTACTGTAGAGGCTTCACAACTGCTTTTCTTGTCTCATATCTCTTCTAATTTATCTCCTAGAATACAACGAAAAGAGTGATCTTTTAAATTCAGTTGTTCATTTGCTTAAAGTATTTTATTACTAAGCATCACCTTCAGGACAATATAGATTATGAGGTTCTTTCTTTTTATTTAATTGCAATACCATCAATTACATTTTTGGGGAGACATATCTAGAATATGTTTAAATTATACACATGTACAAGGTTTAACATTCTAAAATATTGTATACAGTATATAATATGTAGAAAAACAGAATTTTGGAAAAAGGAGGTGGTAAGAATAATTGTAAAAGAAGTTCTCATTTTTTCTTCTTGTACTCTTGTATTTGTCTTGTGTACCCAACTTTGGAGAACTCCACTACTCCCTTACTTTCTACCTACCCTAGATCCATAAGTAAATAATTACAGGAGCTGTGGCATGTCACCTCCTTCTATTTCTTCTGTTAGAAACACCTGCCTCACTCTACCTCCTCCCTCATACAGCCTGTTCTTGAGTAGTTACTACTTGATTTTCAGAACTAAGTTCATGTGTCACTATCTCATGGCAACCAAATTATATCCCCTTGTCTGGTTCCAGAGCACTCTGAATAAACCTTTTTCATAATATTTTGTAGTATAGGTATTTCTTTTTTTCTAACGTTCAAAAGACTAGGGGCTCCTTTGGGGAACAACTGTCTTGTCCATCTTTTCATCCTTAGAGGCAACCATAATGCCTGACACGTGTTATACCCATAGTGCCTGGCACGAAGTTAAATGAATTCATGAATGAACCAGGAAGGAAGGAAAGAAGAAAGGAACGAAGAGACAGAGAGAGAGGGCAGGAGGGAGGGAGGGAAGAATTAACAGATGTGTTCGAGATAAAGCAATCTGTTACTGGTAAAAGGAGAATTTTAACCGATTTCTTCATTGTTTCCTGATGGTCATTGGTAAATATTTAGGGAAGGTAATTTTGCATTATTTAAGGTGAGAAATTCTGTTTATTATATTTAAATATTGCTATGTAAATGCTCTCACTTTTCTCTAGGTCCGAAATAGTCACCTGGTAACTTTTTTCTACTGAAAGCTTCGTTTTTATCCTTTAAAAAAATGTCCTGTTTTATATAATGCCATAGGACTAGCACAGGTATGTAAAATATTGAAGTGCTTAAAGTTCCTTTTGAAATGAGTGTGGGGATAGAGCAGATCATAGGAAACAGGTTATGGATAAGGATAATGTATTTTGATGATATTCAAATTCATTCAGCAAAGACCAAATAAGTCAGAGCAGATTTGCTGGTTCATCAGTTGTGCTTCTTCTGCATCCTTATTAGTAAACTGTAACACATTTTACAAAGACCCATCATTTCCTACAGGGCACAGCTCTAGGTTAAGCCTAAAAAGCAACTTTCATTATTGATCGTTCATTGAAAGCAGAGTGAAGCAATTACAGTATCTCTTTGAAGAGGTATATTGGCCAAAGACTATTTGGGATAGTGCATTATAGTGGATTAGTTATTTAATACTTTGACTATTATTGAAACTTGGAAATGTGTGTAGATGCCCTCTTGGGCTTATTGATATTGTTAGAAAAGCAACAGATATATTCTGGAAAAAGAAGGTATATGATCCTGAGCAGCCTTCTTGAAAGCTAAAATGTAGTAATTTCCCAGTTGGTGTATGTTTTATGAAGTTTACAGTACCAAGGAAAGTTGTTTTGAGTAATCATTTTTCTGTGACACGTTGATAAAACCAAATTTCTCTTCTGTTGATAACTTGTCTTTGAGCAAATTTAGATGTAAAAATATAGGGGTTCTTCTTTTATATTTAATCTGTCTGAATTTTCTCATTTGAAAAATTGGAATAAAATACATAAGATCTTTTTCATAATGGACCAATCATAAAAATTCTGTCTCATTTTAGGCAAATTAGTTCTTCTAAAGAGTCAAATAGTCTCCTTGGAAATGGTTGACTCTTTTCTCCTGAAAGTAATGGATTTTTGTCACCTTTCTCTGATATTGGGGACAGGGTTATGTTTTTAAATTCTTTAAATTTAAAGGCTCTGAGTTATTTGAATATGTCAAATCTGAGTTATTTAAATTGAACTGAATCTTATGATTCTTACTTGAAGGTTTCGAATATAATTTAAAATTTGGAAAAACAGTTTCTTGCAACTAGTGAATGATTTCTCAAATCATGAATTCAAATTTCTCTGTTTAAATGGCATATCTCCTTTATACAAGTAATAGCTTGCAAGAAATTGTCATTAGCATTCGAATCTCAGTCTAAGATGTGTTTCTTTCACTGGTATTTGCAGAGTTGTTATACATTTATACAGGTCATTCCATGGGACTTTTTCTTTTACATTGTTATCTTTACAGATTCATTCTCAAAAAGATACAATAAATGTATGCTATATATACAATCTGGGGTGTTTTCCTGTGGACTACTGTGCTGTATCAAAGATCTGTTCTAGATGCAATAGCTGTTATTTTTAGTGTTACAACTACTATACATTTGTTCATGATCTTAACTTTTCCAGTTTACCTTTCCATTACCAAGGACACAATCTAATTCACAGGTTAAAATTTCTCAGCCCCATTAATGAAACAAAAGTGGATTTTTCCAAGTTGATTCATCAGTAATGATGGAAGAAATAAATTGTAGCAATGGAAGTAATGGATTTAGATGAACACATTTATATTAGTTGATGAATCACATGATTTCTGCCAATATGAAACTTCAATAATTCAAGTGAATGGGATTATTTAAAAGACATTCCTAATGTGTACTAATGAAATAATAGTTTATTATTTTCTTGGCACTACTACATTTCATTTCTTTCCCAAATTCTTTTTACTTCACTTGTATAAGTATGATAATACTTGGTTGAAGTGGAGGTTAATTTAATACTACCTGCCTAGGTTCAAAACCTGACTCTGTTACTTTGAGCTGTGACTTTGGGCCAGTTGCTTAATCTGTGCCTCAGTTACCTTATCTGGATAATGGATTGATTAATAGTAACTTCCTCATAAAATTGTTATAAGGATTAAATGAGTAAATATGAAAAAGCTTAAGAAATATGGGCATGTGTAACTTAAAACACATTGGGGTTATTCCTTAATCTCTTTTTTGTTAAGATATTACAGTATTTTTGTACTTGGAATGGAGAGTGTTTATCAAATGATCACCTAGAATAAAAGAGTGAATTGTATGAGAAAGCTCTCTCATTAATACAGCTTATTGTGGTTAAATGGTGGGGTTAGTGGAGAAGTAGAAGGAGTCTCCAGCACTACTTGATTCTTCAACAATTTAATCTTCATATTAAGGTTTATGAAAACTATATGTAACTATTCTGCTTCTTTTATTATGACCATGTGGCCTTCCTTTTAGTTTAAGCAAAGAGTTACAGCATCATTTGGTTCCTACTCTATGCAGTTCGCGTAGATTATTCTCCTTTCTACTGGCTTAGAGGGGTTGAATGACTTCCCTAAGGTCACACAGCTAATCTTAGTGGCAGAATGTATAGAATTAGCTTCATATTTAATTTTATATTTATTTGATAACTATTCCCAGTTATCAAAACTATATTGAGGGCTTCCCTGGTGGCGCAGTGGTTGAGAGTCCGCCTGCCGATGCAGGGGACACGGGTTCATGACCCGGTCCGGGAAGATCCCACATGCTGCGGAGCAGCTGGGCCCGTGAGCCATGGCCGCTGAGCCTGTGCGTCCGGAGCCTGTGCTCCGCAACGGGAGAGGCCACAGCAGTGAGAGGCCCACGTACCACAAAAAACAAAAAACAAAAAACAAAAACAAAAACAAAAAAAAAAAAAAAAAAACTATATTGAATAAGGTATATTTTTTTCAGAAAAAGATACTTAAAGCAGAATTAATTCCTGGATCATATAAGACCTAAGGTATTATAAAATTACCAATAAAATAAGAGTGGTGTTAACAATGCTTTTGGTCTGTACTATTTGGAAGAATCAGAATCCTTGGAATCAAGATTTCATAATTATAGAAGGAGAATATAAAATTTTGTTAAAACTTTTTCTCAAATGATACATTGTTTTGAAAAGTCTTAGGATATTCACAGTTTTTAGTAAAGTATATATGCTAAAATTAGAATATCTCTGAAATATATTTTAAGAAGAAATATATCTTTTTGGTAAATCTGTTGGCAATTCTTAGAAACATGGATAAAGTGATAAATCTATTCTTTGGTAAGTATTATGTATAAAGAGCCTTAAAATCATCAACACTTTGGTAGCTTGAAAACTAAAAGGACTTATTTTAAATACGAGCTTTTAGCAATATTTAAATGAACTTCAGAATTAAATATTTACCTTCTTACCCATTGGCTTTATTTATAATGAGAATCTGTTTGAGACGGGCACCAGCAGCTTTTTCCAGGTTATATTGTGGTACCAATCAATTCCTAAATTTCAGTGACTAGCAACAGTATAGGTTTATTTCTTGTTTGTGTTACATGTCTATTGCAGGTTGACTTGTAACACATCCTCACAGTATTGTAATACAGCCTCACATTGTTGTTTTTTCCTGTTTGGTCAGAGAGAAAGGAAAGCTTGAAACTGCAAGATGGCATTCAGGTTTCTGCTTGGCAACGGCACAAGTTCCTTAGGCTTACTTTGGATTGGCCAAAGCAAGTTCCATGGCCAAGCCTGAGATTGTGGTGGCAGGAATTATATTTCTTACATAAGTAGAGTCATAAGAGAGGGAACTTATAAGGAGGAGTGAATATTTTGAATAAATAATACAATCGACCACAGGAACCGTTGTAATTCCTATGTGTGGACTCTGCTCAAGGTAAATATCAATATTACAGTTTGCTATGGAGAGTGCTTATCTCTACAGTTGTACTTCATGGGCAGCATCTACATCTTTCAGTTTTTAAAATTTTTGGCTGGGTTCTAATTTTTGTTGTTGTATCAAAAATATCCAAGAATCTTCTGTATTAACGACTTGTTGGAGTCAAGGCTTTTGGCTTCAAGAAACAGAATCCCATAGCAAACTAGTGTGAGTTCAGTGGGGGAAGGGGGTTATATGGGTACAGGAGAGGTCACGGAACCTATAGGTAGGAAGTACTCCTGGGCTTATGTGGGACTAGAAAACTGTCAGGCATTACTCCCTTTCTCTCTTTCTGTGTTTTCTTCTCCCCACCACCCTTTTTAAAATCTGTACTTGCCTTTTCTTATCTTCCCTTTGCACATGGGCATTTCTCTCTGCTTTTCCATGCATTTTGTACTCAATGGCAGCCCCATAGCTGTTAAATTTTTATGTTGCCATGTTACAAAACGTCAGAGACTGCAAAGCGAGAGAGAGGCATGGACATATATACACTACCAAACGTAAGGTAGATAGCTAGTGGGAAGCAACTGCATAGCACAGGGAGATCAGCTCGGTGCTTTGTGACCGCCTGGAGGGGTGGAATAGGGAGGGTGGGAGGGAGGGAGATGCAAGCGGGAAGAGATATGGGAACATATGTATATATATAATGGATTCATTTTGTTGTGAAGCAGGAACTAACACACCATTGTAAAGCAATTATATTCCAATAAAGATGTTAAAAAAAAAGATAATAAAGTTATCCAATACAGACATAAAAAAAAAAAGTGATAATGTCAACTCACATAACAATATCGTGCTTTCCCAGTCAAATGTCATCAAAACTACACATTCAGTTACGGTTTTATAAAAGTATAAGGTCCCGGGAATATATTTCATAATTGTGAGTGGCACTTAAAAGATTTACTTTTATAAAAAATTCCAAAGGAGAAATTCAATTATTGGAGAGAAATTATGAATAATTTTTCCCTTCAAATCATATATTTAATATTTTTATGAATGGCATAGATTAATTCATTTATTTCATCAAAAATATTTCTAAGCCTTATCACTCACCGGGTTCAGTTCTAGATGCTGAAGCTACCACTGTGAATAAGACAGACAACAGCCATGGACTCACAGAGCTTACACTCCAGTGTGGGTAATAAATAAGCAGAAATGATAGACATAGATAGATGGATGTATGGAGAGAGAGAGAGAGAGAGAGAAGACACATGCACTCCAATATTCATTGCAGCACTATTTACAATAGCCAGGCCATGGAAGCAACCTAAATGCCCATCAACAGATGAATGGATAAAGAAGATGTGGTACATATACACAATGGAATATTACTCAGCCATAAAAAGGAACGAAATTGGGGCCATTTGTTGAGACGTGGATGGATCTAGAGACTGTCATACTGAGTGAAGTAAGTCAGAAAGAGAAAAACAAATATCGTATATTAACGCATATATGTGGAACCTAGAAAAATGGTGCAGATGAACTGGTTTGCAAGGCAGAAATTGAGTCGCAGATGTAGAGAACAAACGTATGGACACCAAGGGGGGAAAGCTGGGGGAGTTGGGGGTTGTGGTATGATGAATTGGGTGATTGGGATTGACATGTATACACTGATGTGTATAAAATTGATGACTAATAAGAACCTGCTGTATATAAAAAAAAAAAAAAAAAACCAAAAAAAACCCGTCAGAGACTGAACTATCCTTTCTGAATCCCACTTCTGAACTTCAAGAAGAGAGAAGCACTCTCCTATAAGCTATGACCATCTAGGATCATGGATTTTAAAATTCTGTGGATGAGGGAATTGAGTGGGGAAATTCAGAGAAAGAGAGTTCAACAGACAACCCAAAAGCTGTCTATTATGCAAATGTTAGATTTCTCGGTAAAAAATAAGCAGCTTTAAAATGAATTTTCTTTAGTTTTAATAATAAAATCCTCATGCATATGTTTTAAAGAAGTTCTCAGTTTTGGTTTTTTGATGTTTGATAGATAGGGAAAATGGAAGCACACTGATAAAGCTTTAAAGTAACAGTTTTGAAGCTGTTAAATTGTAAAAGAAAAAAGTATTGGGTTTACTTATGTTTTATACACTTTGTTCCTGTTTTACCCAAGAGGCACTGTTAGGTCACTGCTCCAGTTGTATGACTAGCCACCTCCCACAAGACCAAGTTTGCTCTAAATCATGTTTCTCTAGAATGAGAGAAAAAAAAGAAAGCCTCAATATTCTTTAACAAAAAGTATCAGCCTTTCTCAGACTTTAAAATATGTATTAAATTTGTCTAATATAAGTTCAGTGTCCTCTTAAATTCCATGAAATTTAGCTGCACTGGTAAGGCAGATTAAGAATATCAACGCATTATATTTTTTTCTCCAACTTTTTATTTAGAAAGTTTGTAAACCTAAGAAAGGTAGAAAGGATAGGAAAATTATATCCTGTATATCCTTCAACTGGATTCACCAATTTTTGCTTATATCTTTGTACATATATGCTTATTTCTTCATTTATTAGACATATCTACTTAATTAAAAAATCACTTAATTCTTCCTGGAAAAACTTTAATACTTTCACTTTTTTTGGTACTGCATCCCCTCTTTTTTGTCACATAATTAATGGTCTTGTAAAAAATATACTTCCGTCTGACAGATGATTACTAGACTTATCATGGTGATCAGTTTGTAGTGTATATAAATGTCGAATCACTATGTTGTACACCTGAAACTAACATTATATTGTATGACAAGTATACTTCAATAAAAAGAATTAAAAATGTACCTCAATCAACTGTGACTAAAAAGGCTCAAGGGTCTTTTCAGTCATATACTATGTTCCTCTTTCATAGTAAGAGGCTTATTACAGTGTAGATATAACTTTATTGTCAGAAAAAACTTTATCGGTGGATTGTACACAAATTGTCTTTAAAATCTGTTTCGATGCTTGTTTTCCAGACCAACTTGTCCATGCTATTCCATTTATTTTTATTTCAATTTATATATGTTGGAAAATGATTTAGAGTCAACAGCAGGTGGCAGTACTAGCAAAGGTTGTGACTTTTTGGTATATGATCAGCTTGGAAAGGAATGTATCTTTCAAATCTACATGAGTAATACAATTAGTAAGGAAACTTTAAATACAGACTTAAATTTATTGCCAATTAATTTTATTTCAATAATTATTTTAGGCATCGGTTAAAAATTGTAAGATGAATATGTTTAAAAATAATTGTTTAGAAACTAAATTTTGTTTTAATTTTGGGACCACATAAGTCAGAAAATCCAGCTTATTTTTTCCTTGATTTTTTGCTTATAGAAACAAACAAAAAAAAAACCCAAAATACTTACAATAGAAAGATTAGGTAGTCTGAATCCTGTTAAAGTTTTCAGGAAAAATGTTACAGCAACATCACTTATTTCTGTTGAAGAAAAGGTAGTTATTTTGAAATTTTGTGGCAGACTTCAAGAAAGCTTTTTATAAAGCTAAAGTACTCTGGTTCAACAGGGTAACAAATTTAAGAAGGCCCAAATTGCTTTGGGCATTTGTGGAAATAATTTATTATTTATTTATTTATTTTTAAATTAATTTTTGGCTGCATTGGGTCTTCTTTGCTGTGCTCAGGCTTTCTCTGGTTGCAGCGAGCAGGGGCTACTCTTCATTGTGTTGTGTGGGCTTCTCATTGCAGTGGCTTCTCTTGGTGCAGAGCACGGGCTCTAGGCGCCTGGGCTTCAGTATTTGTGGCATGCGGGCTCAGTAGTTGTGGCTTGTACGTTCTAGAGCGCAGGCTCAGTAGTTGTGGCGCACAGGCTTAGTTGCTCCGCAGAATGTGAGATCTTCCTGGACCAGGGCTCGAACCCGTGTCCCGTTGTGGAGCACAGGCTCCGGACACACAGGCTCAGCGGCCATGGCTCACGGGCTTAGTTGCTCTGCGGCATGTGGGATCTTCCCGGACCGGGGCATGAACCCGTGTTCCCTGAATTGGCAGGTGGACTCTCAACCACTGCGCCGCCAGGGAAGCCCTGGCAGGTGGATTCTTAACCACTGCACCACCAGGGAAGTCCTGTGGAAATAATTTAAAATATCCTCTTTGGTTGTGGTGTTTTTCATAGACCATAATTTTGTTTCATTTCTCTTTCATTTTAAAGAAAAGGAACCTGGAAAAGAAAATAATTTGTTTTCCCTGAGGTTTTGGTTATAATACCAAAAAAAACCTGTTTGGTTTTTCACAGTTTTTGTGTTATAATACTAGAAACAAAAAAGACTTTTGAGGATGATATATCAGAAACTGTTTACTGTTTCTTGGATTTTAAAAGATCTGTAACATGTGTTTGAATAACTTACATATTGCCCATTTAAACATTCATGTCTTTACGTGTGTCATCTAGACATTAGCTAACAGCAATTTCGTTGATTTCTGTTAAGCTAATTTAACTTAATAAGAACTTAAAGCACTTAGAATAGAATTGAGAAATCATGTAGTTGATGGGATCATTGCTCAGATGAAGAAACTGAGACCCTAGAGAGATTTCATTGAAGGAGACTTAAGGGTATGCAAAGACTTTTTTACACTGATTCTTGCTCCTTAGGCAGACTCCAGAATGATTCAGTTGCATCTTATTATTTTATTTACTTATGCCCTCCAGATTCCTGTAGTTTTTATTTTTTATTTTTTGGTAGGGGCGTGTGTGTGTGTGTGTGTGTATATGACAGAGAGATTTACTAGGTTCTATATTGTGAAGAAAATGATTTTAACAAATATTCTATCCCCTCCAAGAAGCACTTATTTTAGCCACTTAATTAACTGAATAGTCGACTTCATGCCCCCATTTGCTTGATGTGTAATTAGATGAGTGTAATGTGTAATTAGATGACTGTAATTAGATGAGTCTTTCTGAAACGTAGTTTCAGTGCTTTTTGAGCTATACCTTGTACAGTGACAGCTATTATTATCACTGCATTTTAAGACAGATAAGGAGAAAAAAAAACCCCAAATATTTAAGTTGTATAGATAAAGAGTAAGTCTTCAGGAGATTTGAGTAGGACAAAAAGACTCTTAAGCATAATCACTGGTTTCCCAAGGAGCAGCTTTTTCTATGGAAAAAAAAAAAAGAACCAAACTTAAAATTTTTCTTCCAGCATTACATTAGAACTAGGAGATGAGATGGAAACATTCTAGACATTATATGTGGGATAAATCATTTTGAAATGGAAACACATTGCCTGTTCTCAATAAAATATTAATGATTTATTGAAGTTATTAATTAATTCAAGCATAATGTTTTGTACTTTTGAAATTTCGTTATGATTAAATTCTTAAGCATTACCCCTTTAAAAAACTAGTATTTACATACAGTAGCTTTTTTTTTAACATCTTTATTGGAGTATAATTGCTTTACAATGTTGTGTTAGTTCCTGCTGTATAACAAAGTGAATCATCTATATGTATACATATATCCCCATATCCCCTTCCCTCTTGCGTCTCCCTCCCACCCTCACTATCCCACCCCTCTAGGTGGTCACAAAGCACCGAGCTGATCTCCCTGTGCTGTGCGGCTGCTTCCCACTTGCTATCTATTTTACGTTTGGTAGTGTATGTATGTCAATGCTACTCTCTCACTTCGTCCCAGCTTACGTTTCTCCCTCCTCGTGTACTCAAGTCCATTCTCTATGTGTGCTGTTTTATTCCTGTCTTGCCCCTAGGTTCATCAGAACCTTTTTTTTTTTTTTAGATTCCATATATATGTGTTAGTATACAGTATTTGTTTTTCTTTTTCTGACTTACTTCACTCTGTATGACAGACTCCAGGTCCATCCACCTCACTACAAATAACTCGATTTTGTTTCTTTTTATGGCTGAGTAATATTCCATTGTATATATGTGCCACATCTTCTTTATCCATTCATCTTTTGATGGACACTTAGGTTGCTTCCATGTCCTGGCTATTGTAAATAGTGCAGTGGCTTTTTTTTAAGGTTAGGCAAATTGTTGTTTCTTGTAAATTCTGCAGTCAAGTGCATAGCCAAGGGAAAGTGCCTTAAAAATGGAACTTAAGTTTGGCCTGTGGTAATCTATGTTTTAAATTACAGCACATCTCATTCCAAATCAGTATAATGAATTGATTTGTAAATGTTTCAGGCAGGACTGCTTTCTTTGGATTTTATCTACTGAATGTGCACTGCAGTTAAAGCATCTTTTTTTTTTTTTAATGAATAGTCTGTGTTCTAGGCCTTTCATCGAGTTTAAACTGGGCTTAAAAGGCAGAAATGTATGGCTTTTTTTTTATTTTCCAAGTCATTTTATTAATCCAACCGTACAAAAATTTCCGCACCACATCTCTGCCACCCCCACTTCCTTCCAAAAAGCAGTGGAGTGAGAGGGAGAGAGGGACTGAACATACACGCCCCCCTGCAAGAGCCATCTTACCAAATGCAGAGATGGGGGAGACCACAAAAATAGCAACAGATAAGAGAGGGGCACACAGAACCACAAAGACAACACAAAGCTCAGCAGTGGGGGGGGGCTGCCATCTCTGCTGTTCCGCAGCAGGGAACACTGGAGGAGAGAGGCCCAGAGGCCACTCCCTTCTTTCTCACAGCCTCAAAGGCTACATGCTACACCTGGGCAGGCGAAAGAGTTCTGCAGTATACCTTTGTCTTCTCTTCACACGCTAGGGTCCCGGGAGAAGCGGGGGGCAGGGGACCACCAGCTCCTCTCAGGGCCACACCCCAAGCCTGCCTTCCCCACCCCACTGAGGAATGTGTACACTAGCTGTAAGGAAGAGACAGCAGCTGTGAGGAGCTCTGATCAGGCCCCGGGCCCATCTCTGGCAGGCAGTGCTTAAAAAATAAACTAGAAACAAAGCCCAGTGCAGGACCCTGGCTAAGAGGAATGAGAACAGCTAGGTCACCAGGCCGGAGAAGATATAAAGCATAGCAGGGAAAGAGAGAAACAAAAAACATCCAGGTTCTGGATTGCATTTTAGTACCATGGCAATGAAGGTCCTGCCGCCTCCCCACCCACAGGCTGTGACAGGGATCCTTTCATCAGGAGAAAAAATGAGGTGTAAGGGCTCTGCGCCTTTTCAAGCTTTCCTTCAATCAAGCCAGGGAAACAGGGAAGTAAGGGCGCCAAAAGTTGAAGACCAGCGCTGCGACTAATGTGCCACAGATGGGGGGGTGTACAGCCAGAGTCCAGGCTTCCAGGACAGTCCAGGCATCAAATATTCTGCTCTGTCAAGATGGGGGGCGTACAGCCAGAGTCCAGGCTTCCAGGACAGTCCAGACATCAAATATTCTGCTCTGTCAAGATGGGGGGTGTACAGCCAGAGTCCAGGCTTCCAGGACAGTCCAGACATCAAATATTCTGCTCTGTCAAGATGGGGGGCGTACAGCCAGAGTCCAGGCTTCCAGGACAGTCCAGACATCAAATATTCTGCTCTGTCAAGATGGGGGGTGTACAGCCAGAGTCCAGGCTTCCAGGACAGTCCAGACATCAAATATTCTGCTCTGTCAAAAAGGGGGGTGTACAGCCAGAGTCCAGGTTTCCAGGACAGTCCAGACATCAAATATTCTGCTCTGTCAAGATAGGGGGGTGTACAGCCAGAGTCCAGGTTTCCAGGACAGTCCAGACATCAAATATTCTGCTCTGTCAAGATAGGGGGGTGTACAGCCAGAGTCCAGGTTTCCAGGACAGTCCAGACATCAAATATTCTGCTCTGTCAAGATAGGGGGGTGTACAGCCAGAGTCCAGGTTTCCAGGACAGTCCAGACATCAAATATTCTGCTCTGTCAAGATAGGGGGGTGTACAGCCAGAGTCCAGGTTTCCAGGACAGTCCAGACATCAAATATTCTGCTCTGTCAAGATAGGGGGGTGTACAGCCAGAGTCCAGGTTTCCAGGACAGTCCAGACATCAAATATTCTGCTCTGTCAAGATAGGGGGGTGTACAGCCAGAGTCCAGGTTTCCAGGACAGTCCAGACATCAAATATTCTGCTCTGTCAAGATAGGGGGGTGTACAGCCAGAGTCCAGGTTTCCAGGACAGTCCAGACATCAAATATTCTGCTCTGTCAAGATAGGGGGGTGTACAGCCAGAGTCCAGGTTTCCAGGACAGTCCAGACATCAAATATTCTGCTCTGTCAAGATAGGGGGGTGTACAGCCAGAGTCCAGGTTTCCAGGACAGTCCAGACATCAAATATTCTGCTCTGTCAAGATAGGGGGGTGTACAGCCAGAGTCCAGGTTTCCAGGACAGTCCAGACATCAAATATTCTGCTCTGTCAAGATAGGGGGGTGTACAGCCAGAGTCCAGGTTTCCAGGACAGTCCAGACATCAAATATTCTGCTCTGTCAAGATAGGGGGGTGTACAGCCAGAGTCCAGGTTTCCAGGACAGTCCAGACATCAAATATTCTGCTCTGTCAAGATAGGGGGGTGTACAGCCAGAGTCCAGGTTTCCAGGACAGTCCAGACATCAAATATTCTGCTCTGTCAAGATAGGGGGGTGTACAGCCAGAGTCCAGGTTTCCAGGACAGTCCAGACATCAAATATTCTGCTCTGTCAAGATAGGGGGGTGTACAGCCAGAGTCCAGGTTTCCAGGACAGTCCAGACATCAAATATTCTGCTCTGTCAAGATAGGGGGGTGTACAGCCAGAGTCCAGGTTTCCAGGACAGTCCAGACATCAAATATTCTGCTCTGTCAAGATAGGGGGGTGTACAGCCAGAGTCCAGGTTTCCAGGACAGTCCAGACATCAAATATTCTGCTCTGTCAAGATAGGGGGGTGTACAGCCAGAGTCCAGGTTTCCAGGACAGTCCAGACATCAAATATTCTGCTCTGTCAAGATAGGGGGGTGTACAGCCAGAGTCCAGGTTTCCAGGACAGTCCAGACATCAAATATTCTGCTCTGTCAAGATAGGGGGGTGTACAGCCAGAGTCCAGGTTTCCAGGACAGTCCAGACATCAAATATTCTGCTCTGTCAAGATAGGGGGGTGTACAGCCAGAGTCCAGGTTTCCAGGACAGTCCAGACATCAAATATTCTGCTCTGTCAAGATAGGGGGGTGTACAGCCAGAGTCCAGGTTTCCAGGACAGTCCAGACATCAAATATTCTGCTCTGTCAAGATAGGGGGGTGTACAGCCAGAGTCCAGGTTTCCAGGACAGTCCAGACATCAAATATTCTGCTCTGTCAAGATGGGGGGCGTACAGCCAGAGTCCAGGCTTCCAGGACTGTCCAGGCATCAAATATTCTACTCTGTCAAGATGGGGGGTGTACAGCCAGAGTCCAGGCTTCCAGGACAGTCCAGACATCAAATATTCTGCTCTGTCAAGATGGGGGGTGTACAGCCAGAGTCCAGGCTTCCAGGACTGTCCAGGCATCAAATATTCTACTCTGTCAAGATGGGGGGTGTACAGCCAGAGTCCAGGCTTCCAGGACAGTCCAGACATCAAATATTCTGCTCTGTCAAGATGGGGGGCGTACAGCCAGAGTCCAGGCTTCCAGGACAGTCCAGACATCAAATATTCTGCTCTGTCAAGATGGGGGGTGTACAGCTAGAGTCCAGGCTTCCAGGACAGTCCAGACATCAAATATTCTGCTGTGTCAGACCACATATCCCAATTTTTAGCAAAAATATTGTCATTAGGGAAAAAGCACAAGAGAGTCTGAGAAAGGACCAGTGACTTTGGTATGAGGGAGATATGTCCTGACAGCATCTCTTACCTATTGTCTTGAAGCCCCAAATCACCAAGCCACGTGGCCATAGCCACGTTTTCTCCTGCTTCTTCAAGCTATTTGGTTCTCTGTGGGGAGAGGAGTTGGGTAGGTCTTGGAGGAGGCAAGGGGAAGGTCAGAAAAGGGGAAAATCTCCATTTATTCCCTAAAGCTGTTTCCCAGCACCCATGAAAGGGCTACTGCAGAGATGGGAAGAGACCCCCAACTCCTCTGGCCAGAAACCTTTAATACTAGACTCCAAAAACTAAGGCTGAGGCTGGGGGGCTAGATAGGAGTGTTAGGCACAGGTGTTGGGGGCATCCATCATCTGTAGAGGGGCACCCCTGCCCTTCAGGTCTTCCTCTTTTCTCTTGCAGTCGCACCCCTAGGTCTCCAGAGACAGCCACCAAAAATGGCTCTGCTTGGCAGGGCTTTGGTTTCCTGGACCTCTGTAGATCTCAACACGTAAGTTTCCAGAAAAGTGAGCAAGCCAGGCTCTTCTGCCTGCCCGTCTCAGTTCCTTTTCTGCCCCCAGGAGACATTGTGTTTCTGCCCCATGGGGATGGGAAGCCAGTGGAAACAAGGACCAAGAGCCAGACAGGAAAACAACCACCCTGGAAGAGCAGGGAGGAACGTATGCACTTCCTGGGCACCTCGCCAGCATCACCCATCGTTAGCAGCCACCAGCTGCCCCATGCCTTTGCGGATGTAGACAGACTGGATCTCCTTGGTCTTGAGGCAGAGATCGCAGGCCCAGACAGCAGAGGCCTCAGTGGTCAGCAACCCATAGGCGCTCTCAGTCATGCCTGTGCAGTCGCGGTGGAACCACTTCTGGCAGGAAGCCTCACACAGAATGGCATCTTGGTCGTCGTTCACCTCACTCCGACAGGCACCACATGGATACACCAGGCCTGGGGGAGGCTGGGGCCCTGAGGTCGCACTTGTCTTGCCAGGGGGTGGCAGGCTATTGGCATCCGGGGTGCCCCAACCCCGCCCACTGCTGTTTGGGGGAAAACGGGGCTGATTTCCATTAACAGCGGCAGCTAGGGAGCCTGAGTGGGGCTCCTGGCGAAAAGCAGTGGGAGCAGGTGCATTTAAGGGCTTACCCCCATCCTCACCACCAGGGCCAGGAAAGCCAGGATCAGGACCAGGGAAGGGACCTGTGTTGGGGGCGCAAGCTGGGGAGTACCTGACCAGGTCTCTGGAGAGGAGAAGGGCCCAAAGGTGCCCCTAGCTAGGCAAAGCGTTGCGGGGGAGAAGGGGGGCCCAGCTCCCCTCTGGAGGCTGTCCCATGGTGGGTGAGATTGTGCAGCGACATCCCCCCACGGGGCCTGGCATCATCTGCCCACCAGGCGGGCTAAAGTTTTGACCCAGAGGCTGGTTGAAGGGTTGGCTGGGAAAGTTCATGTTGCCTGGGGGAGGGTAGCCAGGGCCCTGGGGGGGGCATGTTGAAAGCAGGGCCCATGGGGTTGGGAGGGAAAGGGGGCGCTGTTGAGGAAGAAGCTGGGGGCCTCCTCTACCCCCAGTGTCACAGCCTGGGGGTATCTGGCCTGCCATGCACCCCTGTACACGGAAGCCCCCAAAGGGGACAGGACTGTCCAGGAATGGAGGGGCTGCGCCCCCCACCTTAGGGGCTCCGAAGTCATCCTCAGAAGGGTCGGATGCAACCAGGTGATCCACCATGGGAGTCGGGGGTGACGCAAACTCCGTCGTGCTGGGTGGTGCAGGGGGCAGTGCGGGGCCGCCACCTCCCTCCAGCTTGTCTGGTGGGGGCGGCGCCGAGGCGGCCATGGAGTGGGGGACCGGAGCCAGCGGCGAGGGGCGGCGAGCCCCGGCGCCAACTGCGCACTCGCCCAGCCTCGACGCCCGACCAGCCTCGCGGCCCACAGAAATGTATGTTAAGGCAGAATTATGCTCATCCCTTCTTAGTCTTATAAATATTGAAACTTTTTTGTTTTTCTCTTTTGGTGAGAAATAGAAGAGACAATAAAGCTGAATGCCCTGTACTTTAGTTCCCATTCCTTAGGATACTTTATTTCCGGAAAAAAAAATTGAACTTACTGCCCTCAAATGCATTAATTGCCTGAATACTCTGTAAAATCCTTTATTTTTATAGCTGTGGTTATATTTAAATTCTGGTATATAGGAAAGAGTAAAAAGGAGCAAGGTAGTGGTTTAAATTTGGAGAAGTCTGGAAACATTTTGAGTAAATATATAAGTGGAAAGAGCTGTAGGGAAAGATCAATTCAGCTAACATTTACTGAACACATATTACAGTGCCTTCTATGTGCCAGGCACTGGGTTAGTCACTTTATGGGTATCTTTTAGTTTCTCAACAATCCTGCAAGGTGTTTATCCCTCATTTACATATAAGGAAACTGCAAAATTAAGTGATTGAGCCTAGGATTAAAACACAGTTTTCCATAATGATGTTTTGGACTCCAAAAGCATCATGTTGCTTCAGCACCTACTATTTTTCAGGTACTGGGCATGTAAAAATGAATCAAGGGAATTCCCTGGTGGTCCAGCGGTTGGCACTCCGTGCTTTCCCTGCCGAGGGCCTGGGTTCAGTTCCTGGCTGGGGAACTAGGATCCCACAGGCTGCAAGGTGTGGCCAAAAAAAAAGAAAAAAAATGAATCAAGTCAGTTCCTGCCTTCAAGGAATTCATATGGTGGTCAGCTGGGAGAGAGAGCCATTCAAACAAATATTTTATACTACCATATGATAAATCCCAGTGTATAATGATGTTCTACAGTAAGAGAGGGAATTATTTCTTATTTATTTATTTTATTGAAGTATAGTATAGTGAAGTGATTCAGTTACATATGTATATTCTTTTTCATATTCTTTTCTATTATAGGTTATTACAAGATATTGAATATAGTTCCCTGTGCTATACAGTAGGACCTTGTTGTTTATCTATTTTGTATATAGTTTTTATCTGCGAATTCCAAACTCCTAATTTATCCCTCCCCTCCTTTTCCCCTTTGGTAACCATAAGTTTGTTTTCTATGTCTGTGCATCTATTTCTGTTTTGTAAATAAGTTCATTAGTATCATATTTTAGATTCCACATATAAGTGATACCATATGATATTTGTCATTCTCTCTCTGACTTAACTTCACTTGGTGTGCTAATCTCTAGGTCCATCCATGTTGCTGTAAGTGGCATTGTTTCATTCTTTTTTTGTGGCTGATATATTCTATTGTATATATGTACCACATCTTCTTTATTCATTCATCTGTTGATGCACATTTAGGTTGCTTTCATGTCTTGGCTGTTGTAAATATTGCTGCTGTGAACATTAGGGTGTGTGTATCTTTTCAAATTAGAATTTTAAGAGAGGGAATTATTTCTGATAAAGGGAGCTAAATGTGTAATCACTGAAATGTGAAAAGGTATAAGGCTGAAGAAGAGTGGTGTTCTGTGGCTGATTTTGAAGGGCCTGAAATTTTATGTTAAGTAGTTTAGGACATCTGGGTTACTCTGCTTTCAAACAACACTTATTATTGGTTTCCTAAATGGTTGTTGATGCTAGTGGACTTAATTGTTTTATATCTTTGAATATACAAATTAAATTATCAGACTTTTGTAGGACAGGATACATTTGAACACAAGTATTTGCAATACCCATTAACAAAGTATATTGTTTTTTAATTTTTTTATTTAAAAAATTTTTAAATAATAAATATATTTATTTTTGGCTGCGTTGGGTCTGCATTGCTGCGTACGGGCTTTCTCTTGTTGCGGCAAGCGGGGGCTACTCTTCATTGCAGTGTGCGGGTTTCTCATTGCAGTGGCTTCTCGTTGCGGAGCCCGGGCTCTAGGTGTGCGGGCTTCAGTAGTTGTGGCACTCAGGCTCAGTAGTTGTGGCAGACGGGCTTAGTTGCTCTGCGGCATGTGGGATCTTCCCGGAGCAGGGCTCGAATCCCTGTCCCCTGCACTGGCAGGCGGATTCTTAACCACTGCACCACCAGGGAAGTCCAACAAAGCATATTGTGTTTTAAAAAAGATAGACATACCTGTAAAGTAGATTCCAGTTGTCAATGACTGTCATTGTGAAAGAGTGCATACAAGAGGAGGTATCGGTAGTGTTCACTTGGCAATTTCATATTTTGCAGTATTTATGAAATATGGACAGTGTATTTTAGACAACGTACATGGTTTCTTTGTCAGAGAGATGATGTGGGTTTTTAGATTCTTTGAAAGTATATTTGTAGATAAAGGGTATTTTTACAACTGGCAATAACTTTAATGTTCTGAAGTATATATTTGCTGTCAGCACATCTGATACAGTGATTGAATTACATAGGAAACCTACAGATTGATATCTTGCAGGCATTGGTGATCTTTGTAAGTGCTATTATTTACTGTGAGAGATAAGTGCATTTTTCAGATGGACCACCCAAAATTTTATTTTTAAACTTCATTTGTAATTTGGGAATTGATAGAAGCTTTAAATATTTGGAGCATCATCCTATATGATATCTGACTTTAGCTTGGTGAAATTGTATTTTCTGTCCCCTCAACTGTTATTCAGTTATGGGATTTCTTGCACTTTGGATTAGTACTCGTCTGTGCCCTTAATAACAGTAGTTGTATTTTGAAACCAAAATGATTGATTTATAGATACATGTATAGGTTCTGATGTATTTTTCTGACAAAAAAATGAAGGTATTATAAGTTAGGAATTTAAAGCCTATAGTACTCAAGTTATACTTCAAGTTGAAAGTATCTTAAAATGTGTAGCTGTTGCCCTGGAAAGAAAAAAAAATATGGTAATGCAACAGTTCTTCTCATAAACACTTTAAAGAGTAGTTCCTCTGCCATATGTACAGTTTGAACAGTTGTTTCTTTTTTTTTATCACAAAGCAGGTATCCTTATCATTGGCAGCAGCATGAATTCAGAAATAAAGCTTGCCATTAAAGCTTTACACGTTTTTCCTAAATGTTTTCTACACATGAAACTATAACAGAAAGGAGATTTTAGGTCAGGAAAGGGACAAGTGGTCTTTGTTTTTATTGTGGTTATCAAATTAAATATAATAGAATGGTAACATTTGATCCTTAGGTTTTTTTTTAAGATCTCTAGGTTAAAGGAATTTAATGTTTCCAATACAACACGAGCCAAATGAGTTATAAAGTGTAAAGTGTATGTGCGTGCGTGCATGTGTGTGTTGTGTGTGTTTATGTGTGTGTTACGTGTGTTTATCTTGCTATTGCAACTTCTTAATGAAGGACAGCCACATTTATGCTGTTATTTTTAGGACATTGTACTAAGTTAGAAGTCATATCCATGCTTTATATAAACAGGCCCAAACAGATTCTAAGTTGATTTCATCATGTCAATATCAGAAAATAAGAACTGTGATACCTAATGATGGCATTACTATTGAATTGCTTTGTGCCTAGGAGGCAGAATCTTAAATTCTTATTAGCTTGTTAATATGTCAGACATAATTGGAAAGTATGGAGTGTTTCTAATTATTATCCTAGTAACCTCAACTCTGTATACTTCTGTTTTCTCAACAATGTGAGGAAGTGTGAGCTTCAATTAATATTTGGGATTACAAAATTACAGATTTAAAGGTGGAAAGTGTGTAAATGTCATTATTCTAATAAAAATTCAAATTTACAAGATAAAGAAACTATTGAATAGCCTTGAATAAATTGCTCCCAATAAAGCAAATCCTAAAATGACCATAAGAGGGTGCAAAGGCATTGTAGAAATGAACAAACCAGTTCCTAAAATGAGAAGCCACTGAGAGAAGTGTATCTTTGTGACCACAAAATATGTTACGTTTCAGAAGACATCCAAAGCTTCGAGAGCATTTCAATGAACATGACATGAGTTTATATTCATTTGAATATAATCTTTTCTTGATTTCCTCTGAATGAACAAGTTGTCACTATGTTGGTTCTTGAAAAGCTTAAATAGGATCAAATCAGTAAAGCAGCGTTAAAAGTGGGATGTAATTACAGTTGCTGCTGTTTAAACTGAATCTAGGGTTTTTAAAATCATAAATTACCATTTTAGACAAATCTAGATCCTAAGTTTTATACTTTATCTGTAAAGATGGACTTCTGATTGGAGAGAGGTATCTGTAAAGATGGATTTCTGATTGGAGAGAGGAAATTAATTCGTAGAATAAGAGGCTTTGGAAAAATTTGAGAAAGAAAGACAAAAATGCCATTAAATGTCTTCTAAATACAAAACACAAAGTTTCTGTTTGTTAATTTGGGTCTTAGAATTATTTTGTTTTAGATGATGTAATTTCATGAAACATCTGTAGGCAGACTCTAATGAATCATTTGGTCTTTTGCACACTTTTTTCTTTTAATATTATGTATTTATTTATTTACTTATTTATTTTTATGGTTGCATCGGGTTTTAGTTGTGGCATGCGGAATCTTTGTTTAGCCATGCGGGATCTTTTTGTTGTGGCGTTGGGGCTTCTCTCTAGTTGTGGTGTGTGAGTTTTCTTTTTTCTGTTTGTGGCGCGCAGGCCCCAGAGCACGTGGGCCCTCTAGTTGAGGCACATGAGCTCAGTAGTTGTGGCGCCTGGGTTTAGTTGCCCTGCAGCATGTGGGATCTTAGTTCCCCGACCAGGGATCAAACCTGCGTCCCCTGCATTCGAAGGTGGATTCTTTACCACCAGACCACCAGGGAAGTCCCTGGTCCTTTGCACATTTTAAGAACTAAACTCAACGAAACAAAACAACTTACCTAAAAGTAACTTTAAATATTAATAGATTAATTGAGACAGGAACAAGGAAGGTGCTTCTTAGAGAGAGTTGTTTTCATAAAGTTTCCGTGCATGGTCTTAGTTGGACATTTAGATGAGATCAAAATTTTTTCAAAATAATCTTTTATTTTGTGACAGCCTTAGAAGAAATTGAGAACTGTATTCCCTATTAGTTGTAAGTGAGAGGAAATAAAAATAAATGATTTGGACATTTAGTTTTAAGGCTCTATCTGAAAGAACTGCTTTAGAAGTAATCTCTTTGGTGATTTCATGTTAGCTTTTCAAAATAAAATCAACTTTTTTTTTTAACATCTTTATTGGAGTATAATTGCTTTACAATGGTGTGTTAGTTTCTGCTTTATAACAAAGTGAATCAGTTATACATATACATATGTTCCCATATCTCTCCCTCTTGCGTCTCTCTCCCTCCCACCCTCCCTATCCCACCCCTCTAGGTGGTCACAAACCACCGAGCTGATCTCCCTGTGCTATGCGACTACTTACCATGAGCTATCTATTTTACGTTTGGTAGTGTATATATGTCCATGCCACTCTCTCACTTTGTCACAGCTTACCCTTGCCCCTCCTGATATCCTCAAGTTCATTCTCTAGTAGGTCTGTGTCTTTATTCCCATCTTAACCCTAGGTTCTTCATGACATTTTTTTTTCTTAGATTCCATATATATGTGTTAGCATAC
>NW_020172676.1:3073309-3073596 GCF_003031525.2 Neophocaena asiaeorientalis asiaeorientalis
GTTGGCTGTGGGTTTGTCATATATGGCCTTTATTATGTTGAGGAAACTTCCCTCTATGCCTACTTTCTGCAGGGTTTTTATCATAAATGGGTGTTGATAGCTTTCTCTGCATCTATTGCGTTGGTCATATGGTTTTTCTCCTTTAATTTGTTAATATCGTGTATCATGTTGATTGATTTGCGTATATTGAAGAATCCTTGCATTCCTGGAATAAACCCCACTTGATCATGGTGTATGATCCTTTTAATGTGCTGTTAGATTCTGTTTGCTAGTATTTTGTTGAGGAT
>NW_020172676.1:3073662-3074763 GCF_003031525.2 Neophocaena asiaeorientalis asiaeorientalis
TTGTTTTTCCCTTGCTGCTTTTAATATGTTTTCTTTGTATTTAATTTCTGATAATTTGATTAATATGTGTTTTGGCGTGTTTCTCCTTGGATTTATCCTGTATTGGACTTTCTGTGCTTCCTGGACTTGATTAACTATTTCCTTTCCCATTTTAGGGAAGTTTTCAACTATAATCTCTTCAAATATTTTCTCAGTCCCTCTCTTTTTCTCTTCTTCTTCTGGGACCCCTACTATTCAAATGCTGGTGCGTTTAATGTTGTCCCAGAGGTCTCTACGACTGTCCTCAGTTCTTTTCATTCTTTTTTCTTTATTCTGCTCTGCAGTAGTTATTTCCACTATTTTATCTTCCAGGTCACTTATCCGTTCTTCTGCCTCAGTTATTCTGCTATTGATCTCTTCTAGAGTATTTTTAATTTCATTTATTGTGTTGTTCATCGTTGCTTGTGTCCTCTTTAGTTCTTCTAGGTCCTTGTTAGATATTTCTTGCATTTTCTCTATTCTATTTCCAATATTTTGGATCATCTTTACTATCATTATTCTGAATTCTTTTTCAGGTTGACTGCCTATTTCCTCTTCATTTGTTAGGTCTGGTGGGTTTTTATCTTGCTCCTTCATCTGCTGTGTGTTTTTCTGTCTTCTCATTTTGCTTATCTTACTGTGTTTGGGGTCTCCTTTTTGCAGGCTGCAAGTTCGTAGTTCCCGTTGTTTTTGGTGTCTGTCCCCAGTGGTTAAGGTTGGTTCAGTTGGTTGTGTAGGCTTCCTGGTGGAGGGGACTAGTTCCTGTGTGCTGGTGGATGAGTCTGGATCTTGTCTTTATGGTGGGCAGGTCTACGTCTGGTGGTGTGTTTTGGGGTGTCTGTGGACTTATTATGATTTTAGGCAGCCTCTCTGCTAATCGTGGGTTTGTGTTCCTGTCTTGCTAGTTGTTTGGCATAGGGTGTCCAGCACTGTAGCTTGCTGGTCGTTTGAGTGAAGCTGGGTGCTGGTGTTAAGATGGAGGTCTCTGGGAGATTTCCACCGTTTAATATTATGTGGAGCTGGGAGGTCTCTTGTTGATCAGTGTCCTGAAGTTGGCTCTCCTACCTCAGAGGCAGAGCCCTG
>NW_020172676.1:3074936-3075293 GCF_003031525.2 Neophocaena asiaeorientalis asiaeorientalis
AAAAAAAAAAAAAAAAAAAAATAAGTAAAAAAAAAAAAAAAAATAAAAAAAAAAAAATTTTTTTAAGCAAAAAAAAAAAAAAAGAAAAAACGGACGGGCAGACCCTAGGGCAAATGGTGAAAGCAAAGATATATAGAGAAAATCTCACACAGAAGCATACACATACACACTCACAAAAAGAGGAAAAGGGGAAAAAATAATATATCTTGCTCTCAAAGTCCACCTTCTCAATTTGAAATGATTCGTTGTCTATTTCGGTATTCCACTGATGCAGGGTACGTTAAGTTGATTGTGGAGATTTAATCCGCTGCTCCTGAGGCTGCTAGGAGAAATTTCCCTTTCTCTTCTTTGTTTGCA
>NW_020172676.1:3075402-3100571 GCF_003031525.2 Neophocaena asiaeorientalis asiaeorientalis
GGGGGCGGCGGAAGGAGGGGTATGGAGTGCGGGGCGAGCCTGCGGCGGCAGAGGCCACTGTGACGTTGCACCAGCCTGAGGTGTGCAGTGCGTTCTCCCGGGGAAGTTGTCCCTGGATCATGGGACCCTGGCAGTGGCGGGCTGCGCAGGCTCCCAGGAGGGGAGGTGTGGAGAGTGACCTGTGCTCCCACACAGGCTTCTTGGTGGCGGCAGCAGCAGCAGCCTTAGCGTCTCATGCCCGTCTCTGGGGTCAGTGCTTTTAGCTGCGGCTCACGCCCGTCTCTGGAGGTCCTTTAAGCAGCACTCTTAATAACCCTCTCCTCACGCACCAGGAAACAAAGAGGGAAGAAAAAGTGTCTTGCCTCTTCGGCAGGTCCAGACTTTTTCCCGGACTCCCTCCCGGCCAGCCGTGGTGCACTACATGCAGTGTTCATGCTGCCAGTCCTCTCCCTGCGATCCTACCGAAGCCCCAGCCTCAGCTCCCAGCCCCCACCCGTCCCGGCGGGAGAGCAGACAAGCCTCTCGGGCTGATGTGTGCTGGTCGGCACCGATCCTCTGTGTGGGAATCTCTCCGCTTTGCCCTCCACACCCCTGTTGTTGCGCCCTCCTCCGTGGCTCCGAAGCTTCCCCCCTCCGCCACCCGCAGTCTCCACTCGCGAAGGGGCTTCCTAGTGTGTGGAAACCTTTCCTCCTTCACAGCTCCTTCCCACTGGTGTGGGTCCCATCCCTATCCTTTTGTCTCTGTTTATTCTTTTTTCTTTTGCCCTACCCAGGTACGTGGGGGGTTTCTTGCCTTTTGGGAGTTCTGAGGTCTTCTGCCAGCGTTCAGTGGGTGTTCTGTAGGAGTTGTTCCACGTGTAGATGTATTTCTGGTGTATCTGTGGGGAGGAAGGTGATCTCCACATCTTACTCTTCCGCTATCTTCCCCCTCTCCCTCCGCCATCTTCCCCCTCTCCCCAAAATCAACTTTTGAAATGAAATCTCAGAGCAGATGTTGAGTCAGTGGAAATATTTTTTGTTGTAGGATGTCATTTACTAACAGATGCCCCAAAGCTCACAGAATTCCTCATGTTTTCACCATCAGAAGCTTAGAGCCACAGGAAGCCCCTAAAATTTGCCCTTTTCCTGTCTTTTCAGTGACCATCTTGTACAAGAGCTGAATTAAGGGAAAGTCTAGTGATATGGTTCTTTACATTGCTGTGTAGTTAGGAATCAGGTTCTTGGAACTTGCTCACCTAGGTAGATATCTAGATTAGAACCCTACATATCTAATAGCAGCAATATCTCTCTTTATACCTCTGAACATTTTCATTACAGGCAAATTGTTATAAAGAATTCTTGGGGTGATAAAGTAATAATCACTGAATATCATAGATTTATGTATGAATGTCTAGAAATGATCATTGAGATTCTGGGTATAATCCAGCTCATATTCCAACCTTCTAGTTTCTAGTTGAGATGGGGAAGGTGGTAATTTAAAAGAAGTAAATTAATACTGTTGCTGAACTCTAAAAACTGCATTTCAACAGTGATTGGGAAGATCTATTAAGATTTATACTAATCTCAAGAATTAACAAAGATAAATAAACCTCAACTGTATAAATAAAATAAGCCAGTAGGATTATAGACACAGGCAATTATACTTTGAATAAAAAAGAAAACAAAGATACGTTAATCCAGATTTCATACCTGAATGAGAGAGAGGTCTGAGCATACTGTGAGGGGCAGTAACTAGTCATTTCAAAAAGACCAAAAGTATAGAGGAAACAAGATTTTAGCTGTAGTGCATTTATTCAACATCCAGTTACTATGTACCAGGCGTTGGGCATCTTGTTGCTATTTTAAGACCTATCGGTTCTTAGTACTTGGAATTCTAAAGAGAACGTATCTTTCCCTTAGATTCTTTGTTTACTCAGAAGACATCAGATATCCTAGTACTTTTTTTCTTTTTTTTTTGCGGTTCGCGGGCCTCTCACTGCTGAGGCCTCTCCCGTCGCGGAGCACAGGCTCTGGACGCACAGGCTCAGCGGCCATGGTCATGGGCCCAGCTGCTCCGCGGCATGTGGGATCCTCCCGGACCGGGGCACGAACCCGTGTCCCCTGCATTGGCAGGTGGACTCTCAACCACTGCGCCACCAGGGAAGCCCCCCTAGTACTTTTAATAAACATTCTAATCACCTTGCTGTAATTTCTGGACACTACAGGCTTGGGTGTAACTCAGTTATGAAAGGCAGTTATATCTTCTAATTTATTGTTGATATTGGGTCTTCTGTGCTTCATTACGCTAAATTGCTATTCTTCATAGTAGTCAATTAATTTTGTAGCTCAACTGGACAGAATTGGTGCTACTTTGACATTTAATGTCAGGGTGGCAGAGAGTTATGTTTAAAAAAGAGAAATTACCACATTGGAAATAAAGAGTGTTTAAAAGGAATTGTTCAAAGTGAGAGAGTGGCATGGACATATATACACTACCAAGTGTAAAATAGATAGCTAGTGGGAAGCAGCCGCACAGGGAGATCAGCTCGGTGCTTTGTGACCATCTAGAGGGGTGGGATAGGGAGGGTGGGAGGGAGGGAGATGCAAGAGGGAAGAGATATGGGAACATATGTATATGTATAACTGATTCACTTTGTTATAAAGCAGAAACTAACACACCATTGTAAAGCAATTATACTCCAATAAACATGTTAAAAAAAGGAATTGTTTTATCAATATATTATTAGTATAGCTAATGTTTTTTGTTTTGTTTTTATTCCTCACTCATAATGCACTAGGGACAGCAAAGGTATTTTAATTCATTCCTCAACGTTAGGTAAGGACTCCATGCCATCCTTCAAAGACGTTTTATATTTATCTTCTTTAAAGGTCTCAAGGGAAGGAAAATCTATATGCTACCTTGATGATGCATCTTAGTGTGTAGAAACATTCATACATTTGTACAAGAAAGAATGAAGAAAATTCCATTTTGACATAAAATTCATCATTTACAGTGGGTTACTCTGAGAATGAGGGGAATGCACATTTCTTTTCTTATGGAGAAGATGAGTGACCTCTCACAGCCTTAACTTTGCTCTGTGTTCTGAAATCATCTTGATCCTGTGAATGTTGAATGAAAAGAGATCAAGAATAGCTGTCAGGCAGTGTGTGTAATTTTGGGAAAATGAGAGGTTAAGGGAAACTCCTGAATATTCTCTTCTTCTTCCACTTTTTTTTATTTTAAATTCACAGCTTTCATTTTGACTTTCCTCTAGTTACATCTGTTTCTCCCAGCTCATTTTCTCACAAGCTCCTGTCAATGAACACAAGCTCAGGTCATGACAAGTCATGACATTTGGGTGCAGAAGTCTCTGAGACTCTGTGACAGAAAGGAGAAGATTAAAAAAAAAGAAAAATAGCTGACAAAGTGAATGAGGCTGGGTAGGCCTAAAATCTGAAGTGTTTATCTCAACTCTAACTTGGAAGCTGATGCCCTGGTGTCAGGATGGACAGGTAGTGGGTGAAGAGTTTCTATTTTGAAGAAGAAGCATAGGAAATATACTCCTGGCCCTGTGTGTAACATTAAGGGCCAGTTCTGTTTGATCTCAGGGGTAGTCTGTGTTTCCCTGGCCATACACCATAGTTTAGAACTTTAAAGAAAACAAGAAGAAGTAACCAAAGCAGAAGTTATATTTTAATAAGATGATAATTTTGGACTGTTCTCTCCAGAGATGGTCTATTCAAAAGTTTTGTGGTTGTGATGCTATTTTAATGAAAGTAGCATGAGAAATGCGTCATATTACTACATAATCAAGCTGTGATAATGTTTCCATTGGATATTGCATCAGTGTTCTGTGATCTGGTCCAATTCCAGATGAAATTTAAGATGTTGACTACAGACTATAAAGTCCAAAATTACTTGGATCTTGGTTACTTTATTCTCCCCTAATGTGATACATAATTTAGACTTCTGGGCATTCTTGCTAAAGGTTTTCAGACTACATTGATGAGAACTGGAGAATAAAACTTGTTTTAGATGCATGAATCCTTGCTTTGGAAATTATCTTTTTTGGTGGAGGAAGGGACAGAGTGAACTTAAAAATACTGTAAACAACATCTATTGATACTGGACTTCCCTTGAGAAAGGAAGTTTTATTTCAAAATCTTAAATATTTAAATTATTTAAAATAACCAATTGCTTTTAAATCCCAAATATTGTTTTGCATGTATAATCTTATAAACATACAAATGTACAAATCTTACATGTACACTTAAGTTAATTTTATGTTATAAAATAATGCAGTTCTGGCTTAGCGCTAGAGGTGTGTTATAGATTAAATGTTTGTGTCCCCTCAAAATTCATGTGTTGATGCCCTAGCTCTGAATATGATTGTATTTGGAGGTGGGCCCTTTGGGAAGTAATTATGTTTAGATGAGGTCATGAGGGTGGGGTCCGCATGATGGCATTAGTGTCCTATAAGAGGAAGAGAGACCAGAGCTCTTTCTCTGTCTTTGCCATGTGAGGACTCAGTGAGAAGCCAGCCTTCTACAAGCCAGAAAGAGAGCTCTCACCAGGAATCAAATTTGTCAGCAACTTGATTTTTGACTTCTCAGCCTCCAGAACTTTAAGAAATAAATGTCTGTTATTTAAGCCACCCAATTTATGGTATTTTGTTATAGCAACCTGAGTTGACTAAGACAGGATGGGAATATCAAAATGATTCTAAGATGTAAAATATTACTCCATTACCTTCTTTATGCAGTGTACTGTTGAACCTTCTAGCTATGTTTAATAAATCTCTTCCTGCTTTGGACCCATCCTGTTAGCTTCAAAAAGTATCCATCCCTCAAAATCTGTACTTTGGAATTTTGCCTGTTTTCCATTACACAGCCCAAAATTTATAAGTCATTTATTGGTAAATCCCCCTCCCTTTTTACACATATTCAAATCACCACCAATTCTCATACCAATTTTTAAATATATATTGATTCTGACCTTTTAATTCATATCTACCCTAGTCCAATCTGCCACCATCTCTTGACTTGATGATTGCAGAATTCTCCTAACTGGATCCCTACTTCCACTCTAGCTCTACTCCATTTTATTCACAGTGGTCAGCAGCATCTTTTTTTTTTTTTTTAATCGATGGGTTTATTTTTTAAAGCACTTTTAGGTTTATAAAAAAATTGAGTGGAAATTACAGAGTGTTCCCATACAGTTTGCTGGCCCCAACAGTTTCCCCTATTATTGACATCCTGCTTTCTTGTGCTATACTTGTTATAATTGATGAGCCATAATTGATACATTATTGTTAACTAAAATCCATAGTTCATATTAGGGTTCACTCTTTGTTTTGTACTTTCATTGGTTTTTACCAAGGTACAAAGACATGTATCCACCATTAGTGTATCATACAGAATAGTTTCACTGCCCTAAAAATCCTCTCTACTATGCTGATTCATCCCTCTCTTCCGTTACCTTCTGGCAACCACTGATCTCACATCCTTCCCTATACTAATCTGAGAATGAAAGTCTAATATTTTAACACAATGTTTTCTAATTTATACTATTAATATCAGAATTAATTTATATTTATTATAAACTCCTAGAGAGTTGGTGTTTTTTTCTTTTTTTAAAAGATGAAACCATTTTGAGGATTTGAAGAAAACTAAGGACCCTCTCCTTATATTCACTGCCATCTACCCTGTCACATAAATAAAATTTCACTGGTTTATGGGCACTCTGAAGCTATGCTAAGGACTGCTGTCCTAAAGAGAGAACAATTTCTGTGTACTTGTTTGTACCACATGGAAATAAGTACTAACTACATTTCTTTCAATATTAACTAAAATTTTGTGCAAAACCTAAAAATGTACACCATCCTCCTGTCTGGAGAAAATGGTTGCAAAAAACAGAATTCACTTTTAGAACAAATTTGATGAATGTGTTTTTTCTCTAATGTGTTGGGATTTTTCTACTAGAGGTTTGAGGTTTTAAGATTGCCCAAACACTCATAGGTTGTAAAAAGTAGTTCTCATTCTGTGTTTGTGAAAGCCATTTCAATCTGTGCTGTTTCTCATTTACAGTTTTTTTTTTATCTTTTTCAGTCTCACTGTTCTAATTCCTTTAACGTTTTCAGTTTTTCTTATAAATTATTTCTTCTCTGAATATGAGATTATGTTTCTATAAAGACTAATATTTACTACTTAGATACCTGAATTCATGGAAATAATAGGACTGTGGACCTAAGAAAACCCTTCTATGATAATGCTAATTTCTTCTCTTGCTTGCCTCTCTCCTCACCATGACCCCAGCTAGCTCCACAGGAGATTGGTGAGAGGTCTACAGTTCCACTGCCCCTCCAATAGCTATGGTCCACTTTCTGGAATTTGCAAAGGAGGACTGAGGACTCCGTGGACTTATGGATTTTGGCATAGCCTCCTAATTCTGTGTGTTGCTGATGAGTCAATCCCCCCAAAAAGGCTTAAGAGAAGGAAGCCCAGGGAGCTCAGGTTCCTTGCTGGTAAGACAATTACTCTTCTATGCACCTCATCACTTCAACTACCCAAGACAGTAATCTCCCCAAAGTGCTATATTTAGAACTGCTTACCCTTCTGGAGAAAAGCATCAGGACAAGTTACATTATGCTTTACACTCCTGTTTATCAAAGTCACCTTCAGAAGCCCCAGAATCTCAGTTCATAGCCTGAAAAATCCCCTAACTTGACCACATCATTTGCTTCCACCCCATATTCTATACTCTTTCATTGTGCCCTTACCGTTTATCATCAAAATCTAAAATCCTTGGTATCTTCAACTCTCTCCTCATCATTACCTTCACTTCACTCTTCTTCTTTAACTGAATCCTGGTCATCTATGAGGATATTGATTCTCTTCTAGTGCTCTCTACTGGTGGCTATTTTTATATCTCATATTCCACACGTAATGGAGCTTGGGGATGAGATAGGTGTCCTCATTCTGTTTCATTGTCCCTTCTCGACCACTCTATCTCCTTCTTCCCTCCAAAATACAAGACCCTATGAAATACATCCCTTCTTGGTAATGTACAAACCTTCCCCCTCATTCATTGAAGATATGAGCATCCAGGTCATTTTCTTCATTCTTGGTGACTTCAGCATCCATGTGGGCGATCACACTCAACACCTCTGAGCTCCTTGACCTCACTTTCCCTGACCACACTATAATCCATGTCCTATTCTAGTCTTTGTCATTACCAATGACCTCATGCGTTTCACTCGTTGAACAGCTGTATCAGGTTTCTTTTGCTGCCATAATGATCTTAGTGGTTTAAACAATACATTTGTTTTATTTTATAGTTCTGGAGATAAGAGGTCTAAAGTGGGTTTTACAGGCTAAAACCAAGGTATCAGCAGAACAGTATTCCTTATGGAGGCTCTAGGGGAGAATATGTTTTCTCATCTCTTTCAGCTTCTAGAGACCACCTACTTTCCTTCCTTCCTCTTCAGAGCTAGAAACATAGCATCTTCATATCTCTTTCTGACTTTGACCGTCTGTTTCTATCATCACATCTCCTTTCTCTGTCTCTGATTCTTCTGCCTTCCCCTTATAAGGGCCCTTGTGATGCCCACTTTAAGATCTTTAACTTAATCACATCTACAAAGTCCCTTTTGCCATATGAGATAACATATTCACAGGTTCAGGGGATTAGGATGTGGACATCTTTAATGGGCCATTGTTCTCTACTAAGTCATCTGTCTTATATTTCTAAGTCACTTACTGATTCCCTGTCTCAAACATTATTTGATTACATTTGGATCTAGTCCATTTACTGTACTACTTATTCATTGCCTATAACTGTCTTAATGGACTCAGTTTTCTCCTTATCCAATTTATATTCTATGATCCTTTTTTTTTTTTTTTTTTTTTTAAAATTAATCCCTTCCAGACACTCTCAAGACTTCTCCTCCCATCCTCCTTCCCCACCCCTGCTCTCTGTAGTATTCAACAGGCTCTGTCCCTGGTTAAACCCAACCAACTCTCTGCCTACCTACTTTGCACCTGCACCTGAGCAGCAGAATGTGACTGGAGAAAAACAAATGTTCAGGAAGATCTTTCTTATTCCTATCCTTCTGTTTCCTTCCATGTAGAGGGGCTTTAATAACACACCTGTCCTGTCTCTATCCTCTCATTCACTCTGAGCTAAAGAAGATGTGACTTTATTTACTTGGGTGATTGAAAAGGAAAATTGGGAGCATATACCTTGTCCTCTGGCTGCCTGCAGGAAGTATGAGTTCCCTCTGCTCTGTGCTATGCTGCCGTGAGAGGGGTCTGACGCTGTGGGGGATCCTGCAGTTTCCCAACACTGACTATAACTGGGCTACTGGGCTGGCAGGTCTACCTACCTGTAGATTTTAATATTAGGTAGTCCTCTTTCCCACAGATACCAGACACATTTTCCAAATTCAGTGTTATCAATAAGAAAAGGGTGACATTTGGGCTCTTATTTGACTTTTCCTTATCTTTTTTCTCAAGTGAAATAGAACTTGAGCATATTATTTACTGAGTGCCCCCAAACTCTGACCATCATACCAAAAGTAGCCCCCTTTCACTCTGTTTCTTTGCCCTGCTTTGTTTTCTTCATAATCATTACCAATACCTGATATAATGTCTTTATTTATTTGCTCTCTGTTTCGTCTTCTAAATGAGGGTAAGCCATCTGTTTAAGCTATGATCCCAGAGCTGGAAACAGCAGTGCTTGGCTCACAATGTATTTTTATTGAATGATTATTAAAAGAAAGGATGTAAGAACATTTTAAGTATCATAGGAAGTTCAGTTTAGACACTTGTAATTTTATTTTGCTTTATTACAAATATGCCAACTCTCAGTTATCCAGGGTAGAGTTAATTGACTTGGAGATTAAACATGGTAAAAAGTAATAATAGTTCATATGTTAAAAAATTAAAATAATTAAAAATTCTGGCATATAGCAAAAAAACTTCTGTTTATCAGAAAGAGTCTGTTTTCAATGGAAGCATGTAATAACTTACATTGATCATATACATCAAACAAGTATCAAATTGTATCTACTTGGGAACATTTTTCCTTCTTGTCAATCAGAAGTGTACAATAGAAATTTGGAATCCAAGCAAAAAAGCAGAATGGTTAAAGAAATCATAAAATAGACAAAAGGGTAACATTTCTTCTTTACAGCATGTTACTGGGGAGCAAACACATTTTTTTTTTTTTGCGGTACGCAGGCCTCTCACTGTTGTGGCCTCTCCTGTTGCGGAGCACAGGCTCCGGACGCGCAGGCTCAGCGGCCATGGCTCACGGGCCCAGCTGCTCAGCGGCATGTGGGATGTTCCTGGACCGGGGCACGAACCCGTGTCCCCTGCATCGGCAGGCGGACTCTCAACCACTGTGCCACCAGGGAAGCCCATGAACAAACATATTTTTGTTTGAAGAAAATTTCCATTTGCATTCTGAGTTCAAGTGGATCGAAAAAGTTAAAGCATGATAAGATATCTTCTTTTGAAAGCCAGGATGAAACTTGGTTCCATGAGTAATGGTTAGAGAAATGCTGCTAAATAAGAAAAAAAGTTTATTTGAAGCTGTGTAACAGATATCTCTATCCCTCTTTCCTGATAATAGACTCAGGTTTTTCTTTCAAGAGTTTTCCCTCTCCTACTTGCAGTCCACGTGATTCAGATGGGCCTGATTGCTCTCCTAGCTTCAGAGGGTGTCATAAGCATCAAGCTTGAATGATTGGTATATTCCATATCCCTGGTTACAGTCACTGGTTCTGGGATGAGCTCATAACCCAAGCTGTCTTGGTCAATATTAATGCTAGGACTTCGTTGGAACTCTTGGAACAAAGTATGCATTTTAGCTGGGGTTGATCGGCTTGGTAGAATATAAAACTGTGGCTGCCAGTGGCTTTCTTGCTAGAGGCAGGTTAACTCAATGAAAATCAGTTCTACGAAAACTAATTTTTTGAAATTAAATTTCCCAAATGAAAATTCACTGTATGACAAATCTACCAGTTTATCAAAATCTTATATCTTTTAACTACTTACAAAGATTACTACGATTTATACTTGGGAATGCTTTTAAAAGCTTTTGAAGATGCTTTGTTTTTATTTTTCTTTATATGAACATTTTAAATGTTATAGTTGGTGAATTCTGAGGATCATAGATAGGGTGATTCATTTTTTGTGATATATATATATTCATATTTAGAAAACAATATTTTATCATCAAGACCCAATAGCATTTCATGTGAATTTTTTCAATTTCTGTTTACTTAACATGTTTTTAATGTTATTTTTTGTATCAACATTTTAGCACTGTTAAGATTTTTCTGCCAATTTTCCATGTGGCATTTAAACCTTAGCTTATTTCTAAAAAATGGTAGTAAAATAATATATGGTGTGATTTTCCTCTTGCTTTCTAGTTAATTTTATACTTTAATTGTATCATTTTTAGGATTTTTAGCCAATTTCTATTTTTAAAAGAATTTTATTGAAATATAGTTGATTTTATAATGTTGCGTTAGTTTCAGCTATACAGCACAGTGATTCAGTTATACATATATATATTCTTTTTTTACATTCTCTTCCATTATAGGTCATTACAAGATATTGAGTATAGTTCCCTGTGCTATACAGTAGGTCCTTGTCAGTTATCCATTTAATATATAGTAGTGTGTATACTTTAATCACAAACTCCTAATTTATCCCTACCCGCCTTCCCCTTTGGTAACCATAAGTTTGTTTTCTATGTCTGTGAGTCTATTTCTGTTTTGTAAATAAGTTCATTAGTATCGTATGTATATATTTTAGATTCCATGTGTAAGCGATATCATATGTTTGTCTGGCTTACTTCGCTTAGTATGATAATCTCTAGGTCCATCCATGTTGCTCTAAATGGCATTATTTCATTCTTTTTTATGGCTGAGTAATATTTCAGTGTGCGTGTGTGTGTGTGTGTGTGTGTGTGTGTGTGTGTGTGTGTGTGTGTGTGTGTGTATCACATCTCCTTTATCCATTCACCTGTCAATGGACATTTAGGTTGCTTACATGTCTTGGCTATTGTAAGTGGTGCTGCTATGAACATTGGTTCAAATTATGGTTTCCTCCAGATATATGCCAAGGAGTGGGATTGCAGGGTAGCTGTATTTTTAGTTTTTTAAGGAACCTTCATACTGTTCTCCATAGCAGCTATACCAATTTACATTCCCACCAACAGTGTAGGAGGGTTCTTTTTTCTCCACACCCTTTCCAGCATTTATTATTTGTAGACTGTTTGATGATGGCCATTCTGACCGGTGTGAGGTGATACCTCACTGTAGTTTTGATTTGCATTTTTCTAATAATTAGCAATGTTGAGCATCTTTTCATGTGCCTTTTGGCCATCTGTATATGTCTTCTTTGGAGAAATGTCCAGACCTTCTGCCCATTTTTTGATTAAGTTGTTTGGTTTTTTTGATATCCAATTTCTATGCTGATTCTTCAAATTTTTCTATTTTTGTCTCATTTATGAGAAATAAGACATAGTAATCATATAGTATATTACAGTAATAATAGTAATTGCCTCTGTTCATCCTAATTTTGCTATAATTGCTTTGAATAATTTTATTTTTCTAAATCAAATCTCTAAGCAAATTATTTCCAGGTTCATATATCTAATAGTTTATTGTGAGAAACCAGAGTCACTTTTCATTTCTTTTGGATGATTTTTTATGTCACATTCTCTCTACATTTTAGGCATTTTCAGCTTTCTTGTACCAACTCCTTAGATGACAAATAGCTTACTTTACTTCTTACAATTTTTTTACACAATTGTCATTAGATAAGTTTATCCTTATAGAACTGATTTTGGGAAAAAAATTTGGTGAAATGACATAAAATTCTCTTTATACCACAGAGGAGTAACTTGTTAAAAAGGATTTTAATGCAGAGCTGAGAGATAGAGACAGATTTCTGGCATCATTCGAACACCTGGATTCTACTGTGCTTAAAGATAGGTTGGTGGTTGGGTTTCCAGGGATGCAAACTGTGAGCTAGAGATTAACATATAAGAAGTAAAGTATATTGGGATCGACACCTGGGGTATTGAAAGCTGACTGGGCAGAGGGAGAAACTGGGCTGTGATTCAGTCTCAACAAGGACTTCAGACAATCCAACCCTTTCTGGTGACTGGAATGCTTGTTCTGGCTCAGCCGTCTTCCTAGCATCAAGGTACCAAGGAAACTGTATTGTACTTAGAAGGCTGTGTAGGAAACAAGGAGTGAGAACATGGGGAAGGAGAAACTTTATTCAGCCCATGATAAAGCCATGGGAATATCTTGTACAGTGGAGGACAGCTCTCTGGTAACTGTTCATGTCTCTTAAATGTAGTTCTCTTTCCCATGGAATGTGCTGGACACATCATAGAGCCAGTTTTACCTCTGAAACCTCCACATTTCCAGTTCTATTACTTAACATAACTTTTTCAAAATAAAATTTAATTTCTCCTATTTTCTAGTTTTTCTTGGAAGGTCCTCATCAGAACCCTCCTTGATTTATAGTTTCCATGTAGCTGTTACTGCTTTTGACTATTACATGTAAACATATATTACCTCATAAAGACAAATAAGTATATACACGTTTTCATTGCACAGGAATTAACTATTTGGGGGTGATGTGTCTTCAGATAGGCTTGTACTTCTATCCCATATAAAGTGGGACCTGTTTTCACTTGCCTTGAAGCCCAAGTCTGCATGGTATTAGATATCAAGACTTCCACTTGTCTCTCCAAGTTTTGAAGAATATAGGTTTTATAATAAGTTTCTGAAGGAGATACGGAGAAATTTTACATAGGGTATCACTGAGAAAACTTCCAAAAGTTCTCTGAATACATCTCTCCACCTAAACTTTCTCATACACTTAACTATTATTTATTAAGTAGTCATTCAGTACAAGGCACAATGCTAGGTGCTAGGAAACAGTATTAAACAAAAAAGAAAAATTTATTGAGTATTTGGAGTTTATTAGAATTGAGGGAGAGAACAGACAGTACACAGGTAAACAAGATAAATAAGATGATTGAAAATAGTGCTAAGTGCTATGCAGAAAACATAATAGGGTAATGAATAGAGAGTGGAAAGAAGGAACCACTTCAGATAGTGTGATCAGAAAAGGCCTCCATGGGTGGCATTTGAGCTAAAAACTGAACGGTGAGAGAGTTGGCTATGTAAAGGTCACGGGAAAGAGAATTTTAGGCTAAATAAATAAATAAATAAAGGTGGAGGGTAGGTAAGGAGATTAATCATATATAGCCTTATAGATAATAATCCAACACTTTGAATTTTATTCCGATTGCAGTAGTATTCTGATGGAGAATTTTAAGTAAGAGAACAATATAATCTTACTCATGATTTAAAATAGTCACTCTGGATTTTTGGGACGTAAGACTCAAGGAGCAAGAAAAGAGGCAGGGAGACAGGTTAACTATTGCAGTAATCCAGGAGAAAGATCATGGTGGCTTGAATTAATGGGCTATTGGAGATGGTGAGAAGTAGTATAAATAAGGTATATTTTGAAAATGCAACTGTAGGACTTGCTGATAATTGAAATAATGATAGGGAAGGTTGTAGAGAGGAAAAGAGAGGAATGAAGGATGATAAATTTCCTTTTTTAAGCAGTCTCCTTATAAGGTGGTAGTTTTCCTTTGCTTCTTCCATGTCTGCCTCCTGTCATGTTTAGTAATGGAACCCACTTCAGGTGCTTTCTTCAGAGACACTCTCTGGAAAGAAAAGTCCATCTTTTGCTCTGACTGCCTTGTTTATGAGAAGCAGGCCTACCAGAATTTTAATGACTTTATGTTTCCATTTTGGAAACAATGTTATATTTACCTGCCTTTGTTCTTGCTGTTACCCCTGTGTGATTGAATGTGTCTACCCCAAATATTTATGTTAAATCCTAACACCCGATATGATAGTATTTGGAGATGAGACCTTTGAGATGTGATTAGGTCATGAAGGCTGCACCCTCATGAATGGGATTGGTGCCCTTATAAAAGAGAGCTCAGAGAGCTCCCTGGACCCTCCTGCCATTTGAGAACACAGCAATTTAGATAGTCATGTATGAACCAGGGAGCATGCTCTCACCAGACACAAAATCTGTTGGCACCTTGATCTTGGACTTCTTAGCCTCCAGAAGTGTGAGAAGCAAATATTTGTTGTTGAGTCACTCAGTCTATGGTATTTTTGTTATAGAGGTCTTGAGTAGACTAAGATACCCCAGCTTTAAATTGTTTGACCTGTCTTTCTGGCCTCCCCCAACCCTTTCCAAACTCTAGAATGACAGTTTCATCCTTCAAATACTAACTCCTCTCTAATTTTCCCACTGAAAATAGTGGAATTAATTACTCTGTGCTTCTATTTCTTTCTGTACCTATCTCTAATATTTTATTAGAGCACTTTCCACGTTATATTTTCATTGTTTAAATTTTTCTGTTTCCTGTAGAATGTGAGCTCTTCAAAGGCAAGAAAAATGTCTTTTTTCATCCTCCTATTCCTAGCACAGAGTCTGGCACATTATAGGCTCTAATTAAATGTTTGATCAGTTGAAAGCACTGAATTACCTCTTGTTCTGTTTCAATTGATTTTACTTGTAACCACTTACTGAAATAATAAAAAATAGTATTGAGTAGCACCTTACTGCTTTTTCTTACTAGAACAGTTATTTTATGTGTTTAATGTTTATTTAAATGGATTTTTAAAAATTCACTTTGTATACTTCCAGTCTCTAAATACTTTTGCTCAATTAGATCTGAAAGATGACTCAGAAAGTTAAACTTTGCTTACTGTGGGGAACCAGGTAATATTAATGGACTTTAGCCTTTTCCCCTGGTCCTTCTAATATCAGTTCTTAAACGCTTCAGCCGTATGCTATTCAGTGGAAACTTGTCAATGGTGCACTGCAGTATTGCCACATGAACTTTTGTTAAGGGTGGAAGACTGTGGAACAGCCAGACTTTTTTGAGGAGCACCTTGCTTCTAAAAAAGTAGCTGGTCCTCTGTTGCCTTAAGTCTGCAGGTAGAGATGCTGATGGTGAGAGTGATATCATGTGTGAAGGGGGATCTGAGATTTTAGATTTAGATTCATCTCCTGTAGACATACATTGTGTGTATTTCTTCTGATTTTGGAAGTTACATCTTTTCTTGCTTTGAAGCAAAAAGACTGGAGGAGAGAAACAATTTGATGATTCAGATTATAAAGAGAAAGGTGCTATTGTGTATCATATTTTGGCAGGAAGGGAAAGAAGAATAAGTACACACATCCACATTTTTCCCAACATGGTAATTATGCTAACTTTAAGTTGAATTGGGAGAAGGTGTTAGTTGATAGAATATGTTTAAAAACTAATAAATTGTTAGCAGGGCCAAATAAGCATATTTCTATGTTAATCATTGAAGAGAAACCAAAATAATTATATATATATATATAATGCGCCACCAGGGAAGCCCAAAATAATTATATTTTTGACCAAAAATAGACCTGAAAATTGTGACACTTTCACTAGCATCTAAAGAAATGTGAAAATTGGACTATGTCTGTTATTATATTTGAATTTCAAGCATCTTACCATTGATATGTATTGGAAACAATGTGGTATTAGTTCATCTTGAAAGAGAAATCTCTCTCTTAACAAAACTCCTCTCCAAACTCGTTTCTTTCTCTTTGCAGAAAAAGTCCTTAAGAGTTACCTGCACCTCCTGTCCCTGATTCCTCTCTTCATATCTCTCTTACACTCACTTCTCTCAGGCTTTTGACACTTTACATCCCACCAAAATTGCTCTCACCAAGGTCAACAAAGACTCTCAGGCTACTATATTCAATTCTCAGTACTCATCTAACTTGACCTATTAGCAGCATTTTACACAGTTGATAATTCCTTTTTTCCTGAAAACTCTTTCTTCACTTAGCTCCCAGTATACCACCCTCTCCTGGATTACTTTCTACAATACTACTATGTCTTTTCTATCTCCTTTTTGCTGTGTCTTGTTTATCTTGACTTTTTAGTGTTACTTTGGCTCAGGGCTCAGACCTTGGACCTGTTCTCTTTCTCTCCTTATTAAGTTGGTGATGTCATCTGCCTCATGGCTTAAATCTCATCCATGTGTTGACAATTGCCAGATTTATATCTTTGGCCCAGATCGGTCCCTGATTCCAGAATCATATATCCAGCTGACTACTTGACAGCTCCATTCAGATGTCGAACAGATATTTCAAAATTAGCATGTCTGATTCATTTTGTTATAAAGCAGAAACTAACACACCATTGTAAAGCAATTATATTGCTTTACAATGAGGATGTTAAAAAAAAATGTTCTGCCTATGTTTTCCAAAAAAAAAAAAAAAAATTAGCATGTCTAAAAAAGGATTCCTACTCTTGTCCTCCCCCAGATTTGCTTCACTCACAGTCTCCCTCATTTCAATTATTGACAACTCCCACTTTGTAATTGCTCAGCCCCAAAACCTCTGAGTCATTTTTGACTCTTTTCATTCACTCATGGAATATAGCCAATCTGTCAGCACATGTATTGACTCTACCTTAAAAATAAATCCAGAATTTTGCTACAGCTCACAATCTCCTTTGCTACTAACTGGGTCCAACCTACCAACATCCCTCATTGGGATTGTTGTATGTAATAGTTTCCTAACTGTCTCTAATATTATGTATCTGCCCCACTTCAGTGTGTTCTCAAATAAGAGTCTGAATGGTCTTGTTAACATGTAACCCAGATCATATCACCCTTCAACTCAAAACCTACCAAGGGCCTTCTGTTCTTTTCAGAGTCAAAGCAAAAGGCTTTACAACGTAATGTGTATTAGTTCAGCTACTATAACAAAATACCAGTCTTTAAACAAAGACATTTATTTCTCACAGTTCTGAAGGCCCAGAAGTCTAAGATTAAGGTGCTGGCAGATTCAGTTCTTGATGAGGGCTCTCTTCCTAGCTTGCCGACAGCTACCTTTTTGCTGTATCCTCTCATGGTGGAGAGAAGCAGCTCCGGTGTCTTTTCCTCTTCTTATAAGGGCACTAGTTCTGTCATGGGGGCTCTACCTTCATGTCCTCATCTAAACCTAATCACCTCCCAAAGGCCCCACCTCCAAATATCAGCAGATTGGGGGTTAGGGCTTCAACATACAAATTTTGAGGGGATACAAACATTCAGTCTGTAACAGCTTATAAAAACTACTGGCCCCTTTTAGCTCTCAGACTTCCCCTGCAATACTCTGCTCTACACAATAGCCTTCTTATTTTTTCTTGAGCCTACCAGGCACCATCCTACATCATGCCCTTTGAACTGACTGTTCACTCTTCCTGAAATGCTGTTCTCCCAGATATATTTATGGATCTGCCCATATTTCCCTTCAAACCTTCGCTCAGTTGTTACCTCTTCAGCGAAGCCTACTCTGGAGTAAGTTGTTTAAATTTGTGACCCATCTCCCAGCACTCCAAATGCCCATTGCTTTTTTCTTTTACCATCTAATATATTTTATATATGATGAGACAGTGGTTTGTACTCACCGAGTATACTTTTAGGCTATACCTCTTAGGCTTCTCGAATTTTGGTGGGATATAACTTATTCTTGCTAATGAAATGTGTGTGCAAGTAATGTGCATCACCTCTAGTGCAAGGTGGTTAAGAGCAGGCATTCCTTTCTCATGTTTTTGCTTTCTTTCTTCATCTCCTAGATGGATACAGGTGATCAAGAGAAACCACTAAAAGGAAGGAGCTTTCTGAATCATGGTGTAGAAGGATGTCCTTAGAACACTCAGATTATATGTGAGAAGGAAGGAAATTTCTGTTGTATCTCAAAGTTATGTGCACCCTCTGTTCTAATTTGTTAGTGCATGTGTTATTTTAGAACATTTTGAATATCACTCTGGGAACATAAATGGATCAGTGCATATCACTTGAAGCTGACTGGAGTAAGTGATGGCTATTAATAGAAGGAAATATCAACAAATAAAATAATATGGATACTGTAGGTGTCATCAGCATTTTTGACAGTTTCCCTGGATGAATTAAAGATCATATGCATTCAAGGTCATTGAGAATTGACTATAATTTGGGCTGGTTTATGTGAAAGTTTATATCTTAACTCGCAAATTTGAGAAAATTCAAAGACATTTTCATTCTTTCAATATTTACTTCAACATTTATTCCTGACAATGTAAGTTTAAAACAAACCCCTAATTAATACAAGCCTTGTTTTCCTGGCTGTGGAAATTTGCATAGCTGTGACTTATGCTAATGTCTGACTTGTATCTTGCAGCTTGTTAGAACTGTGGCTTAGAGGGGAGCAGAATATGTCAAATATGGTAGGGCCAGCAGAAGAGAAAGCTCTGTAGTCCTGAACAGGTGAAAAAGATTTTAGTGGCAGTCATGAAGCTGAGTTCCAGAAATTTTAGATAGTGAGGTGGACAGGATAGGAGAAAAAGATTCCTGGAAGAGAATCAAGACCCTTTAGGTACCTGAGCCAAAGGTAAAGAACCAATTATTATATTTGGGATTCAAGAAACCAATTACTGTAGATATTCAGGTAATAAGAAAAGAGTCTGGGTGCTACTATGAACAGCCATCTGTAGGCTGACTTGATGATAAACTTTGGGCTTATGAGTTTATGGTACAAAATTGGTTCAGGCATCTGATGTAAGACAACTTACAGTTGAAAATTTAATGTTCCAAATACTGAAAATTTTGAGTGATGCTGGGAAGGGAGAGAGCAAATATTTTCAGCATTGGTACCAAGTAAGTACCCCCAAAATGCTTTGTTAATAAAACCCATGAATGAATAGGCAGAAAAGTTTAATTTGGGTATTTAAAAGATGATTAAAACAATCTTAAGTTATTTAGGGTACTAAAATATATTTAGTTATATCTTGGTAATAAGCTGAACATGAATTTTATTTTCATAATTTCTACTTGCTCTTAAGTTTATAAAGGGCCACTTTTTGGATATGAACTATACACATAAAGACATCTTGGGATACAAAGTAAGTATTTTATTGGTATGTTAGTTGTAATTCAAGTCATGTAATTAATAGTAACTTAAACAAATTTTAAAAAGTCAAGATAGTGTTTGTTTAAGAGGCATAATATGTACTATCCCTTTGTGCCCAGACCTGCCAACACTGAGTGTACATAAGGTGACCCGAGTGTCAGTATTTTCAAAATCCACGTGATAAGTTTCTTCAAAATTCAGAAAACAAGAATTTTAATATGAAACCCCATATACTTGATTTCCTAGCTTAGGAAATTAGGATTTGCTTCTCATTTGATCAAATAGGAAAATTCAGGATTATATACCTGCTAATTTTGTATTGGAATAGACATTGTTTCAAGAAGGACTCATTACCCACAGCCTCTTTGGGTGGGATTCAGTGCCCAGCTGTATTGGCTCTTTATTAGCTGGAGTGGGTGATAGTCAGAGTTATATTCACTTGCCTTTGCTTTCTTGTATCCAGCTGTGTTCTCCGGGTGGTGACCTGGAAATTTGTGTTGATCCTCAGCCTGCTCCCTAAAGATGTTGTGTCTGGTATTACTTCTTTATTATTAAGTTTCTCTGTATTGTCTCCATATTGCCCTCTCTCAGTCCATAGGCACATGTGAGAGTTTTGATGAATTGCTTTGGTGTGTTTTTGACCTCATGTTACGAGTCAAAACAAGTATCTTAAGGAGATCACATTCTAGTTACTGTCCCAGTCAGTGCCATATTGGGTCAACTCTGTGTGACAGGATAATCTTTTGAGTTTTTTTATATATTTCTCTTCTTGTGTTCAGTATTTTTTTTTCCTTTTTCTTTAGTGCAGGTAAAAGAGTAGATGCTTCCTTTGCTCAGAGGTTTATGGAACAGCATAAATATAAAAATAATAGCTTAAATTTATTAAATATCTTCTGTGTGTGAGAGACTTTACTAAACACTTTATAGATAGGAACTCCTTTAACTCTCTCAGACCTTGTGGACTGCCTGTTTTTGTTTTGTAATAGACTTTATTTTTTAGAGCAGTTTTGGGTCTATAACAACATTGAACATAAGGTACAGAGACTTCCCGTATACCTGCCCCCACACACGCATGTCTCTTCCTTTATCAGCATCCCCCACCAGAGACCTATATTTGTTACAGTCGATTAGCCTACACTGACATATCATCAGCCAGAGCCTGTAGTTTACATTAGGGTTCATTCTTGGTGTTGTACATTCTGAAGGTTTTGTCAAATGCATAATGACATACAGCCACCATTGTAGTGTCATACAATGCCCTAAAAATGTTTTGTGCTCTGCCTGTTCATCCCTCCATCCCATAACCCCTGGCAACCACTGATCATTTTACTGTCTCCATAGTTTTGCCTTTTCCAGAATGTCATATAGTTGGAATCATACTGTATGTAGCTTTTTAAAATTGGTTTCTTTTACTTAGTAGTAGCATTTAAGATGCTTCCGTGTCTTTTCATGGTTTGACAGCTGATCTCTTTTTAGCACTGAATACTATTCCATTGTCAGGATGTACCACAGTTTATTTATCCATTCACTACTGAGGGACATCTTATTGCTTCCAAATTCTGACAATTATGAATAAATCTGCTGTAAACATCTATGTGCAGGTTTCTGTGTAGACATAAGTTTTCAACTCCTTTGGGGTAAATAGCAAGGAGCATGATTGCTGGAGTGTATGGTAAGAATATGGTTAGTTTTGTAAGAACCTGCCAAACTGTCTTCCATAATGGCTTTATCATTTTACATTCCCATCAGCAATGAATGAGAGTTCCTGTTGTTCCACATCCTTACCAGCATTTGGTCAGTGTTGTGGATATTGGCCACAATTCTAATGGGCTGCTTGTTTTTTATAAATAAATTTAATTGGAATACAGCCACATCCAGTTGTTCACATATTGTCTGTGGCTGCTTTTGCACTACCAGTGGCAGAATTAAGTAGTTGTGATAGACTTTATGGCCCACAAGTCTTAAAATATTTGCTATCTGGCCCTTTACAAAAAGTGTTTGCTGACCCCTGTACTGCAGAGTTGCTGTCACAATATCTGCTTTAGGTATGGCTATTTTACGTCAAGCTGATAGTCAGAAAATATTTTCCTGTTTCCTATGACCCTCTTAAAACTCTTGTAGTATCTTGAGTTGTGGATTAAGCTAAGTCTTGAACATACTTCTGAGGCTTAACAGCACTTTTAAAAATCATGCTTTATTTTGATTTCTAGGCACATATTTTATTTCCTAGATGTAATTTTTTCCTAATTGAAGTTATTTCCTTAAGTACATGAAGTTGCTACAGGTTTATTGTTAATATATATTTTGGAAGTATAACATTTCCTTCAGCATTCTCTATTGCCCCCCTCTTCTTTTCTAACAAGCAGTTATTCCTTTTTTTTTTTTTTTCCACTGACCCCAGTTTCACTGATTCACCCTCCCATGTAGCAATTTAAAATAGTGCCAGGGAAAGATGTTGCTTCTCTCTGTCTTGAATCTGTCAAGCTGCTGACTAGTTTCTTCTCAGGTGTTTGCTGAAGATGAAGCAGATTTTCAACAAATGTGTTTCAGGGACTATTTGGCTAGTTTTTCATCATTTTAGCTACAAGAGGGTCCTGACCAAGAGGAGGTAATAATTTTGCTCTTTGTGCTCTAAATATTATTTTGCCAAATTGCCATCTTCACACATATTAGCAACATCATACTTGTTTGGCATCGGCAGCAGGACCCACAGAATAATTTATGATCTAAATGCAGCTCGTAATAGTAGAATTGCTGCTGGTGCTTAGAAATTAATTCAGAAATCACTGTCTGTAACGGAATGATTTACCATTGTTTTTGAACCATGTTGTGGAACCTAAGAGTATTAATTAAGAATTATGGCATAAGGCCAGATAGAATCTGGTGAAGTTTCATATTGGAACAAAGCAACCAGTTATCAAAGTATTTTGAATATAATAAACATTTTCATATTTTCAGATCAAGTTGTGAGTGATACTGTTTAATATACTCCAAGGGTTTGGATCATACCAAGACCACATAGTAGGGTACAGTTTGGTTATTCTAATAGACAAATATGTCCCCTTTTTATGAATTTTTAAGAACTAACAAGAATAATTCACCAAGTTAGAAATAATTGGATGTATCTAAAATTAGAGTAAGATTTAAAGATGAAAATTTCATAAATCAGTTTGACTGGTGATTTTTAAAAGCTGAATTGAGTTGGAAAAAATTGGTAAACAATTGAAAATAGATTAGAGTGAGGAAGTGAAGATTCATGGGATATTTTTTTTAAATTATGGTCTGTCTCAGATACAGTGCATCTCTGAAAGCTGAGCTCAGAAACTTTCTCCCCAGGTAGCTACCAGAAAATTCCTAGTGGAAGTGATGATGCTGATGAGACTGGTCATTAACATATTAGCACTTTCCAGTTTGTGATGCTCTTTCTGAAAACAAAGTTTATTTGACTTTCACAATGTCTCTATAAAGTAACTTCATTTCCTGAACTCCTTTGTAATTGCCTGTACTTCTATCAGTAGTTCTTTATAGGGATATATGTCCGAGACAGTTGGGATACTAATTCAGGAAGTAGGTCTGAGATTAGGCCCTATCTCCTTTTCTAATCTTCCTGATTCTAACATGCACCACCAGGATCAACTTGTCTGAGACATTTTAAATGCTGTTTTGCATATATTTGTGTCCAAGTTTGGTTTTCCCAGGTAGGCAGCAATTATAAAATGAATTATAAAAAAAAAACTGCATGACAAGCCTCTGTTAGATGGTAAAAGCAGACAATATCATCATGTATAATCAAAACAAAGCATCTATAAAATAGAAGTCTTAAAATTAAAACTTGACATTAAAGTTTTAGCAAAAAATGCCCATTTGTCTAGAATTTAATTCAATTCAGTTAATTTGACAACCTTTTAGAAGTACTATGTGTTAAGTGTTGCAGAGGGTTTCACACTGAGTAAAAACATGGTCCTTGTCCTCAAAGAACTGGTAATGTGGGAAGTGGGACAAAATAAAGCAGAATACCATCACAAAAGGAAAATTTCAAGTTAACTGAGAATTATTACAGTCCCCATAAAAAGGCTATCAATGGCCAAAGAATAAAGAATGCAATATAACAGACCTGATACCCAAACCCCACTGTGTGATTTACAATATTCTTTTGATGCCTATTGAAGAAGTATGAGCTCTCCTTCTCTTCTGGTGTGTTAGAAACCAGGAGAGTCTGTCTTTTATGGGAGGGAACCAGACATACTAAATATGGGAAATTAAAATGGTTTCCAAAGAAAGTACAGATTGCAAGTGAAGGGAGGGCCTGAAGCAAGTTTAAGTAGCCAACTAGGAGTTAGAAAACTAGAAACACAAGATGGTAGAAAAGGGGAGAAAACTGGAGGTTAATTCTGGTTATCAGAATTATATGACCTTGCCCAGGTTTCTGTGTACCTCCAGGAAATATTCACAGGCAATATTCTAGGTGCATATAAAGAGGCTGTGACAGATGGACAACTCAGAAGTAACTAAAAAAATATTGGGAGATGTTATGGATATTTGGATACATAATGAATAAAAAGTTATTTATCTACATAAAGAAAGCAATTCCTGAAGTGCAAACTGTACTTCAGTGTCAAAATTCTTTCTTTCTCTTTTTTAGTAATTAATTCAGGAGCGGGGAGGTACTGTACAGCTAGCTATACATCATGGTGGATCACTAAGAACTACATGATGATATTATCTGCTTTTACCATCTAACAGAGGCTTGTAATGCAGGGTTTTTTTTCCTAGTGAAGAAATCTCTGTCAGCTTTGCTAAAACATAGATTTACTGTCTGGCATTTTTCTTTCAGGCTTTCACTTTATGAAGCTACATGTATTTTCAGTCCTAACAGGAACCCACTTTTGTTATTATCTTTCTGGATAAGTGGCTCCCTTTACTTTCATTTATGGCCTGAGGTGGATTGGGCCAAAGATATTACCACATTAGACTTGTGTTCTTTAGGGGCAAGTACATTTTGTAAAGAAGGTGGAATTATACCTTGATAAAGAATGTCTAGATAGGCAGTTTGCTTTTGAAAGAGCTTATCTTTTCCACTATATGTAATGGACACCAGGATTCATCCTTTCAGTTCATAATTAGTGAGTATTTGTTATAGGCCAGGTAGTAGTTTAGATGTTAGCAGTACAGTGGTGAAGAAGCTGCCAGGATTCCAAGCTAAACAAGTTTATTAAACGAGTAATTCAGTACATGAATAAGATAATGATAATTGCTAAAAGAAAACAAGACAAACTGATAGGATAAAAAGTGATGTGGTTGGTCAGAATCAAGTGGTAACTTAGGTGGATTGGTCATGGAAAGCCTCTCTGAGGAGGGGACATTTAAAAACTGAATGACAAGGACAGTGGCATGTGAAGATTTGGGGGTCTGAATGTTCCAAGCACAGGGAACCAAACATAGCAAATCAACAACTGGGTAGAAGGAACAAGGCTATGCACAGAAAGAAACCTGTTGGCCATTTCCCCATGTTGACTCTGTAGAGATGTTCATGTAAGCCATCTTTAACAAAGGTCCATGAGCCATTAAACAAGTCTTACTTGATGGCCCTACAGCTGTCTTTCTAAAATGTGTCCCTTAATTCTGAAAACAGAGACAATTTCTCAATTGTATAAAGACAAATAAATGATTAATATTGTTCTTACATTTATGCCCCTTTTATTTGCTAGAAGAAAAAAATTCAGTGGGAAGTGAGGGCACTGCTTAGAAAGTCTTCTAAAGCTCTAGACTACATAATAACCCAAGGAAGAATAAATACCACTTGGTACTTTCTAGTAGTCATCCTGAAAATTAATAAGCCTAGTAGCAGTTGTTAGATTTGCAGTTTTTCCTTTGCACTATTTGGCAGTTACGTGAGGAGCAGAAATATCATCTTATCCCACGCAAGTTCTGAACATACCCTTATAGATGAGACGCTTTTAAGGTACAAAAGTCCAGGTGTAGGTATTGTGGTTTATACAGATGAATTAGAGCACTGGTACTGACCAGGAATTAAAGTGTAATATAGAGATATTTATTAATTCAGTCATCATTAATCACAAATTCTTAATTTAAAAAATAAGCTTGAGTTATTATATGTGAGACACCTTGCCAGATTTATATATATA
>NW_020172676.1:3100738-3131087 GCF_003031525.2 Neophocaena asiaeorientalis asiaeorientalis
ATATATATATATATATATATATATATATATAAACTTAAATATGTATAATTATACATGCACACATATACACACAGACATGATTTTTATTTAGTTCTTTCCACTTTGCAAAGCAGTATTACTCCAGTTTGACAGATGAGAAAACTGAAGCTCAGACCTCTTAAGTGACTTAAACATGTTTATAGTGTAAAACTAGGATTTAAACACAGCTATTTCTAACTCCAAAGCCCATTCTTTTTTACTATGCCATGCTGAATTTGAAAATTTTGATAAAAATGAAGACTTTCATTTATTTGTTTTGTTTGTGGTTCTGCTAACTAGATGAAAAGTATAAATCAGTTACCAGAGAGAAAAATCTACTTAACATACTTAGACAGCAAGCAATTTTCTAGACCTCTGGAAGTGTTTAGTCACATAGAACTGACACCACCAAAGCAAAACAAATTTATGTTATATAACATTATGCTTTATGTTATTGAAGCAGAATTGCCAGATAGTTACTGGCAATATTTTGTTAATCTTGTATAATTATTATGGGATGTAAAGTTAATGTTTATGAGCACTCACAATGTTTCAGAATGCACTGTGCAAAATTCTTTATAACTGTTTTCTCCTTTAATCTGCCCCATTTTATAGACAAGGAACCTGAGGTACAGCAAATTTAAGTAACTGACATAAGCGAGAGAGCTGGGATCTCATAGTTCCTAAGTGCCAGCCTGTCATGTTACTCTCACCTCCAGGACCTTTGTAGCTTGAAAGTATTAACATTTCTTTATATATAAACAGAATAATTATGATCTTTCAGTCTTTCAGGTGATACTTCTTTTTACCTGGCTCTAAGTAGTGAAATCTATCCTGTGTATGGTAAAATCTAGATTCTTCTTTTTTGTACATAAACTTTGATAAACCTTATATATCCTTCTTAACCCTTTTCCCAGGAAATTTTGGAAGATCTCAGGGCATTAGTGTCATTTATAGTTACTGAAGTTTATTATGTGGAAACCTTAAATATTAAATGCCTTACTTATTATTTATCATCCAACCTACTATTGTAGTGCAGCTGGGGAAAATAGAACCACTGGTTGTTTGACAGAGATAAATTCCTATACAAGGACTTGCAGTTCAGTATGAACTTCATCCTTAATACTGCTTTTGATTGATTTATAAGTGGGTTGGGCTTCCCATTCATAATGCAACATAGTAAATCCTCTGGTGGGGATGTTGGTAGCCACAGTTCTGAAACTTTGTGATAATTCATCACTATGATATAAATTTTCAAAATTATTCATTTCCATTTCTACTACTGGAAATGTTTTAGTTTACTTAAAAACTTTCAGTCTGCAGCAGGCGTCATATGCATGGAGTTGCTAATCCATATTCTCAGTTCATGGCTTTAAACTGTGTCCATTATTGCAACTTGTACTCTCAGCAGCTAGATCAATGGTCACAAAGTAAGCTAACCACTAAATGTGACTGCCTTGATATAACTCAAACAGCATGTTGTAACAATGGTAGGTCTGTATTTCACTTTCAGATACAGGTAGCATGTTAAAAAGAAATTTCCCCATCAAGTCCTATGAGTCAGTGTTTTTTTTATGAGGAAATATTTGGAAAAAGAAATGCAGTCACAGAGATCAATCCTGGTTTTATTTAAGTAAAAACGAATGCCCGTTATATAGAAGGAGTATTTTCAATCTTGAAGAGGTAAATAAGAAACATTATTTCATTGTCAAGATATATCTTGTACATGTGATGGAAAATTACTGAAGAGAAGCAGTCACATTTCAGAGTCTCAAACCTGTTAGAAAGTGAGAGCAGTTTCTCTCCATGGAATTGCTATTGTGAAAAAAACAGGCTAGCTTTTGTAACACTGGGGTGCTTGATTTCAAGTCCAAGTTTATATAGGGGCTTCACCAAGGTATGGAACTATATAATAGGATGTGGTGGTTTGATATAAAGTAGTTTATAAGTCTGATCCTTAAAAGCCCATGACATTCTACTGAGAATTCTCTTCTCTGATTTTTCTCAGGCAAGAAATGTATGGGGGTCATTGTTAGATATTCTGAGTTGTTAAATAAAATAAATATGAAACAATTACTACTGTAGGGGAACATTTCCTGAGCATCTCTGCTATGGTATATCTTTGGCATGTTTAAATTGTTGGTGAAAAAAGAAAAAAAGCTATCATAGATGCATTGATAATCATGATAACTTTGGGACACTATCAACTGTAATTATCTTGGAATATAGCTGTTCTACTCATATTGTTTTCAGAAGTGAGATAAGAATAAGATCAATTATAATAAGAAGACTGAAGGCTCCTGGGATTTTCTTTTCACTGGGTAAGATTTTAGGGAAATCCCATTTTATCTGATTTAATGTCTATGAGAAAGTACTTTCTAGACGATTCTAATACAGATTTTTCACTGCCTTATGAAATTGTCAGTGTTTCACAGTCTGTAATTACTGCCTTGCTGACATATGAATGAAGATCTATAGTGATCACAGCATATGTCCTAGGCATGCTTACTTTGGCAGACCCCATTCCTTATATCAAATTCTAGTTCTAATGCACTCATTTGAATGCATCACATTAAATTGATTTTTTTTAATTTGAAATTTTAAGATAATTTTATTTTAAAAGAATAAATTATTTCTTTTATGGACATTATTTGAATATATATATATTTAAAATTTTTGGAGCCAGTGTATATAATTTGTGGGGGAGGCTTGGAAAGCTAACAGATCTTAGGTTTTGTGTTTGCAATAGCTGATGTAAAAAATGTCCCGGATTGTGAAAAGCTGGTCTAAACTATTGCAATTCTGCACAGAGCTCTAGGATACCCATTGCAAAGCTAGTTTCATGGTTCTTATGGCAATGTTGATAAGTGTTTGCTTCCACTTTTGTAAGAAGAATGTTGAAATGCTTGGGCTTCTTGAGACAAAATGCTGTTACCTTGAGGATAGTGTAACTGACAGAATCAGTGTTGTAAATCCCAGGTGAAACTGCTACTTAATATGGAATGAGTTTTACTTGGATGCCAGGTTTTCAACATAACGAATAAAATGATCCTTGGTTAATCTCACAGGTGCACACACAAACTTATGAATGTGTAACTTTTTAACATGACCATATTATATACCTTTATAAAAAGGAGGTGGAAGCCCTCCCTACCCCCACCTACACTGTAGACACTGCAGATTAAAAAAAAAAAAAAGGTTGAACTTTGTGGATCAAAGATGAGGCAGGAGATATAAGATGGATTAAAGTTAAAATGAAGATAAATTCCTGAAAGCAAACAAAGGCATGAGAAAATGAAAAAAACTTTCAAGGTTAAATAGAGTGATAATCTCAAAAGACAAATGAATTTAAAGTTCTATTCCATTTTATCACAAACTTTCACAAATAAGACCTTAAAGAGATACCTGGGTAAATATGATGAGCTGCTGCAGTAGCTCACCACAGGAATACCATATCTATCATCTAATTGCCTCTTTCTTACAATTTTTCCCCTATGTGAAAAAAAACCCTCATTTTGAGATCATTTTAATGAGTTATTGATATTTGGGTCATCTCAATACAATGTGTATTTTATTTTCAGCTCAAATCATTGACTCTGTTAAATGTAGGCACCATTTACTAATTAGAGAAAGAATATTTGAGTTGTCTGAAAGTGGTTAATGCCCCAGTGTAGAGTTCTGTGCCAGTGTGGCTGAATTTTGTGTTTAATGTCTCTGTAGAATAGCTAGTTTTACTGTGGCATTAGCTGAAGATTTTCTTCCTCTTCCATTAATCTTTTCCTGTATACTTGATGAGTGCGTTTAGTTCACTCATGACCCGGTCACTGAGGGATTTGCCAGCTAGCAGTTGACCAGTATGTGTCCTTTATTTTGAATTCTGGATGATCTGATGGGTCATCAGGTCAGTGCCCAACTGTATTAGAAATAATAGCTGTAAATGAAATTGTGGTGAGCCTTTAAAAGCCCATAAAATGGGTGAAAAGCCATTTGATCACATGTAATGTTTAGGAAATACCCTGGCAGAAGTTTGGTTGTATGAAAAAATGACGCAAGTGCATATACTACAACTAATCCCGGACACTGACTCATTATTTTATATCGATGCTGAGTTTTCAACAATGTTAAATTTGATTTTTTTAAAAACTAGGATAATTGGGAAGGAGATTACAATAAAGATAGTACACAACATCTTAATTTGACTGCCAGCATTTCTTTGTCAGGTCACACAGCTCTACCTGTAGTTTCAAAAGGAAAGTATGTATTGTGCTGGCATTATTTGACTATTTTCTAGTAGAAAATATACCATGTGGGAAATTTATATTTTAAGAATATTATGGATGAGAAAAATCTCATATCCAAAGTTAGAGTTTGTAAAAATTAGAATGAGCAATATAGTTAATCCAGAGCTGAGAATATGAACTTTGGTTCCAAGTGGAACATAGAGTTATTAACAAGTAGAATGAAGGAAAATAGTTCATGTTAAGGAAGACAGGCTTTTTAGGCATCTCATCATTTATGAGAAACGTTTAAACCTTTGAAAGTAGAACACTGAAATGAAAAAGTAAATCTAGAGGCAGTATGAGCAGATAGATATGGGACTCACCATTATTTTTTTGAACTTGGGATTGAGCTAGAAATTTGCTAGGTAATGGTGACTGCTACCTGCCCGTGGAACACAGTGGGAAGGAGTGTCCAAACAACAAGACTAATCCTGCTCTGAGAAGAGCACAGTAAAGACAGAGTGGGTGGGGAGAGGGAAGGGAGAGCTCAGATAAGATTGTAGATGACAACAGTGCTACTGAATTATGGATGAATTAGAAGTGGCAGGGTTTGGGCTTATGAAAATCTGAATAATTTACGGCAGTGTTCTCAGAGTGCCACCTGGCTGCCTGGAGGAACTTGAGATGATTTTAGAAGGTACATGGGCACAACATTTAAAAACACTGAGCCAGATTTTAGAAAGAGAAGCACTTTCTTTGCAATATTCTTCCTAATTAGAATAAGGAGAAAAAAAACAAAAACAAAAAACAACCAGACTTCAGTGTGGTGTTAATGTGTCTTAAATAGCTCACCAACACTTGCTATCTCCCTATTTAATAATTGGGAAGCAGGCCTTGGCAAGCAGCTGCATCTAGCAAGATGTTTATGACATTTTTAATGACACATGATATTGATTTTTCATTTACAATAACGGTAGAAAGTTTTTTTAAGTGAATTTTATTAAAGTAAAATTAATGATACCATTTAAATTAAAATACAAAGTATATGAGTCTAGGTGTTACAGGGATAAAAGTCAGGACCTCAGTATGCAAATGAGGGTAGTTTGGCCAACATTGGTGTAGAGAGATGCTTCAAGCCCTCTCTTATTTATGAGAGACTCTGGAGATGTTTGGCCAAGCAGCATATGCTAAAGTTTTCCCTTGTACTTTCACCTTCTTAGGGGTCAGAACTCTGTACACTGGGAAGGGATGCAGAGCTCCCCTTGTTCAACACTGGGGAAAACAATCAAATAGTTGAAGTGGAAGCTTGGATAGACCTCTCTTGAAATAAAAAGGAAACAATACTATTTTCACCTCCACACACTCATGCTTAGCATGAATTAGCTTGCAACAGTAATGTTTATACTAAGAAAATGGAGAAAACAATGGCTTTTCGATTGACTTTTTTTTTTAACGTATGTAGTTTATTTTGCAAGTTGGTATTTAGAAGTAAAACATATTTGGTAACAATTAGTTGAAGAAAAATATAGCTAAAATATAGGGCCGTAAAGAAAAATTATAGGTGTGTTCTCTAATCTTCAATGTATCATAGTATAAACATTTGTCAAAAAACACCATTGAGGGCACAGTGATCCTTGAGTGGTCTGGGTTAGTATCTAAGAGTCCAGAAATGGGATGTATTAGTTTCTTTGACTCTTGCTTGCAATTTTCTTACAGGACCAGGGTCATCTAAGAAATTAACACTCAGCAAATTATATGATATTTCAGCAAGTAGCTAACTCATAAATTTAGAGGTTGCCACTTAAGTGGGCAGTGAATGTAAATAGACTATTTTATGGAGACTTTGAGGACTCTAATAACTTTCTGTAAAGATTCTTTGATATATTAAGAGAGCTTTTGCACCGCTGATTTATTTACTGCATACTTTTTAACCTCTGCACCATGGGCATTAAAAGAAAATGCCTTGAGGACTTCCCTGGTGGCACAGTGGTTAAGAATCCACCTGCTAATGCAGGGGACACGGGTTTGAGCCCTGGTCTGGGAAGATCCCACATGCCGCAGAGCAGCTAAGCCCGTGCACCACAACTACTGAGCCTGTGCTCTAGAGCCCGCAAGCCACAACCACTGAAGCCCGTGTGCCTAGAGACTGTGCTCCACCACAAGAGAAGGCAGCACAATGAGAAGCCTTCACACCGCAATGACGAGTAGCCCCTGCTCGATGCAACTAGAGAAAGCCCTCATGCAGCAATGAAGACCCAACGCAGCCAAAAATAAAAAAATAAATAAAACAAATTTATTGAAAAAAAAATGCCTTGAGTGCTAACTAAATCTAGAAGTGTCTGTGTTGAGTATAGTGTGGAAAAAAAGTTGAATTGGGTGACAAACATATAAAAATATTAAAGGGAAATATTTTTGTATCCGTTGGGCTCTGCTGGTGCAGATTGGTTCAAAGCAGATCTCAGCAGTTTATAAGGTAGTATTGACTAGTTTCATGTTCACCCTCAGCCCTGAAATTGCTGTCTCTTCTGTGCGCTTTGCTTTTTTTTTCCTCCCTGAACACCCTTTACCCATTTTACTCTGTATCACAGTTAGTGGTGTATGCATAGGTTTTTAAGCTCTGTATCTTACATAGCTTACTCAACTTCCAAGATAGTGCCTTCCTGGTAGTAGCTTTTCAATTAATGCTTTCTGAATTAAGTCTTGAAAGCTGCTTAGTCTGAATCAGGAAATGAGCAGACTGCCAAGAGCCTGAGGTGCCATTCCATTTTTACCACTTGCTATCTGAGTGGCCATGGAAAAGTTGCTCAGGGTATTTAAGGCTTAGTTTCTCCACCTCTAAATTGGGGTAATAATAGTACCTGTCTCTTAGAGTTGCTGGGAATAATGCCTATAGCCAAATATAGAAAGGGAGTCAGTACATTTTAGATATTTAATTTTGGTGATGGTATCCCAGTACTTTTTTCAGAGATGACTTAAAAGAATTATAGATTGCAGTTGTGGGAAGAAAACTACTGAAATCCAGGAATCTATATTTTCATCTTGTTTCTACTGGTATTTATATGATCTGACCAAGAAGATTTCCTGAGCTTGTTTCCTCATTTATAAATATGAAGGTGTTTGGATATGATGTCTCTAAAATTCCTTCCATTAAAAAATTTTTATGACTGTTATTCTGTTTGTTCTTAACGGGAGGATAATGTAAAAACGCAAGTTAATATATGAACATTTAGGGGGGTATTGCATAATCTATCTATGTTAGATTGTACTTGATTAAAAGTTGAAAAATATTAAGGTCTTATTGAGACCACTATAATTAAATGATCTTTTAATCTGTGTAAATCTTATTTAAATAAGTGAAAGTAAGATGCATGCTTATTTTATGGAATTTAACTTTTTTATCTGCTTAGCAAAAGCTGAAGCTGAACAGATGATTTATCAGGCGAAGCTACTAAACTAGGTATTAGTACAACTGAATAAAATGTCATACAAATTTTTTTTAAAAGATTTTTTCATGTGGACCATTTTTTAAAAAGTCTTTATTGAATTTGTTACAATATTGCTTCTGTTTTGTGTTTTTTTGGTCTTTTGGCCACAAGGCATGTGGGATCCCAGCTCCCCAACCAGGGATTGAACCCGCACCCCCTGCACTGGAAGGTGAAGTCTCAACCACTGGACCCATGTCATACAAATTTAATGGATGTATCATTTTTCCAAAAGACAGTTTAGGTAGTGCTTTGGTGACTCTTTGGATCCATTATGCTTCTGTTTGGATAATTGCTGAATAGTTGAGTTGTTCTTCTGGAGTTCTCTCCTTGACTCAGGTTCCAGGGAACACTGACATTTAAATCTTGACTGGCAAAGGAAATGATGCATTTCACTGGGGTGTCTTTGAAACTCTGGATTAAAAGAGATGACCCTGGATCTTTTCTGGTTCTAAATCACATCACATGACTGATTAAATCTTTTTACTCCAAATATTCAACAACCATAACCCTCTTCTTTCCTCTCTGTTGAGTTTTGAAATGGTAACATTTAGTGTTATCTCTCATTCCTTGGGCTCCATTCACCCTCCACCCATTGCAATCTGATTTCTCCCTTGCCACTTCAATGAAACTGCTTTGGCAAAGCATAGCAATTTCAAAATTGTTAAGTCCAACAGATATTTTTATCCTTTTTTTTCTTCTACTGTTTTAGGTAATATTGTTATATTCTCCTTCTATAAACTTTCCTTAAACAAGTATACTTCCTTTGCTCTGTGTCATCATTCTCTTTTTTTTTTTTTTAAACTTTGGTTTAAAGTTTTACTTTAATTCATAGATGCAACAGAGAAGAAAAGGAAAGTAACATGAATGGGAATATTCCACAGGTTTAGAAAATCTTCCAGGCTTTACCAGAATTAGCTCTGATATAAAGGTACTGACTATATGTATTTACCTCTGCATCTTCCCTAGGGCTTATAGTCCTTTTTCCTTAGTGAAAGATCTTCCCAGCACCTAAGTCTGAGAGAAAAATGCCTATAATCATGTGCTAAAGCTTATTTTGCCCTGTGTTGTTTGAGGATGGTATTGTTTAAATACTTCATATGGTACGGAGAGCCAATTTGACTCCTGAATGCAAGCTTCTTCCTTCATTCTTTCCTTATATTTCTGTTCCTTCCTTGGTTTTAAACTTCACTAGGTACTTACTGTATGTTTTTATGTCATTGACTAATCCCTATACTCTGTAGTGTTTTCCCCTCAACTGTTCAGTATTCACACTGTTCTATATATATATATACATATGTGTTTACAAATATATTCATGTATGAGAACGTAAAGAACACTGTAAAGAGACCTGCAGTCAAATAGTTTGGCCTTGGACAATCTCTGAATTCACTCATTCTCTGACCCTCAGTTTTATAATTATTAAAATTCAACTTGAACAGGTCAGTTGGTCAATGTGAGGTGCTATACAGTGAAATCTTTTATGTGAAAATGTTTGAAAACTTTAAAGTACTAGAAAAAATGGGAAATATTATTAAATTATTTTATTCATTAGTTTCTCAATAGCAGGGACTAGATCCAGTATCACTATAATCTTTCCTCTTAGAACTGCTGTGTCATCATTCTTGCCTTGTTTTCCTTTTTCACTGACTGGTCTTTCTTATTTGAGACTTTTCATTATGTTTTGAATCTTAATTTTATCCTTTCTCACATACTCAAACTCAGAAGATACTGGGAGCTCTACTTTCAAAAGGTACCCAGAATCCTACCATTTCTTATTACCATTCTAAACTACCATCATTCTTTCGTGAATTAATGGTATAGCTTCCTAGAACAAAAACAAAACAATAAAACCCTCTGCTTTTGCCTCTTGCCCCATAGTAGATTCCATAGGCAATAGCCAGAGTAAATTTGTTAAAACATAAATCATATTACTTTTCCAGTCTAAACTTCTACTGGATTTCAGTATTATTCAGGGTAAGATTCCATATAGTGAAGTCTGTATAATGGTCATTAAGATTCTATTTGATGTAACCCATTGTTCTTCAAATAATCCAAGCACACCCTTAACTCAAGGCCTTTGCATTTGCTGTTTCTTAATCCTGGAAAGCTCTATCCTGAGACATTCATGTAACTCACCTTCTCACTTTAGATCTCTGCTCAAAAATCACCTGAAAAGTGAGGCACTTCCTGACTATGCTATATAAAATAACAATGCTTTGTCTCCTCCTTACCTTATTTGATTTTTCTTCATTATGCTTATTTTCATCTTGCTATACTATTGGTGGCTACCAAATATTTAATCTTGACTTTTCTTGTAAACTTTCTGATTAACATTTCTATTTAATCATCCCCAACGCACCTTGAATGAACGTGTCCAAAACTCAAGCACATTTTATGCTCCAGAAATACCCAACTGCTTGTAACCTGAACAAAACCTTTGGCATCATGCTTCTATGCAGTTACTCATGTTATTTTCACACCTGTAATACTCTTCTTCACCTGCTAATTCCTACTTGTGCTGCAAGAGCAGATTTCATTTCTCCTGTAGCCTTTATTAATGTGATTCCTACCTTTACAGTGGTTAATTATTTCTCCTCTCTGTTTTCGTAAAACCTTGAGTTTACCTTTAACCACTGTATATATTGAATTATAGCAATATGATCCCTTTAATTATCTTTCTCCCCTAATAAACAAAATTTCCTTAAGGATACAGATTGTGCTCTACATATCTTTGTATTCCTAGCACCTTAGTATTGCCAGTGCAGAAGGCACTCAAGAAATGTTTGTAAAATTGATCAGAGCCAGTGTTCCTTAGGGAATGACAGAATGTTAAGGAGGCTACTAGCCAAAAAGGGCACAAGAGAGGAAAAATAGGAAGACAGGAACTTTGTGACCTGGCTGGTTCTTTACCAAGGTTAATTTTTATACAACTCCAAAAAATTGAGGGCTTAGGCACTGGAGGTGGGACATATGGGTGGAATAGGATTGACCTGAAAGTTCTATCATTGGCCACAGATGCATTTGAAGAGAGGAAAGATAAGAGAGGTAGAACAATAGAGCCTTACTATCTTAGCAGTTTCACAGCACAGTGCCAAATGACTGGCCCAGCTTCAGCAGTCCAGTTGGGTGGCAGCAGAGGGATAAATTATACAATAGTGAATTCTTAGATCTAGAGGCATCTTGCTAACAGAAGGAAAAATAGACAACAATGTCAAGTTCCAGAGAAACCCCCAAGAATCAATATAAATAACAAACCTTAGTATATTTTCAATATATAGATAATTGGATAATAGATTTCCTTTGATGCGTGGCTGTTTCTTTATCCTTTTCTGCATAGTGACAAATAAAAAGATGTTTAATTGAGGCTTAGAGTAGATATTTCATTGGCTGATGTTTCCACAGCAAGTAATTACAGAGTCAGAGTAGAAATCTACTTCTGACTCCGAATATTTGCTTTTTGTTTAATTTCTTGCTTCTTCAGAAAGAAATAAGTTCAAAAACATGTATTCAAGTACTATTAGTCGTTTAAATTTTCTAGGATTCAGTTTCCTGATCCTTGAAATGAGGATCATATTTATTCTACCTAGCTCTTAGGGTTGTGGTGAGGCTCCAATGAAAACTACAAAGTGCTGTTTGCAGGTACTGTTTTTAAGACCACCATAAAAGTAGTAGACTGTCTTATTAGTATATATTAAGTCAAGTTCATTTAAAATTATGTTGTTTGTTATTTGGTGTATTAAAATGACAAATGATATTTAATTTATCCAGGGTAATGTTTTTTTGTTCTTTCTTCCAGAACAACTAATATGCTTGATAAACTGATTATGACTAAGTTGGAGCCTTTCTGTAAGACAGTGTCCTTACTCAAAAGCCAATTATAGAGGAGCACATATTCTCTTGTTTCCACTGATCTTAGACCTCCTGAGCATATTTCAAGAAGGAATCTTGTATTGATTTCCTCTTTGTAGTAGGCTGTTGTTTAGTCAGCTTGGATGTATACATGATTGTAGGAATTAATAATATCTGTTAGGGGAAGCATATATATTTTTATAATAAGTACTTTGCAAAATGTTTTTTGAGGAAAAAGTATTTTAAAGTTCTAACTAGTATATTCAGTGAATATTTCTTATGGTCATTCATTCATTCATTTCACAATTATGTACTGAGTGCTTATTAAGTACCAATGTTCTAGGCACTAGGAAATATCAGTGAACAAAATAGAGATTCCAGCTCCTGAGGAGCTTGTTTTATCAGAGGAAGATGGACATTAAACAATAAATATAATAAATGAGTATATGACATAGTATGCTAGGAGGTGAAAATTACTACGAGGAAAAAAGTAGAGCATAATAACAGGGATCCAGAGGCTGAACGTATTCATTCACCTAATTAATGTATATTTATTAAGTACAGCAACAAACAGGATAATATCTAATTCATACTGTACCAGCAGTACTTCAAGAAATCCAAAATCTAGCTTGAAAAAATCAGCAAAGATAAGTTTGGAAAAGAGGAAGAATATAGGATCAATTTCACTACCTTGATATTTATATTAATCACTCCCTTGAGTTTCTTTATCAATTTATTACCCAAATGTGCATCCCTAAACTATAGTCTTACACCTTGTTTGCATATTGTCTGTGCCTGTTATGTCTTTTAGCATATAGTTTCTCTCTATATCTATTTCTTCTTTGGAATTCATTTGTTGAAGAACTTAGTTCATTTTAACCTACAGAATTTCCCAGTCTGGGTTGGTAATTTCATACTTAGTATTTTGCTATTCATCACATTCCTCTGCCCTCTGACTTCTTGCATATTGGCAGATGGTTCCGAAGGCTTGATGGGTTAGATCCCTTTGCAAACCTATTGGTGGTGGTGGTTTTTTGTTAGGAGACACATAATGTCTGGTTTTCTCTCAGTCCCCGCCCCCCTGCTCCCCCCCACCCCTGACCGCCAGACTTTTTCCTTCTCTGTAACTCCTGTGTTATAATGCTAGCAACCATTCATGCTAATGCCTTGGGACATGGTGATATTCTAATGTTAGTATTTCATTTTCATTTATCAGATGAAATAATTTTATGAAGAGTTGCTGTTCCTCGTCTGTTAAGGTAATTACCCAATGGTACAATTCATATAAGGAAGGCAGTATAGATGCTTACTTACTTTTCTTAATTTACCAGTTTCCAGGATAGTGAATTGATTTCCAATCATCTTCTAGAGACCCACTCACTGGCTTTTTCCCTCTATCTTTATAGACTCATAGTTTTAAATGTATTTTGATGTGTTTCAGTCTGTTGGCATTATCATCTTCTTTTTTTTTCTTTATAAATTAATTTAATTTATTTTTGGCTGCATTGGGTCTTCGTTGCTGTGCGCGGGCTTTCTCTAGTTGCAGTGAGCAGGGGCAACTCTTCGTTGTGGTGTGCGGTCTTCTCATTGCGGTGGCTTCTCTCATTGTGGAGCACGGGCTCTAGGCATGTGGGCTTCAGTAGTTGTGGCACGCAGGCTCGGTAGTTGTGGCTTGCGGGCTCTAGAGCACAGGCTCAGTAGTTGTGGTGCATGGGCTTAGTTGCTCTGCGGCATGTGGGATCTTCCTAGACCAGGGCTTGAACCCGTGTCCCCTGTATTGGCAGGCGGATTCTTAACCACTGGCCACCAGGGAAGCCCAGCATAATCATCTTCTTGAAGCTCAGTTGTCTCATTTTTGACCAGTGGGAGCCTGTTCCATTTGGCATGTTCTGACAGGACTCTACTAGTTTTTGATTGCTTACTTTCTATTGTACTATCTGGTTTGACAAGATTTTCTGGGCTTATCTTATATATTTCCTATCTAAGTCCTAGAATCAGACTCTTTCTGAGAAATCAAACTGGATTGTTTAGTGGAAAGTTGAATTTCAATATTAAACTCTGGATGTTAGGGATTCTTATTTATCTTGGGCTGGTCATTTTTTTAGGCATTTTAATAAAGTTAATTATGTAGGCAGAGTTGAGAAACACCCAGAAATATACATCTTTAAATATATACCTATCCAAAGATAATATATCTCATGGGTTTATCTTGATATTTTCAAATCAATTTAAGTACTACAGGGTTTTTACTTAACCTTTCCTCAAGCTCATAGGGGATGATAGCATTAGAATTGTGCTATAACTTCTTATTTTCTTTATCCTAAATTATACATACAACAGTCTTAGAATGACAATACTAATATGATGACTATCAATATGATTACGGCACACAGTTATATGTGATTTTTACATATGCTATCCTCATTCCTTGCTCATTTTTTAGTAGTTGAACTATACCTGTAAGGTCTGAGTATATAACAATTACATACTATATTTTTTCCTTTAAACTTAATTCATTTACTTTTGGTTATAATTGTAATTATAAACATAATGCTCACTGTCAGTGCTTATGTTGATATTTCTCATTTTGGTTGTCAGAATTCTTTCCCTCCCTAGTAGATTCCTAAGGAAGTGCTCATGAGAACATTCCTGAATTCTTGAATGTTGACATTAGTTTGTCTTATGCCCTTTATATCCAGTTTTGCTGGATATGAAATGGATTCTGTCATGGAGATTCTCAAATATATTATTCCATTTTCTTCTGGCATAAAGCATTGCCATCAAAGTCTGATAATCTAATTTTATTTTCCTTGTAAAATAAATGTTTTCCTTTTTTAAAAAAAAGCCCAAGATTTTTTTCCCTTTAAAGTTTGGTAATTTTACTAGAGTGTACCTTTGATATAATAGTTCTCAGTCTAAATTGTTAAGTACACATGTGCTCTTTTAATATGCAGTTTCAAATCTGTATTTCAGGAAAGTTTTCTTGAATATTAATTTTAGTATTTGTTCTGTTCTCTTGCTTTGGTTTTTTATTTTAGGGATTCCTGTGGTCTGTATCTTGGGTTGGCTTTCCAGGACAACATCTTCAGTATTTTATCTCTTTAATATTTATCATTCCTTTTTTCTAAGTCATTCTTATCTTTTCTTTCTCAAAAATTTCTAAGGTATAATTTACATAAAGTAAAATTTACCCATTTTAGTGTACAGTCCTGTGGATTTTAAGCAACGCATAAATCTTGTAAATGTCACCACAATCAAGATATGGAAATAGTTCTAGCACTCCCATCCGCCAAATTCCTCTGTACTCCTTTGTAGTTGAGAATTTCCCCCACACCAATCCCTGGCAACCACTGATTTATCTTCTGTCTCTATAGTTTTGTATTTACAAAAATGTCATATAAATGGAGTCATATAGTATGTCTTTTGAGCCTGAGTTCTTTCACTTAATAAAATACATTTAAGATGCATACATGTTGTTGCATTTATCATAGTTTGTTCTTTTATTGCTAATTGCTGAGTAACATTCCAGCATGTGGATGTACCAGTACCATAGTTTGCTTCTTCATTCTTTGGTTGAAGACATTTGTGTTGTTTCTGTTTTTAGGCAATTATGTATAAACTTGCTATAATAATTTGTGTATGAGGTTTCTGTGTAATCTAAGTTTTTATTTCACTTGAGTAAATGTGCAGGAGTGGAATTGCTGGTTGATATGGTAGTGTATGTTGAGAAAGGCATGTGTAACCAGAAGGAATGAAACTGGTGTGAGGAGAGAGGAAGAACTGAGTAATCTAATGGTGTTAAGTTCTTAGTCTCATTTTTTTCCCTAAGATCCAGATGCTTCTTTGTTTTTCCCATAACTTGGTTGTCCACTTATTCTTTGGATTTCATAAAACAAACTGATGTCATTTGGAAGATCTGTTTTTGTCCCTTTAGGCTGTTCTAAGTAGATTTCTGACATGTGCAGCCAAAGTAAGACTTCTATTAGAGCAACCCTTTATTGAGCACTTAGGGGGAGCTAACCACTGTGCTAAACCCTTAACATGCATTTTATAATTTATTCACTGGGATTATCCAGCCTTATACATTGTTTGCAATGAAAATTTAACTCGTTGTTATGAAAAAAGAGAGAGGAAGTGAAAATAAGAAACCGTATGTGGAATTAATGTGTTTACTAAAGGGTTATAAACATGCTATCAAGCATTGCCAATGCATTTTTTGTTTTGGAGAAATACACTTTTCATTACAAATGACTTTATTGTTTAGTACAGCCATTTTAATGTTGGCAAGTAAAGTACAAGGCTACTTTGCACAAAAGACCAAGCAAGCCACATTGCTATGAATTCACACACGCATATGTAGATTACTTCTTTGGTGTATATATTAATAAATAAAATATTCATGAACTGAAGCCTTAAAATGAGAAACTTAAAACCATGATGGCTAAAGCACTTTGTTATTTCTGTTAGATCTAACAATATTCAGCTTTCTGGTTTCCTTTGGAACAGATGTTTAAAATACAAATGATCTAAAGGATCTCTAAATACGGGCCATGACCTTTGTTGAATAATTTAAGATATTCTGATATCCTTTCATTTTGGGATTAATGCTCTCTTTTCTTGAATCATTTTGTAAGGACACATATCATAGGTGCTATATGAGTGGTCCAGATGCTATGCGCTGCTGGAGTTGAGAAGAGGAACAGGTCAGTTTCTGAGTTGGAGGATCAGGGAAGGCTTTGAGGAGAAGGTGATACTGGGATGGGGCCTTGTAAGTTATTTGTTTCCAGAGACCATTGACACTAACAGGAATACCTTTATTAAATTAATATGCTTCTAAGGTACTAAACTATGGTTCAGATAAAAAATGCACCTTCAAAAAAGTAATTAAATTTCTTTTTCACAGTGTTTTGAACATTTAGTTGAAATCAGTAAATCCATATGGGTGGATTCTTGACTAATTATTATAAGAAAATCATGCCCTCTTTGAACCTATCTCCTGCCGTTGCACGTGGAAAAGGCAACTTCTAGAAGTAAATTTTTCTATTATCTAATTCATTATGGAATATTATGTTTAGCCAAAATTCTGTATTGTATCTTTATTTATAGTTGATTGACCTGAGTTCCAGCAAGACAGTTATTTTAATATTTTCATTATCTCCTGGAAAAACAATAGATCATTAAAAATGAACATTGTTTATTTACCAGAGAGCAAAAGAATCAATGGGGTTACTCAGTAAAATATATTTTTAAATTTAAAAATAACTCAAATGGCTTTTTAGAGTAACAAAATCACACTCCAAAACAGGAAAAATCATCATGGCATTTAGAAGCAATAGGAAAAATAATATATAACCTATTTGTAATTGATTACAACAGGACCTCTGACATTTCTATGTACTTGTTCAGGGGCTTGTTCATGAAGCCATTGCTAATCAGGGAAATGTTGATGATTATTTATGAAACATTCAAGAAAAATAATGGTTCATACTTGGCATAAATTCTGAATTAATCTCTTAAGTACTTGCATGCTATTTAGCATTATCAGCCTGATGTGCTGATACACACGGATCACTGTAGAAACATGTGAACAGAAGTTTTCTAAATGTTTACAAGACGTTGAAAGATTTGATTGCCTTAAGACACCACAGACATTTATTAGCAATATTTGTGTGTGCTTTAGTAAATGTGGTATTATATATATGTGGTACCATGTTAAGTATCACACAAACAAGTTTAATCCACTATGCAAAGTGTATTTAGTAATACAGTAGACCACATGCTTTGTCACGACTGTGCAATCATTGGTTGATTCCCTCAATCTTCAGATATATCAGTGGGGTATGTGGTGGACCCAGACTTTGGGCAGGTCAGCCTCTTCCACTTTACTGAGCATACAATATAAATACCAAGTTTTATGTATGCCATGCCAATAAAATGGTTGGGAAACCCAGAAAGCAGCATTTATTGAGCAGCAATTACATGGAAGATATTGGCCTAAGAACTAAAAGTGATTTAAAAACAAACAACAAGACATTTTATGCTTTTAAAAGTGTTTAAAATCTAACATAAAAGAGATATGTAACAAAAAAATGTTACAAACTCAGATTTGTTATTTCTGTTTAAATGATCTTAACATGTATTCCAAGCCCTCATTTCCATTATGATGGAAAATATTCTTGCCAAATCAAGGTAGCTTCCGGTTTAAATGGTATCTTCTGGATCAATGCAGGCAACTTCAAGGCTCCTTTCCTACTATTCTTCCCTAGGATGATCTAGGTTCTTGGGTGCTTCCATATATCTTCCTGACATTGGAGGGAGAGAATATGGTCTGGGGTTCCTATCTGTTGTGTTCACTGCTGTAATAACTTGCCATCTGTTCTGTCAGTGTCTGCAAAATGCAGTGATGATTCTGGAAAGCTTATTCTGTGCTGTAAGTCCTCCCTCTTCCTGCCCCAACCCAATCCTCATCCTCTTAACTTTCAGGGATGCCATATCTTAATTTTTACCTTATTTCTGTGCCTTACTTGGGCAGGAGAGTCTTCTTGAATTCTCTCCGTATCCCACAGAATTCAAGAAAGGGTGATGGAGTGGGCATGAATTTCAAGATATTCCTCTGTCTGGACATGCTCTGCTGTAATTTATACTCAAAAGCAGCAGCTCCATGTTAAGCATCACACTGCTAGGCTGTCTCTCTCCAAAATCCAGACAAGAAGTGGATCTTTTTCTGCCTTCATATTCTCATTAAAGTTTGGTGGTCTCTATAGACTCCATTTCTCTGGGTTTCAAGCCTTCATTGAGAAAAGGAAGAGCCAGGGACAACAGTTTAACAGTTGCATGTAGCTGTTGTTCCCCAAGCTTCTCCAAACTGTCTTTCCCATTCCACACAGGCACATACAAAGGTTCTGGACAATACATAAACATGTTGCTCCTCCCATCCCAATGTAGTTTATAATTTAAACTTGTATTTTTCAAAAATTTTTGATAGAAACTCTTTGTGAGAAATACATTTTCTTATCAACTCCAGATATCACACACTTAGCTTACTCTTGTGAATTGCAATGTAATCTATTCCATTTCATTAGGGGGAAAAAAGACAAAAACGAACAACAAAAGAAATAATACTAGTGTAGACTCAGGAAAATGATTTCATGACCTTCTTTTTTTTTTTTTTTTTTCCCAGTACGCGGGCCTCTCACTGCTGTGGCCCCTCCCGTTGTGGAGCACAGGCTCCGGACTCACAGGCTCAGCAGCCATGGCTCATGCCTCACAGGCTCAGCAGCCGTGGCTCACGGGCCCAGCCGCTCCGCGACATGTGGGATCTTCCCAGACCGGGGCACGAACCCGTGTCCCCTGCATCGGCAGGCGGACTCTCAACCACTGCGCCACCAGGGAAGCCCTCATGACTTTCTTGTGAGCCTTGACCAGCAGTTTGAAAAGCAATGCTGTAAAACTTTACTCTGAGTCACTCTTTGCTCCTGATAAGCAAAACCAAGCCAGATTTTTAAAATTCTAGTAGACATCATCCCTTTTCAAGTGGCTGAGTCTCACAAACGGAAAGAGCTTTGACCTTCAGACCTACATCTACGCAATGTGCTTAAAGAATCCATTTGAATTATTTGTTTTGGTCTATATCCTATTCGCCACCTTTGGCAATGAATATCTTTGAGTATATGAGCAGAGAACAGTAAGAAAAATGAGAGAAAAAAATCTACAGGTTTTATCCTGATACATATAAATTAGTACAGAGAACCACAGAATTTTGAAATGCTGCAGAAACTTAGAGACATTAATTTTCCCAACCAAGCAGTTCTAAAAGACACTAATAATCAGGAGGATCATCTGGCTTGTCTATGGCCACAGAGCTCGTTAGCGCCAACTCTCAAACCCCTAGCTTGGCTGTCATGTCACCATTCTTTCCATTTAACACTATTCAGCCTCTTCTTAAAGTTAGAAAATTGGTCAAATGAAAATACATATGAAGAACTAACCATGTACTTAATAATTGTTAGTTCTTTTTTCTCTTCCTGACCTTCGTGAGTCCGAGGTGGAAGTATTCATTGTGTCTGATGCGGTTCCTAATTTTCTATATTCTCTCTCTTTTCTTTCTTTTCCTTCATACTTAGGGTGCTCTTGAGGGAAGAGTGGAGAATACTGCCTATACTTTCATGGGGTCACTATTAAGCTGTGGTATTAGGGAGCCTAACAACTCAATGTGCCATAAGACAAATTTTGGAGGATTAAACTGATTGTCACTTTGCTCTTTGGCTTTAGTCAGTAATATAGAACCATCCTCCATTTCAACTCTTCTTAGAGAAAACATATTTCATACACTGACCTAAAGATATCTGGGCAGTTCTGATGATCTACATCAGGGATCAGCAAAAAGAGGTATTTAAAAAAATATGGATCTAAAATCATACCAGCAACCCTTTTAGAAAGTGATTTATCAATATGTGTCAAAGTTCTTTGAAATACGTTCCTGTGTTTATCTCAGAGGTTATGTCTAATAACAAAATTCTATATTAGATACAACTTAAATATCAGCAGTGAGATGATTAATTATAGTAATAAATACATTTTAAAATTAAAAAATATTATATAAAATACTGTGCAGAATAAATTGTTATACAATCCTGAAATATATTGATGATGTGTCCATGATTATGGAGAATGTTTGTGTTTTGAAAGGTTTTATAAAAGACATAAGACTGCATCCTCAGTATGAGATTAACTAAAAACAATTGTATAGGAAAAGATTAGAAGGAAATAAATTAAGATATAATAATGATTATCTCTCGGAGATGGCTTACATTGAACCATTTTTCTTTTTCCCTTCTGAGTCTTCAATTATCATGTATTATACATACTCAGAAAAAATAAAAAATTTAAAAGTAAAATATTTCACAAATATGTAATATCATTTTAAAATATTGGAAGCAGGAAAAATCTCAGGTTTGAAGCTTTTAAGGTTTTTAGGTTGTGTTTGATTACAGTGTTCAAAGAAGCTTCATGAGTTGGGATGTTAGCAGTTTTTTGGATGGAGTATCCTGAGATGTAATATCAGTGACTCACAGTCACTGTTAGTAATATGCAATATGAAAAAATGAGATGTTGAATAGAAACACACCTACCTTTAAACAACAGGTGGAGTTATTATTTAACATTTTGAGTGGGCCAGGGTGTTTGTTTATCTCCTGCTGCTGTTTATAATTTAGGACTGTTATTAGATCCAAAATAGAGGAACAAGTTGAAAAAAAAAGAAGAAATGAATAGCTCCTCTACCTCCTCTTTGAGGAAGTTACCTGCAATCAATCCTGCTAGAATGAGCAGCAGCTGCAAATGGGTCTGTCTTCTTGAATTCACTGCGTGTACCCACAGTCCACGCTGCAGTGGTTGAAGCAATCTTCCTTTCAAGATATTGATTTCATATGGAATTGTCATTTGAAATGATGGATTTATAGTTGGGTTGGGACCTGGAGGGAAGATGGTTGTGTTTGTGTTGCAGGCATGAATCTTGACAGGCTTTGTCCTCCACACAATCGGCAAAAGGAAAGAAAAGAAATTATTAGAGCTGGGAAAAAGATTAAGGAGGATACTTTAATCATCTTCCAGTTTTACAGGGCAACTTCTAATACTTAGGACAAGGTTTTTTATGAGTTCATCATTTCACAATAGTTGAATTTTTTTGATTGTTCCTAAAGCCAAAGTAGCAAGACTTATTGTTGTGTACTTTGCAATAGAAATGCAGAAAGTGTTTTTTTGGTTTTTTTGGGTTTTTTTGCTAGAGTATTCATTGGTAGTAATTTTCTATTTCTCAGGGGAGGTCTGAAGGCTGACCTTCAGGTCACAGTGCTAAAAGTCCTTTCTTCGTAGGTCAGATTTCCTCGAGCCCTGGAGTCTTCCATTTAAGCAGGGCCTGATTCTGGATTGTTTCCTTCCATCCTAAGATATTGGACCTTACTCCCTTCTTCCTACTCTTCCTTCTGTTATCTTCTTTTATGTAATACGAATTTCATGTAATATGGATCTTCTTTTTCTGTAATACGTTATTGCCTTTTTTTGGCCACACTTTGAGGCAAGTTATTCCATCCTTTTTTTCCTTCTTTTTTCATTTGTTTTTCCTTTATGCTCTAATTTTTACTTCAGCCTCATTGGTTTGGGGCTCATTAATCAGACTGGTTATTTGCTTGACATGAATTCATTTCCTATTATTCTAGATAGGCCCAAAGGTATTAATATATCCTTTTGTTTTCTTAGTTTTCAGAGAATAGTCCATGAAGCAAAGTAGGTACATGAGATTGTATATGCTTGTGTATTAAAGTATGTGATATTAAAGTTGATACAGCAATTAATGAGTACTTATCATCAATGAGTACAATATTCTTCATAAATAAATTTTATAACAACAAAAATTTGACTTTATTATCAGAGTATATTTTTAAACCATTTTCTACAGAAAATTTTCATTAAAAAGCACTCTTTTATCTATCTACAGCAACTATAATGAACCAAATTAAATCACTTGGAGGTGATGGAACATCATCCATATATACTGTATAATAGGTACTGTTACTAATTTTGGGGGCCATTGGGTCATTATCTCCTTAGACTAAATGACCACTGAGATTCTTTGTTATTTCATTTGACATATACATATAGTGATTTTTGATATCACATTATATATATATATTTGTCTTTAATCAGCTGACTTTTCTGTGTCTTAAACATGTGCTTTTCTTCTCTAATTTTGTGCTTTTAATCTACTGTGGACCAGAAAAATCATATCTATACGTAACAGAATTCTATCTGAAGTTGGAATAAGTAGTTACTGGGTGATATTTAAAAACACAGAGTTTGTACACAGCTTTTTACCTCTACTTTTGCTTCCTTGAGCTCTTTAATAAAACACTTCATTTCCTGATTCTTACTAGGATTACAGAGATTTGAAGTTGTTGGGGAAGTGCGATGTTGAAGTATTTGACTGTTTCTAAGCAATGCCCATATTAATAGTAGGTCAGCTATCAAAATATTGAGGATTGAATGCATCCTCTATTCAAACATTTGTTACCTGATAGTCACATAGTGTGTGTGTATGTGTGTGTGTGTGTGTGTGTGTGTGTGTGTGTGTGTGTGTGAGAGAGAGAGAGAGAGAGAGAGAGAGAGAGAGAGAGAGAGAAAGAGGAGAGAAAGAGAGAGAGAGAGAGAGAGAAACCATCTTCCTAGGAAAGAATTGGCCAAAAGAGGTGGCTTAAAACTTGATTGGTACCCATTTCTAGCACATTTCACTTATCTGAATCACAATTTTCAGCACTATTGTCAGGCAAACAGCAATCTCACCTTCATCTTTGTTTTGTTTAGGACACATCCCCTACCTGTCTTTTATTTAGAGAATATATTTAGTTTGGAAGAGGTACTAGGATGTGTATATGTGGATGAAGGTAAGGTGAAATAAAGCATAAAAACATCTAGTTGGAGCTGTGATTCTTCTGATTCCAGTATTCAATTAAATTTCTAGAACACTAAAATTATTTGGCAGATGCTTGCTGACGATAACCTGTTATCATGGCAATATCTTATTATTGAATAATTAAAGCCACACTTTCAAGTAGAGTAACCCTTCCAATTGGGGCATAAACACATACTACAATTCAAGTGCCCGTTTTAGACTTCAGTCAGTAAAACCTTAATTAATTAGAAGTCAGTACATTAGGAACATAAATCAGATAGATTTCAATAGTAAAATAATTTTTACTCTATAATGATAAAATAAAATAGCCTAATATTTAAAAAATATTGTTTGATAACAAGTCAATATTTTTTTAAAAATGCTTTCTAGGAAACTCTCAGGTAGCCAGGGTTTATCCTTCCATTTCTGGTAGAGTATTGTTGTTTTTTCTGTTTTCATAAATTTATTTATTTATTTATTTTTGGCTGCTTTGGGTCTTCGTTGCTGCTCTTGTGAGCTTTCTCTAGTTGCAGAGAGCGGGAGCCACTCTTCGTTGCGGTGCATGGGCTTCTCACTGTGGTGGCTTCTCTTATTGCAGAGCACGGGCTCTAGGCACACGGTCTTCAGTAGTTGCAGCATGCAGGCTCGGTAGTTGTGGTGTGCGGGCTCTAGAGTGCAGGCTCAGTAGTTGTGGTGCATGGGCTCTGTTGCTCCGTGGCATGTGGGATCTTCCTGGACCAGGGATCGAACCCGTGTCCCCTGCATTGGCAGGCAGATTCTCAACCACTGCGCCACCAGGGAAGCCCGAGTATTATTAATTGAATGTTTATTGTAACAGTAATATTAAGGGAGAAATCTTTCCTCCTTCAGGACAGTAGGCCAGTGTGCATCCATTAAATTCTTACAAATCAAATTCTGATTAGACATACTTACAAAAATTTGTCTGATATGCATTTTTTTTATAAATAGAAGGATTTTTATATTTTCATGCTTGTACATTATTAATGGGAAATCAATGTCACTTGAAAAACCATTTTACTTAGACCATCACATTTGTTTTAACAAAGTAAGTAGATTCTATTTGGTGTTCAGTGAAACAGGGTGTTCTCTTTCTGGATATTTATTATAAATATGTGCCATTTCACACTCATCTTTGTTTAGACAAACATGCATTTCTGACATTTATCTATTTTATTTACTGGTCAGTGCTATTTATATTGGTAGGCAATGCAATTTCTACTTAACTTTGGTATGAACACTATGCAAATATAGTTTTGAGCTTGGCCACCTGTTTACACATTCTGTCATGTGTCCAACAAAACCTTTTCTAGAAAAAGTATTTCAAGGGAGTAAGACCTTTGGTGATCCTAACCCTAAAGCAGACTTAAATTAGATTTTTAAAAACTGTTAGCCTGCATAAATTCCCAAGGATACCTCTTGGTAGGCAGTATAATTGAGATGCTGGGGAGTATGAAGGGAATAGCAGGACTGTTATTGATAACACTTGGATCTAATCTCTTAGCTTATAAATATTGAAAATGTGTTAACATGTATTGATGTTTGGTCGGGAACTCAGGGGCAGTGAAATACATAAAGTAGGCACTGAATACATAATAAATGAAGGAGCCACAACTCTGATGTTACCCTGATGATGTTTCATATAGATTTTTTTTTACATGGACAGTATTCTTTTTTGTCAAATTTTGGAAAGGAACTATGAAATCTTCTAGTGCACAGCTTTGTTAAACTTGCTACAGTTTACAGAAAAATCTCATAGCAAGCTTCTCAGTGAGTGTGGCATACTAGGGATTCTAGAGATCAAAGCTTAGTCCTTTTACCTGTGTTGTTTCCCAGCTTAACACTAGGGATCCATTTTGGACATTGATTTCAATGAACTATTAGATGAATGTCATTTTAATGATTGATCTAAAACTGGATGAGGTACCCTCCCCTCCTCTCCAGTCAAATGCTCTGTCTTGTTTACAGAGTAAAAGATGTATGAAAAGAATAATATACTTTGAGAAGTTGAAATCTTTGAAGTGGTAGGTTTTGGTATAAAATAAGGAGTCATCTTTCTTTGAACTAGGAGTAATGTGAAAGTATAAGGGAAGTGATATTCTAGTGAGCAAAAATAATTAAGAATATATATTTGCCAATGAAAAACTTACATTTATTTCTGATACCTTTTTTTTAGGTTGGCTGAGGGGAAAAACTATTAGATCAAGCTTTTGGTGATGGAGTAAAGAGTTTTGACCAAGGTTTTGAAAAGAGTTCTCTGAGTATGAGTTTCTAAAAATGTGAGTAATCAGAAATTTGGAAAAGAAAAGAAAAGGCTAGTCTTGCAGGATGTCAGGAAAGGGCATGAGCAAGCATTAAACGGAAAGAATACACACAAAAAATACCCCTAATGGGATGAATACCCAGCTTGTCACAAAAATGCTTAATGATGGAGTGAAGATAAATTTGTCAGTTTCTCATATGTTGAATATTCATCATATAGTCTATGCAGCTGTATCTTAGAATGCCATTTCCTCTTTTTTTTTTTTGCATAAAGCAGATTACTCTCCTAGTTTATTCTTAGGAGCTGCATTGTACACCTTACATGCTTAAGTGAACTGTTGTAAGACAGTACTTTAAATGCTGTTTTCTTATTCTCAGTCCTTATTTTCTCACTGTGTGATCACATTTATGGCACATAGGTAATTTTTTTTTTGAAAAAGGGAAAAGGTTTTATCAAAAGGCATATTTAAAGCATATATGCATATACATATATGTTGAGGTATAAACATTGTCCTTGATTATTTATTAGTAAGGGATCTTAGTTATTTCTCTGGTAGGTTTCACAGGTTAATGCCAAATCTAATCATATCTTCTTAGACTCAACATGTGTGATTGAAATTTTGTAAAGCTCTAACTTGGAAGTAATATTCATAATATCTTATTGGAGTTTATAATCCTACGTCTCAAACTAAACAACCATTTTAAACTTTTAAAGTAATCCTTAAAATAAAATATATGTAAGACCTGATTCCAAAAGTGAATTTAAGATGAAACCCACAAAGCTTAAGTGTCAGGGCCCTCGCTTGCATAGGTCACTGTCAATCTCAGCATGTTCTACTTTCAGGATGTAGAGAAGAAGCACAGATCATGTTGTAGGTGGTGGTCCTGGGACTGTGGGTGGTTCTGGGTCATCAGCATCTGCATGTCTACCCATGTCCCTGGTGAAAACCTGACCCTGGTAGATCTCATTGTGCATGTGGATCCTACCTTTGACTCCTAAGGAGAAAATCTGAACAAATTCTATTCTCTCCCTCAGAGAGAATGAACCTAAAAATATAGGGAAAAAGTATTACAGAGGTATTATAAAAGTGGTAATTAATAATAATGGTAAAAGTGCTGGGTTGTTTTCCTGGATTTTTATTATGTTCATGGTATTTTTTTTTTTTTTTTTGCGGTACGCGGGACTCTCACTGTTGTGGCCTCTCCCGTTGCGGAGCACAGGCTCCGGACGCGCAGGCTCAGCGGCCATGGCTCACGGGCCCCGCCGCTCCGCGGCATGTGGGGTCTTCCCGGACCGGGGCACGAACCCGTGTCCCCTGCATCGGCCGGCGGACCCTCAACCACTGAGCCACCAGGGAAGCCCTTATTTGTCAGCTTTTTAAAACTTTATAATTTGTTATGAAGCCTTTCCTTATTCTAAATATATACTCACTTTCAAATCTACTTTTGTATGCAGAATTTTATATTATTTTTTAAAAAGTAGGTCCTCAGGCTATACAAAACCTGGATTCACCCTCTGCCTGGTACATAGCAGCTATTTAGTACATGTTTATATTATTCTCCTCTAGATCCATTAAATTCCCATTGACTATATAAGTAATAATGACTTTATCTACTAATATTTGTCACATGCAAATACATCATTTCTGTCAATTATTTTCATTTACTTATCCTGCCATTTGTACTGGGTTGAATGATGACCTCCAAAAAGATAAGTCCACACATCCTGAAATTTGTGAAGTTTCCAAATCTTATTTGGAAAATGGGTTTTTACAACTATAATTAAATTGAGAATCTTGAGGTAAGGAGGTCATCCTCCGTTTTCCAGGTAGGCCCTAAATCCAATGACAAGGGACACACAGAGAAGACCCACAAAAGCAGAGGAGGCAGTGTGACCTTGGAGGCAGACTTGGGGGGACAGACCATGGAAGAGGAATAATAGGTACACATGTCAAGGAATGCCAGTAGCCACCAAAAGTTGGAAGAGGCAAAGAATACAGTCTTCCCTAGAGCCTTCAGAAAGAGAGTGGCCATGCTGACACTTTGATTCTGGACTTTTAGTCCCCAGAACTGTGAGAAAATACACTTCTGGTGTTTAAAGTTATCCAGTTTGTGGTCATTTGTCATGGCAGCAAGCAGAAAACTAATACACTCTCATTTTATCACAAACATTTTCTTATGTTATTAGCAATGCACATTCTATTATAGCAAAAACAAATGACCAGAAATTAGGGGAAAGAGGTGGCAGTGGGAGCTAAGAGAGAGAAACTGGAAAAAAAATTGAAGACAAAGCAAAATCAAAAATTTATGCAGTTGTCTCTCAGCATTCAAGAGGGATTAGTTCTGTGACCTCCACGGATACCAAAATCTGCATATGCTCAAGTTCCTTATATAAAATGGTGATAGTTTTTAAAATTTAAGCTCTCTAGAGATGATACTTTAAATCACCTCTAGATAACTTAATACCATGTAAATACTATGTAAATAGTTGTAAATACAGTGTAAATGCTAATTCAAGTCTTGCTTTCTGAATTTTTTTCTTTAATATTTTTCACCTGCGGTTGGTTGAATCTACAGTTGTTTGAATCCAAGGATGCGGAATCCAAGGATAATGGAGGGTGGACTGTGTTCATGAAACAGACAGTTCAGGCACATGTTTTGTCCCTCTTCCTGTAGCATTCTTTCTGGTGTTGCCATTTATCGTTTTCTGTCTGTTTGCGGGGATGGTTAAAGGATAGAGTTTATTAACCCTTTGGTTGTGGATTTGAAAATAGGCAAGGATCACAATGGCAGTTCTGGTACCAAAGTCACGTGAGAAGTTAAGAAGAGGTAGTTAAAATCTTTTAAAACTTTTCAGCTCCACCAGAAGGTAAACTATGTTTTTGCCATATGAATAATCACCTAAAATCCACATTTTTTCTTACATATGGGCTTAGAAGGGTATCATTACAATAGGAGATTGTGAATTTTCTTATTTGTCCTGGGTACAGTCTATTAACACTACAGTTTACCTGAGTACATAAAGATCTTTTTGTTGTTGTTGTTCTTTTTTTTTCGTTTTTTTGCGGTACGCGGGCCTCTCACTGTTGTGGCCTCTCCCGTTGCGGAGCACAGGCTCCGGACGCGCAGGCTCAGCGGCCATGGCTCACAGGCATAGCCGCTCCGCGGCGTGTGGGATCTTCCCGGACCGGGGCACGAACCTGTGTCCCCTGCATTGGCAGGCGGACTCTCAACCACTGCGCCACCAGGGAAGCCCCTGTTGTTGTTCTTTAACAACATATTTAAAAAAAATATTCACTTAAGCAAACTAACTAGAATATGTTTTTGCTTCTTTAGTTGTACAAAAGTTTTAATGTAAATATACATGATGTAAATACTCATAAACTAATATATGAATGAGTTTTTTTCTCATTAAATAGGGACAGTGATCTAAACTTAAAAAAGTAATGTGACTGTTAGAAAAAAGGTATCAGTCATGTAAATGCACCTTAGGAAATATACTGAACTAACATACATAGAAAGATTATTTCAGTTTCATTCCAGAAAGTAATTCAACTATTTATATTTAACAATAGCTTCCTATTTTGATGTTTTTGTATATTGAATTCTCATATATCATCTTTGGAAGGTATGGTCATTTTTCTTAAAAATTGATGAGAAAGTCATGAATTGTATCCATTGAAAATCAGACTCATTGTTCTTTGCCAGAACAGAGATTATATTCAGTGTTATATTTTAAAAATCAGATTAAGTGAAAAGGACAGCTTTCTCTATCTTATTTTGTGTTAGAGAACATTTTTTCTAAGAGGAATTTAATGTATTTTGTCAATATTTGCCCAAATTCTGTTGATAGTCTCTGTCCTTTAGAAAGACAGGTGGGAGATAAGGGGTTCTCTTGCTTTAATCTCCCCTTTTGCCCCATCCCAATCTATCCTCTGAATTCAAGTCTGTTTATAAATAATATAAATTGCTTCTTGTTGTCTTCAAAGTGAGTGTGAGTTGTATAACTCATAAACAAGTCCTTTTTAGTTAAATGACTTTATCTCCTGCCTCTTCCTCCCTTCTCTATCCTCTATCATATTATATTCTAATTATACTGAACTGTCTAGCCATACTATTCTACATCTCTGTACATTTTTACAAGTATGGAAGGGTTCTAAGTAAGATGCAAACATAATGTAATTTGTCTGGAAAACTGTTGAGTTGGGCACTTTTCCTGTGCATTGAGAGAACTTTTAGAAGAACTCATTCTGAGGGAAAAAGAAGGATGAGTATGTTGTAAAAAGTGCACCTTGGCCACAGAAGGACAAAGCCAACCTCAGGTTCAACATGTTGTCCATCACTTGTTCAGCTTCCTGTTGAGCACGTGTGTAAATCCTATGGAGACTGAGTAGGAGAGAGATGTAAAAAAACATCATAAAGCACAGTTTTCCTAAAATCTGTGTAAAACGTTAGGACTCCAGGATCATTGCTTTGTGAGTCTTTTCCCTGAATGGAACAAAACAGAACTCCTACTGTGGTTTGCCATAGGATTCCCTAAAGCTTTGATTATATGAAGGTCCAGTGGTGGCCTCTAGGGAATTGTGGTTCCCTGTGGTTTGATACTCTCTGCATCTGTTGATGCCAAAGAGATGTAACTATGAGTATACTTTTTTTGTAAGTCTGTATACTTCGTGACACTTCGTGGGATCTCAGAAATATCCAGTTGTGGTGTTGATGTTGGACATTATAGGTATTGGACACTCTGAATTAATAGATGGAGAAAAGCTACTAGGAAATTGGGACTCTTACTATAAATGTGACCTTGTATCAGTCAAGATACAAGGAATCAGAGCATAAGCGAAAACAGTAAAATTAAATTTCAGCATATCAATTTTATAAAGCAGTTTAGGTTATGGTGATTTAGCAGAACACAGGAAAGCAAGAAAATGTGTCACACTTACACCAAATTAAGGATGTTGAGTTGTGTTACTAATGTATGCAACTTTAATTTTTTTTAACACTCTGCCAAAATAAACTTTATTCCCTATAACTTCCCTATAACTTATATA